>NC_133619.1:375282782-375602157 GCF_048593235.1 Sminthopsis crassicaudata
TTATCAGAACCTTTAACTGTAAAAATGTTTTCCCAATTTGTTACTTCCCTTCTAATCTTGTTTGCATTAGTTTTGTTTGTACAAAAGCTTTTTAATTTGATGTAATCAAAATTTTCTATTTTGTGATCAATAATGATCTCCTTTGGTCACAAATTCCTTCCTCCTCCACAAGTCTGAGAGATTATGATCTCGTTCTTTATGCCTAAATAATGGACCCATTTTGATCTTATCTTAGTATGTGGTGTTAAATGTGGGTCCATGCCTAGTTTCTGCCATACTAATTTCCAGTTTGCCCAGCAGTTTTTGTCAAATAATGAATTCTTATCCCAAAAGTTGGGATCTTTGGGTTTGTCAAACACTAGATTGAATAGCTTTTTATTTTCAAAATATATGTAAAAATAGTTTTTAACATTCACTCTTGTAAAACCTTATGTTCCAAATTTTTCTTCCTCCCTTCTCCCTATTCTTCTCCCCAGACAACAAGGAATGCTATATATATATATATATATATATATATATATATATATATATAAATATAAACTTTTAAAAAACTATATATCTTCTACACATTGAAAAATATTTAAAGTATTCTTACCCAACATCAATTTTATTCTGAATAATAATGATCTCATGTGGTCCTAGTTCTGGAATCCACTTTTCAATCTCCTCTGTCCAAGGGTATCTCAGAGATGAAGGAACAACTATTAAAAGAGGCCATTCGTGTTTGTAAAAATAAGCTATGGCAATTGCTTGAATTGTTTTTCCTAGACCCATCTGAAGAAAAAAAAAAAAGTACAAAATCACTTAAAAAAAAAGGGAGACAGGAAAAAAACACATATATAATACAAAAAAAAATTGGATAAAACAGCACAATTTTGAGATAATTATTCACTTGAAATCATATTAGGCTGTTCAAAGTATTTTAAAAAGAAAACAGTATCTTTTCAAATAGACATTTATTTAGTTTAAATTATAATCATGATATTAGAAAATATTGTTATTTTTATATAACAGAATTGTAAAATTCTATAGCCATAATGCTTCTTATGAACGGAATTAAATAAAAATAATTTATTTGGTAAACAAACAACTTCAAGACAGCTCAGAAGAGATGAGATCAAATTATGTCTTATTTACTATTGTGTACTCCTGATCAAGTTACTCAGTTTTCTCATCTATAAAATAGGATTACAATAGCAACTACTTCACAAGGTTATTGTGAGGATCAAAACAATATATATGTAAAATATTTTACAAAATATAAAGGGCACATGAGCTATTAAAGATTGCTTTTAATCACTTCTTAAGTTTGGAAACCTGTACAAATTTTTGACCCCAAAAAAGTACAATTTCCTCTATAAAGATTATCATTGTTATCTAAGTATTTTTTCAAATATGGTTTTCGTGAATAAAAATTCACATTAGCTAGAAGTATAACAGTAGTATGTAGGCAATGAATTATGTTTTAAATTTGAGTGAGTATACTATTTAATAATGCTGTGACATTTATGTAGTGGTTTAATTTTTTTTTAAAAAGCACATAAGCACTATTTCATTTGTTTCTCATATTAACTCGATATCTTATAGGTGATTATAGGCCTTTTTTAAAAATGAAAAAACAGGCTCAGAAATTAAGGAACTTGCCTAAGATTGAACAGGTAGAAAGTGAGAGACACAGTATTTGAAAAGAAGTCTCACAAGGTTAATAGGTGTCAGAGATAGTGACAGAGGTAGGTGATTTACATGTGAATGGTTACCAGTAATCTAGAGAAGAGCTTAAAAAAAAAGGTTCAAAGAACCTATCTCCAAGAACCCTATGATATGCTGTCTATTGTTCAATAAATACTTTTTGAATTCAACAGTAAAATTAATGACTATTCCTAACATGTCTAAAGGAGAGCTATCTAAATGGACTTGCTATCACATGTACATCCTAATAAAAACACTGAAATACTACGAGACAGAAGAATTAGCTATGGAGCATAAATCTTCAAAATATGAAAAAAGGATATTTATAAAATTAATGTAGAACATAAAACAGAGATACTTAATTATATGATATGTCAGTCAATTTCAGTGACCATTTCTATAAGACTAGACAGACTATCATATAGTAACTGCTTAATAAATGCACATTAACCAATTAAAATGAAAATAAGGAATAGAATCTGACAAGAATGTATTTGACAGAATTAAAAAATGAACAAATATTTTTCCTATGCTACCTTTCTACCTATCTTATAACAAAGGGTATTTAAGGATAATTAATAGCAAAGATTAATCGCATAAAAACAAAATGTTAAAAATGAAAAGGATCTCAGCAACTCTTGTCTATCTCTCTATTTTAAAAACTAGGAAACTGAGGCCAGGTAAATTGTATAATTTGCTCAATGTTATAGAATCAACTAGTGGCAAAACTAAGCCAAGAACCCAGGTTTCATGCTCCTAGACTAATGTAACTTTGCATGATACCTCTTATTGTACTACAAAATGTGGTTCAAAGTTAGAAAGGCAAAAAGCTGGATTGTCATATATGAAGAAGAGCAAAGATGCTAGGTCGGTTGGTTTATAGAGGGCTAGTAAAAGTGTAAGCATAATAAGGCTGTGAAGCTAGACTAAAGTGTGATTGTGCCAGGTTTTAAAAGCCAAAATGAATAGTTTATATTTGTTTCTAAAAGCAACAGAATCATTGGAATGTAGTAAAGGAATGACACATATCAGAGATGAGATTATTTTCCTCTATTAAAGGAAAAAAACTGGAAATATATCTTTAGATATATTTTAGAAGAATAGCTACCAATAAATGTCTCATTCTGGAAGAGCGACCATACATCTCTCTCCAAACCCTTCAATTTGAATATGGATTTGCATAACAGAAGCATCTCCTCAAACTGGCTGCAAAGAATGTGCTTTAATAAATCTCATGTAGATATTTATGTCTCATGTATAGGTTTTCTTATTTCTCCACAGTATAGATGTTTATTTATAATAGAATCACTCATTTGGAACGTCTTTGCTGCCAAATGTCAGAACTGAAATGGAAAATAAAAACTGATCAAGATTCTTATTTTTTAAATTCCTAGAACTCAGAGAAATAGCCCACATTCAAAGTGGCACAGAATGGACCTCATTCAATATTTCCAAGGTAACTCAAAATCGACATCACTGAAATGGATTGATTACATTATATATTCCCCAGAGTTTCTATCCTCTAAAATTTACTATTTCTATTAAGAAGTCTCAAAAACCTTCGATGGGCTCCCATTGTCTCTAGAGTAAAAAGAAAAGTTTTCAACTTAGCCTTTAAAGTTACTTGGGTCCCTTCTATTTTTAAAATCTCATTAAATATCACTCTCTGTACACTGACCATCTTCCTCCAAATTCTATGCTGTCTTCTGTGCCTGGGATGCATTCCTTTTCTCCAAGACTGAGAACCTTAGAATTCCAAGCTTCCTTCAAAGCAAACCTCAAATATCATCTCACAGTGATTCAATTCAATTAAACAAAAATAATTCCTATGTGCTTGGTACTGTGTTAAGCATAAGAGTGGGAAAAAAGACAAATTATCCCTAACCTCTACGAGTTTACATTACATTAGAAATAAATATGTACAGAGGTAAAATTAAAATACATAAAAAATTAATTTCAGAGATGAAAGTGAGCATTAAAAAATGAGGGAACCTTTCCTAATAAGCTTTATCCTCTTACCTAGGTAGCATATAGTACATTCTTCCTTCCAGGCCTGAGTTAAGGAAATATACATAATTAATAACATATAATATAGAAATCTAGATTAAGTATGAATTTTTAAAAAATTGGTTCAAAATTTGTTTTTTGTTAAAATTTATTTTTCCAATAGTAAAATCTGAAAGTTTGGATAACTCTGCAGTATTTTTTTAAAAATGGCAAAAGATAATTTAACTATTTCAAATACCCAATTCTTTTTGAGAAAAAATAATTCTTTTTTTTTGAGACAAAATAATTCTTAAACTTCATAACAGTAAATCATAAAAAAGATTGCAGGCCAATAAAAGGAATTAATAATGTTAAATTAAAGAATAGAAAGATCATATCATATGATGAAAATGCCATTTTTAACCTTAATGAAAGCACCTGAAAGCATTGCAGAAAATATGGTAAAAAACATAGGAGCAAGCACACCACTCTGTTTCACTATACTGATGATCAAGAAAGTACAATAGCACTGTTCATTATGCAGAAGTTGTGCAAGCATGCTGTAGTGGAATTGGCAATCATGCCAACGTGGCACTGTTGTACAATACAGATGGCAACTCCAGGCATCCATATTTTGCCATGATCTTCCACAAGGTCTCATGATTGACAGTATCAAAGGCCTTGGTCAGACCAACAAATGTTGTGTACTGACTTCTATTCTGCTCCTGGTAGGTATCCTGGAGTTGTTGGACAGCAAACAATGTATCAAACATTTCTCAGGCCTTTCTGAAGCCATCCTGGATCTCAGGAAGACGACCACTTTTCAGGTGAGACAAGAAGTCTGGCAAGAATCTTGCCAGCAATGATTAAGAGAGAGAGCTCCCTAGAGCCACCCTTAGATTGTCCCTTTTCCCTTTTCCTTTATGCAGATGGACAATGGTAGCATTCTTATGAATTCTCAAAAGACAATCTCTTCTTGCCATATAACCTGGAATACTTTAGTCACCTTTTGTACGAGCAGTGAACATCCTGCCTTGCAAAGCTCAGCTGGAATAGAATCAGCATTGGGCACTTTGCCACATAAGAGGGCCTAATGACATTCAAAACCTCTTCTTCACCTGGAAGTTCAGCTAGAGAGAGACTAATTAATTTACTTGAGGTAAACTGCCAATGGCTTCTGCCTTGATTGTTGACAATCTGTTGAAAATAACTTGAAAATAGCCTACCTCAGGCCAAGCTAATGTAATAAAAATGACAATTCTATATAAATTAATCTACTTATTTAGTGCATAAAAAAAATTAAACTGCTAAGAAATTACAGAGCTAGAAAAAATAATAACAAAGTTCATCTGAAAGAACAAAAGGTCAATAATTTCAATGGAACTAATGAAAAAAAAAAATGCAAATGAAAGTGGCTTAGCCAATACTAGATCTAAAACTGTGTTATAAAGCAGGGGTAATCAAAACCATTTGGTACTAATTAAGAAATTTAGTTAATCAAAGGAACAGATTAGGTTCACAAGACACAACAGTCAATGACTATAGTAATCTAGTGTTTGACAAACCCCCAAACCCCAGCTTTTGGGATAAAACCTCACTATTTGACAAAAATTGCTAGGAAAATTGGAAAACAATATGGCAGAAAATAGGCACTGACCAACACCTAACACCCTATACCAAGATAAAATGGAAATGATTTCATGATTTAAACATAAAGAATGACACTATTAAGTAAATCAGAAGAACAAAGGAATAATTTATTTCTCAGATGTGTAGAGAAGGATGAAATGCAAATTGTATAATTTTGATTACATCAAATTAACAAGTTTTTGTACAAACAAAATCAATGTAGACAAGATTAGACGGGAAGCAATAAACAGAAAAAATATTTTATATCCAAGAGTTCTGAAAAAGGCCTCATTTCTAATATATATATAATTTACTCAAATTTACACGAATACAAACTGAATTCCAAATGATAAATGGTCAAAGGATATGAACAGAAAATTTTCAGATGAAGAAATTAAAACCATTTCTAGTCATATGAAAAAGTACTCTAAATCACTACTGATCAAAGGAATGCAAATTAAGATAACTGAGATACCACTATACACTATTCAAATTAACTAAAATGACAGAAAAAGACAATGATAAATGTTGGAGGGAATATAGGAAAACTAGGACACTAATACATTGTTGGTGGAGTTGTGAACTGATCCAACAATTCTGGAGAGCAATTTGGAACTATGCCAAAAGGGCTATCAAAATGTGCATACCCTTTAGTGCAGCAGTATCCATACTGGGCCTGTATCCCAAAGAGATCATAAAGGAGAGAAAAGGACATGTGCAAAAATGTTTGTAGCAGCCCTTTTTGTAGAGGCAAGAACCTAGAAACTAAATGGATGCCCATCAGTTGAGGAATGCCTGAATCATGTTGATGAATATTAATGTTCTATAAGGAACAATGAGCAGGATGATTTCAGAGAGGGCTGGAGGGACTTACATGAACTGATGTTAAGGGAAATGAGTAGAACCAAGAGATCATTGTACCTACAGCAACAGCAAGATGATACGATGATCAATTCTGATGGATGTGGCTCTTTCAACAGTAAGGTGATTCAGGCCTATTCCAATGATCTTGTGATAAAGAGAACCATCTACACCCAGAGAGAGGCTTGTGGGATCTGAGTATGAATCACAACATAGTATTTTTGCTCTTTTTGTTGTTAGCTTATATTTTATTTTTTCTCATTTCTTTTTCTGGTTTGATTTGATTTTTCTTATGCAACAAGATAATTGTATAAATATGTATGCAGATATTGGATTTAATATATATTTCTACCATGTTTAACATTTTAAAAAAATCTCTTTGGGATATAAGCCCAGTAGAAAAACTGCTGGGTCAAAGGCATTCACAGTTTGATAGCCCTTTGGGCATAGTTCCAAATTGCTGAATGGCTGAATCACTTCATCAACAATGTATTAGTGCCCCAGTTTTCCCATATTCCTTCTAACATTTGTCATTATCTTGAGGTTGCTGAATTCTTCAATCCAATGGAAGACCTGAAACCCTGGGCAAGATGTGACTACAGCTTCCAGTGTACCCCAGCAGCTGCTTCATTACTTGTCCATCACCACAGGTCTTTGAGGTAGGTAAAACTAGCAAAACTAATATAAAGATTCTTTCCCCCCCTCCCCCCAGGCTGGGGTTAAGTGACTTGCCCAGGGTTATATAGCTAGGGAGTGTTAAGTGTCTGAGACCAGATTTGAACTCTGGTCCTCCTGAATTCATTCAAAGCTGGTGCTCTATCCACTGCGCCACCTAGCTGCCCCATGAAGATTCTTTTGAGTTGCAAATAAAGAGGGCTTAAGGGAGGAATAGTTGCACAGTGCCTTTGGCCTCATTTTCTCTTCCAGAGTTACTGGACTCCAGGGACTGGACAAAAGTGAAGATGACTGGGCTGGCTAAGATCAGTGTTTGACCTCAGAATCTCTCTATCTAATCAAGCTCAATATTCCATACTACTTCCTTCAGTCATCTCACACAACACTGGAACAAATCGTTCTCATCCCTCTCTTCTATCACACTTAGTCTCCACCTGCTTGAAGTAAATAATCTCCTAACTCACGGATGGGGTGTGAGACCTACAGTGACTCTCTGCCCAGTTTGACTGTTTCAACAATTTACCAGGGTGTGACTGCTGGGACACAAGTAGTGCCTCTAGCTCCAGATGAGAAGTGGGTGAATCAAGTAGACATCAAAAGTAGATAACAGTCTTGAAAAGAGCTCCCCACCCTCACACCAGAGACTCCTCTTCCCTGAACACTTGTACACCCCAACCTATAACAAAAGAATCCCTATGGTGCTCCACTCACTATAAATACTTTCTGGGGGGCCCCACACTGTGCCAATATTTTCTTATCTTTCTTTTTCCTTTCAAATTTTGGATCAATGGAACTTGCCGCTTTCCCTGTTACCACCCTACTACTCCTTCTTCCTAACACTTAACAGATTTGGAATTTCAACTAAACCAGTAATACCATAAACTAAGGGAAAAGGTGTGCCAATTAACCCCCCTATCAATCTGCTCATTATCAGTGTGACTTCCCAAACCCCAAAGCTCCTTCCTAGTCCCCAGACATGTTATTTTTCTTTATTATATAATCTTCTCTAGAACAGGGACTTTCTCACTTTTCTGTTTCTAGCATTTTACATATAATAAGGATTTAATAATACTTTAAAAATCAATTTTAAAAATTTCATTCATGAAAAAGGAGTCACAGAAGAGAGATATCTTGCAGTGAAATCACTAGGACAATGAAATTAAATAAACGATTGGAACAACCAGTCCTCAAAGAAATTGCCCAAGGGGATGATTTGGAGGAGAAAAATTAGTGGAAAGAGTCAAAATTATGAAAGAAAAGTTTAAAACTTGAAGAAATATTAAATATTTAAAAGTACAGATAGTCTTCAACTTACATTTATTTGACTTACAGCAATTTGCTGCACTTGGCCAACTGACTCGATTTTATTGTTGGCAGACTGGCAGTACACAAATAATCTTCAATCCATCTGTCTGAAAGTAAAGCTTTTTAGAAGTTTCCAGCTTCAGGCTAGGATGAGATCCTTTTGCATCTCAAACTCCCCTAACTTCCAATCCCTCCTCCCCACATTTCTATATTTTTGGGTAGCAAAAACAGCTCACTCTGGGAGTTCTTGTGCTGTTTGTCTCAAAGCAACAGGGAGAAGGAATAAATGAGAAAGTACATGGGATAATGGTCCAAGAAGACGTATCCTATAATGAAATGTCTGACATTCTCTTTGTGGGTAGTAAACTGGCTTTTCAGGCAATTTCAAAAGAGGATTTCAAAAAATATTGTAGACGATTGCACCATACCAAAATGATAACTGCTTTGGATGCATAGATTCTAGCATATTTATTTAAAATTCAGCCTCAATATTTTATAGTCACAATATATATTCAGTCTATTAAAATGGTCAGTAAAAGCTGTACTCTACACTACATTATATGTGTTGTAATAGGCAACAATCTTCATAATTTAGTGATTAATGCTTTTAAAGTTGTAGATTCAGTAGCAAACTGAGTTCTGTGAGTCTGACCACCATTCAAGTCCAAGCTTTGAGGTTTTGTGCTTTTGTGAAGACACAATGACAGGAACAATGTGAGGAATCAAAGGATGGAAAATTCAGTACAACTCAAGTTTATATATTTGAAAAGCTTTTTTAAAAAACTTCAATAAAATCAGGGAGCTACAAATGCTGATGAAACAATAAGTCAGTTCAGAAAAGTCAGACAGACGTAAGGAAAATGATAATTAATGAAAATAGAAAGTTCTCAGTCCCAGTATTCCCATTATCATGCACAATGTCTGAAAGCAATTTGTGCTAGTTGACTGAATGACAAAAAGAAGGCAGCAAAACCTAGTTTGGGATTCATTTTTTAAAAAATTAAACTAATCCAATAGAGCAGTAATAAACTAAACCAGCTACGCTCAGCAAAAGAACTCTTCTGGGAGATGACTATGAACCACTACATAGAATTCCCAATCCCTCTATTTTTGTCCGCCTGCATTTTGGATTTTCTTCACAGGCTAATTGTACACTATTTCAAAGTCTGATTCTTTTTGTACAGCAAAACAACTGTTTGGATGTGTATACATATATTGTATTTAATTTATACTTCAACATATTTAACATGTATTGGTGAACCTGCCATCTGGGGAGGGGGAAGAGGGGAAAAATTAGAACAAAAGATTTGGCAATTGTCAATGTTGTAAAATTACCCATGCATATATCTGGTCAATAAAAACTATTAATAAAAAAAAATACCCAAGCAATGGAATATACAAAAAAGAAATCCAATTATAATTTTTAGTCAAATACTTCTATAACCCATCTTTCTCACTTCTACTTAATAAAAATCTATGATTCAAAAAAAAATTAAACTAAAAAGCATTTTTTCTCCTTTCTCCTTCTTCCAAGGAGAAAAAGTAAATAAAAATAAAGCTTTCTAACAAATATGCAAGCAAAATCAATACTTATATTGACTGTATCCCAAAATGAGCATCTCATTTAACATTTTTCTCTTTCAGGAGATAGGTACCATTTTTCATCATCTGTCCTCCAGAACAGTAGCTGATCATTATACTTATCAGCATTCTTAAATCTTTCAAAATTTTTCATTATTATAACACTGCTGTAATTCTTGTAGCCTTACTATGCGCATTGGTTTATACATGCCTTCCCAGTTTCTTCTGACAGCATCTTTATCATTTCTTATAACACAATAATACTCTATTAACTTCACATTTAATAATTTCTTCAGTAATTTCACAAATAATGGTCACTCCCTTTACCTAAAGGATAGGTTAGTATGATGATTACTATCAGTAGAATAAATTTAATTTATCCTATCAAGATAATTCTTCTGTCAGACATATTTCTAGATTTGGGGTGGGACACATGATATGGAATTTTTTATCTTTTGTCACTACAAAAAGAATGGCAAGAAATATTTTCATGCATATAGGGCCTTTTCTTCTTTAAAAAAAAAAAAAAAGAAAAGAAAAGAAAATAAGGGCAGCTAGGTGGTACAGTGAATAGAGCACCAGCCCTGAAGACAAGAGGACCTGAGTTCAAATATGGCCTCAGACATTTAACACTTACTAGCTGTGACCCTGGGCAAGTCACTTAACCCTAATTGCTGAAGCAAAAAAAAAAAAATCAGGTTATATACCTAGTAATAGGACATAGCAAACACGCACAGTTTAATAACTTCCTAAACATAGTATTGAATTGATTTCTAGAATGATGCACCAATTAATAGCCCCATCAAAAATGTATTAATGTGCTCATTTTCCTTAGACTGATTCCAACATTTGTTATTTTTACTTTGTATTAAATTTGCCAATCTGATAGTAAAGGGTTGAAGCTGAAAGTTACTTTAATTTGCATTTATATAATGATTATTGACTTTTCCAGTGGAAAAAGTATAAGCCAAACTTGTACTTATTTTGTAGGCTGTGGCTAAGCTATTTTGTTTTTTACTTAGAAATATTACTTAGGAATCTTCATTCTGACCAGCAGGATGATTTCAGAAAGTCCTGGAGAGACTTACATGAACTAACTGATGTTGAGTGAGTTGATCATTATATATACTTCAACAACGCCACTATATGATGATCAATTCTGACGGACTTGGCCCTCCTCAACAATGAAATGAAACAAATCAGCTCCAATAGAACAGTAATGAATTGAACCAGCTATACCCAGCGAAAGAACTCACGAAATGAGTGTGAACCACTACATAGGATTCCCAATCCATTTTTGTCCACCTGCATTTTTGATTTCCTTCACAGGTTAATTGTTCACTATTTCAAAGTCCAATTCTTTCTGTGCTGCAAAATAACTGCATGGACATGTATACATATATTGTATTTAACATATACTTTAATATATTTAATATGTATTAGTCTACCTGCCATCTGGGGGAAGGGTGGGAAGGAGGAGAAAAATTGAAACAAAATGTTTTGCAACTGTCAATGCTGAAAAATTACCCATGTGTATATCTTGTAAATAAAAAGCTATTAAAAAAAAAAAAAGAAATCTCCTTTCATCATATGGCAAGCTTAGGCCCTTGAACATCTTAATCACCTTATTCTGAATGTGGTCCAAATGGCCAATAATCTCTTTAAGAAACAGTACCCAGAGATGATTAGGGCACATTAGATTTGTTCCTAACAAATACTTACCTTGGGAGTATCACCTCCTTTGATATGAACACTATTCTTCTCAAAGCGGAAAAAGGACAGTAATATTGTCATTTTCTTGAGACAATACCCTGAATGCTATAAGGCACAAGGCAGACAAATCAAGAAGTGAAAATTCTATTTCTCACAGGGATAGAAATAAGAAACTAAAGGGAAAGGAGGACTCCTTTGTGGAAATTATGATGGAGAAGAAGAAAACTAAGTGTAGAAGACCACAGATACTGGGGGAACTCTGGGTGAGGAACTCAGAGGGAACTGCTAACAATGTCTGCTTCAGTTCCCCATCTCCCCTAAGGGCTCTCCGCCTTCCTGAGAAGTCAGGGGGGCAGTGACAACCTGTGTTGTGATTAAAGCAGAGTGATACCAGGTGGCAAAGAGTGATGACAATTTATATACAATAATCGCAAGTTGTTGTGCAGTATATACTTAATGCATTCCCAATATCGTTTTGGTTACATAAAGATATGAAGGTATAAAAAGGGGAAAGAACTAGGAATAAACAGACTCCATATTTCCACCATTCTTAGGAGTCCTGCATCAACACTCCTTCTCTAAGATGTTATATTTTAATCTCCCTGGCATGGGGGTGTTATGGGTCAGAATTTGAAACAAGGTGCTAAGTCAGTGGAATTGATAGAGACAGGGTTGTTTAGCATGGTGCTTAACAGTTCTCTAGTTCATTAATGTACTTAGTACTTACTATAATTCTAAAAGATTCACACCTTTAAGAGAGCATATATAAGCTAGAAGCCTCAACCATGATTCAATCAAGGAGATTGCCAGAGAAGACAGGCGGGTGCAGAAGCTCTTGAGACCAAGGAGAGAGATATGCCTCCAAAAAAACTAGCTGAGCTCCAAGTAAAGGAGACAAGACTTTGAAGGAGACAATAAAAGATTTGGACTTTAATACCTGGCTGCATTTGGGGTGATTACTGAATTGAAACTAAGGCTGACTTCAGAGACCCCAAGGAAACTCCAACAAGAGAGTATTACATTTTGGTGCCCAACCTGGGGCAGACATGATCCTGATTTCAGTGGAAAAGTCTCCTTGACCCAGAAATTAGTTGAGCACTCTTTGCAGATGATATGATGGTATACTTAGAGAACCCCAAAGACTCTGCTAAAAAGCTATTAGAAATAATTCAGAACTTTAGCAAAGTTGCAGGATACAAAATAAATCCACATACATCCTCAGCATTTTTATACATTACCAACACAATCCAACAGCAAGAGATACAAAGAGAAATTCCATTCAAAATAACGGTCGATAGTATAAAATATTTGGGAATATATCTACCAAAGGAAAGTCAGGAATTATATGAGCAAATACAAAACACCACAAAAACAAAGTCGGATTTAAATAATTGGAAAGACATTAAGTGCTCTTGGATAGACTGAGCGAATATAATCAAGATGACAATACTCCCTAAACTAATCTATTTATTTAGTACTATACCAATGAAACTATACCCAAGAAACTATCTTAATGACCTAGAAAAAATAACAATTCATATGGAAGAACAAAAGGTCGAGAATTTCAAGGGAAGTAATGAAAAAAACATCAAATGAAGGTGGCTTAGCTGTATCTGATCTAGAACTATATTATAAAGCAGCAGTCACCAAAACTATTTGGTATTGGCTAAGAAATAGACTAGTTGATCAGTGGCATAGGTTAGGTTCACAGGGCAAGATAGTGAATAAAAATAGCAATCTAGTGTTTGACAAACCCAAAGATCCCAAATTTTGGGATAAGAATTCATTATTTGACAAAAACTGCTGGGAAAACTGGAAATTAAAATGGTAGAAACTAGGCATGGACCCACATTTAACACCACATACTAAGATAAGATCAAAATGGGTCCAAGATTTAGGCATAAAGAACGAAATCATAAATAAATTGGAGGAACATGGGATGGTTTACCTCTCGGACTTGTGGAGGAGGAAGGAGTTTATGTCCAAGGGAAAACTAGAGACCATTATTGATCACAAAATAGAAAATTTTGATTACACCAAATTAAAAAGTTTCTGCACAAACAAAACTAATGCAAACGAGATTAGAAGGGAAGTAACAAATTGGGAAAACATTTTTACAGTTAAAGGTTCTGATAAAGGCCTCATCTCCAAAATATACAGAGAATTGACTTTAATTTATAAGAAATCAAGCCATTCTCCAATTGATGAATGGTCAAAGATATGAACAATTTTCAGATGATGAAATTAAAACTACTTCCACTCATATGAAAGAGTGTTCCAAATCACTATTGATCAGAGAAATGCAAATTAAGACAACTCTGAGATACCACTATACACCTGTCAGATTGGCTAAGATGACAAGAACAAATAATGAATGTTGGAGGGGATGTGGGAAAACTGGGACACTGATACATTGTTGGTAGAGTTGTGAAAGAATCCAACCATTCTGGAGAGCAATCTGGAATTATGCCCAAAAAGTTATCAAAATGTGCATACCCTTTGATCCAGCAGACTACTACTGGGCTTATATCCCAAGGAAATACTAAAGAAGGGAAAGGAACTTGTATGTGCCAAAATGTTTGTGGCAGCCCTTTTTGTAGTGGCTAGAAACTGGAAAATGAACAGATGCCTATCAATTGGAGAATGGTTGGGTAAATTATGGTATATGAATGTTATGGAATATTATTGTTCTGTAAGAAATGACCAACAGGAGGAATACAGAGAGGCTTGGAGAGACTTATATCAACTGATGCTGAGTGAAATGAGCAGAACTAGGAGATCATTATGCACTTCAACAATGATACTATATGAGGCTGTATTCTGATGGAAGTGGATATCTTCAACATAGAGAAGAGCAAATCCAATTCCAATTGGTCAATGATGGACAGAATCAGCTACACCCAGAGAAGGAACACTGGGAAATGAGTGTAAACTGTTAGCATTTTTTGTTTTTCTCCCCAGGTTATTTTTACCTTCTGAATCCAATTCTTCCTTTGCAACAACAAAATTCGGTTCTGCACATATATATTGTACCTGGGATATACTATAACATATTTAATATGTATGGGAATGCCTGCCATCTAGGTGAGGGGGTGGAGGCAAGGAGGGGAAAAATTCGGAAAAGAAAGGAGTACAAGGTATAATTTTGTAAAAAATTACCTATACATATGCACTGTCAAAAAATGTTATAATTATAAAATTAATTTAAAAAAAAAAAGAAAAGAAATTAGGGTGAGTACAAAATAGACATGGAAACTTTGTTAAAGAGCTAAAGTAGTATTTCAGCTAAAATGGGACAGATGTTTAAAAAACAGCCTTTTCCAATTCAAGGAACATGTGTAGAGAACATTGTCAGACTTATGAAAAACCAAGGTTTGATTATAATTAGGAAGCAGATCACTGAACTTTTAGAAAGTGTACAGTACACATCTCCTTGGTTCTCTACGGAAAAATAATTGGATCTAGAGGAGTGGAAATTAGTAGGAGAGCAACTATGTCAATTCTACAATGAAAATGGACCTGACTCAATTCCCAAAGATATACTTTATACATAAAATTTAATACAACTGGCTTTAAGAAATTATATAAGTGGAAGAATAAGAAAAAAGAAGAAAGAGCAGGAGGGGGAGGTTCCAAATAAACTAGGTAAAAAGGATGAGGAATCAGATAAGAATGGAGTTAAGTACAATTCTGAATGTGGCACTTCACAGCAGGAAGATTTCCCATGCCCTGACCAGTAATTCCCTCAATTAACCCTTCATGGGTAGAGGGAGGAGGAGGGGGAGAGGCAGTAACACAATCAGCACCACCTATGAAACAGCCTATGAGAAGATTACAAAAAGCATTGGTTAAGGCAAAAAATGAAGGATAGGATATATCTGATTTAATAAATACATACCCTGTAATTGAAGAACTTGACTCTTCAGGTCAATAAAGGAGAAGATATACTCCTTTTGATCTGGAAAAAATTAAGTATTTGAAAAAGGGTTGCACTCTTTATGGGGCTCCATTGTCTTAATTTAAGATGTTACTAGATAATTTGGCTTATGAAATTTTAACCCCCAGTGATTAGAAATCCATAACAAGGACATATTTAGAACCTGGATAAAACTTGTTGTGGCTTTCTGAGTAGCATGAATTATGTAGGATTCAAGTCCAATGCAATAAGCAAACTAGAGTTAATATACAAATCACTTTTGACCAACTAGCAGATAAAGGTCAGTATAGAGAATTCAGGACAGATTAATTACCCCATAGGAGCGTATGAACAAATTGCTACTGTTGCTATAAAAGCTTGGGGTACCCTTCCAGGGAAAGATTGAGGGGAAGCCTTCCCAGAAATAGAGCAAGGTCCCAATGAACCCTTTGCGGATTTTATGGGACGTTTGCAAACAGCTGTCATAAGAACCACTGGAGAAAATGCAGCTACAGAAATAATGATCAGACATGGCTAAGGAAAATGCCAATGATGTTTGCAGAAAAATTATATGGGGACTACAGAAAGATGCTCCTTTAGAGGAGATCATAAGATGCTATGCCACAGTGGGCACAAATGCTTATTATGCTCAGAATATGATGAACATGGGAAGACAGAGTCCCTCTTGGCAAGGGACTTCTAGAAAGACTTGTCGATGTTTTCAGTGTGGAAAAATAAGACATCTGTAAGCTTAATGTAGGTATAGAGATAGACTGAGAAGACAGGATGAGAGAAGACCTAAAACCTTATGTCCAAAATGCCACAAGGGCTTCCACTGGGCCTCAGAATGTAGATTGACCCAAGGAAATGAGAAGAAATATCATACAAAAGATAGGTGGGGCATGATGGCAGTTGACTTTACACCCAGAGAATCTTTAGAAAGTCAGGACTCTGATGTAATCTATCAGCCAAAAAGCAATAACATGGCAGAAAGGGATTACATGATCTATCAGCCAAAAAAGCAATCAAATAGCAGAAAGGGATTACAATTGGGAAGAATACAGGCTTTTTTAACCCAATAGAAGGGCAGTGTCCAGTGTAAGCAGCTCCAATATAATTGCCAGGTAATGAAGAGAAATCTAGAAAATGGTAAATAGAAAGGAATTAGATAGATTAACTGCTTAGGAGAAAGGGTTTGCTTGTATTCCTACAGATGGAGAAGGAAACAGATGGGTGACAACGAACACCTGGAGAGAGAGACAGAAAAAGAGAAAAACCTTGAAAAAAAGGAGAAAACCTAAGAACAAAATCTTCAGGAATCACTGGATTCCCTAACACAGAATGAGATTATTGTAGGAATTCAAAACTTGCTAGAATTATTGGATTCCTGGCACATGAACTAATGGACAATAGATTCCTTTTGGACTATTTCTAGGACTTATGGACATGTATAATTCCTCATGTTGATTCATGTTATTTGTCATATCACTAGTAGCCTGTTATGTTACTATGCGCTTATGTAATTATATATAATATCTCCTATATTGATGGATTTAAGTATACCTGTTTAAGAGTGAAACCCTTCAGAAACCCAATAATCTGATTTAATTTCTCATTTCCTTTGGTGTTTTCATCTCCCTCCCTGAGATGTCAGGGAGGGTGTGATCGCCTCCTTTTATGGTGTTTTCACCCCTTTTTTGAACAGTCAGGGAAGGTATGATCACCTCTTTTTTGGGATTCTCACCTCCTTGAGAAAGGGAGATCATAACCACCTATATTCTAAAAACAAAAGAAAGCGGGAGATGTTATGTAAGGTGCTAAGTCAGTGGAATTGATAGAGACAAGGATTGTTTAGCATGGTGCTTAACAGTTCTCTAGTTCATTAATGTACTTAGTACTTACTATAATTCTAAAAGATTCACACCTTTAAGAGAGCATATATAAGCTAGAAGCCTCAACCATGATTCAATCAAGGAGATTGCCAGAGAAGGCAGGCGGGAGAAGTTCTTGGAACCAAGGAGAGAGATAGACCTCCAGGAAAACTAGCTGAGCCCTAAGTGAAGGAGACAAGACTTTGAAGGAAACAATAAAAATTTTGGACTTTAATACCTGGCTGCATTTGGGGTGATTACTAAACACAAACTAAAGCTGCTCCAGAAACCCCAAGGAAATCCCAACAAAAGAATATTACATGGGGGCTCTAGAAAGCATGCTACACTTTGTAACCCCAACTTGGGGGTTCTAGAAAGCAGGACACAAGATTTTAATCACCCCAGCATGGGCCTTCTAGAAAACATGGCATGTTTTATCATCCCAACTTGGGGGCTCTAGAAAGCAGGACACAACAAGTAAGAATAAACTGACATGTAATCTGGATTTTAGATTATCAGATTTTTAAGGGTTCATAGACAGAAAATATAATGACTCAAACTAAAATTAAATGAGGTAATTCAGTCTACATGGGATGGATAGAAAACGCTTAAGAATGAAATTCTGAGGACAAAGATCAATGGCTTGGCATAGGAGACATTGTTACAACAGAATCAGTAAGACTTGTATTAGGATCCCACCTCTAACTCCATGTGATTCTGAACAAGTAACAAAAACTCCCTTTGCCACCATGAGGCTTTTATCTTTCTATAAAAAGGGGATAATAATAGCTCTTAACATATAATACATGAAAAAATTTTGAGGCCATTTACTCAGTGCTACCTCTTCACCCTTCTTTATATCATACAAGATTTTTCCCTCCCATTTCCTCTATTACTCTTTTGTCCCATGGAAGGGTAGTTTCCTTGGCAAGTCAAATTACTCAATAAGCACCCCTAATCCCATACTCCCATAAGACTTCCTATACTAACATCACCATTCTCATTAGTCTCCAATCTTTCTCAATTTACTGATATTTTTTCTGCTGCCTACAAATATATTCATGCCTCCCCAATACATTAAAAACTTCTCATTTGATCCAATCACTCTTCTACTTAACCTATTATATCTCTTCTTCCTTTCTAACATTGACTCCTTGAGAAAGTTATCTATATTTTGGTGCCTTCATTTTCTCTCCTCATTTACTTTTAAAACCTCTGCAATCCTAAAGGGTATCACAGATAATGAAGTAATATCAATATTTAACATGTGTGTTACTAAGTAGCACTTAGTTCTAACTACTAAGTGTAGCAACCAAATTCTCAGAGAAGAATTTAAGTGAGATACAGGAAGAAATAGCAAAAGTATACTAGTGAGGGAAGTCAACATCCTTGTCACAGAATTAGATAAATATAACTACAAAATAAGAAATAGGTGAATAGAATTTTTAAAAAGTTAAATATGATAGACCTCTGGAGAAAACTGAATGGGAATAGTAAGAAATGTACCTTATTTCAGTAGTACATGGTACTTACTCAAACAAATGACCATCTATTAGGGCAAAAAAAACACCTCAATCAAATGTAGAAAGGGAGAAATATTAAATGCATCCTTTTCAAATCATGAAGGCAATAAAAATTAGAGGTAATAAAAAGCTAAGAAAAAACATTCTACAAATTAATTGGAAAATAAATAATCTAATCTTAAAGAATGAGTAGGTCAAACAACAAAACACAGAAACAATCAATAATTTTATCCAAGAGAATAACAGTAATGAGACAACATATCAAAATTTATGATATTCAGCCAAAGCAGTTCTTAGGTGAAATTTTATACCTCTAAATACTTATATGAATAATATAGAACAAGAAAAGAACAATGAATTAGGCCTGCAACTAAAAAAAAGTTAAAAAAGAACAAATGAACACCACCAATTAAATACCTAATCAGAAATTCTGAAAATCAAAGAGATTAATAAAATTGAAAATAAAAAAACTATTGAACTAGTAAAACAAAACTAATTTTGTTCATTTTATGGGAAAAACAAAACAAAACAAAAAAAAATAACCCAGATAAATATTTGGTTAATTTGATTAGAAAAAAGAAAAGAAGAAAACAAAATTACTAAGATGAAAAATGAAAAAGGTGAATTTAACAACAAAGAAGAAGAAATTAAAGCATTTATTAGGAGCTATTTTGTTCAACTGTATGCCAATAAACTTCACAATCTAACTGAAATAGTTAAGTTATTTACAAAAATATAAACTGCCCAAATAAACAGAAAGAGGAAATAAAATAACTAACTGTGTTTTAGGAAAAAAACCTGAACAAACCGTCAACAAACTCCCTTAAAAAAAACTCCAGGGTCAGATGGATTTACAAGTGAATTGTAACAGTATTTGGGGAAAAAATAGATGAAGAGGGAGCTCTGCAAAATTCCTTTTATGACCACAGATATGGTGCTGATATCTAAATCAAGAAGAGCCAAAAGAAAAGAAAACTGTAGACCAATTTCCCTAATGATGCAAAAATTTTAAATAAAATATTAGCAAAGAGAATACAGCAATTTTAGGAAAATACAATGGAATAGGTTAGGTACACAAGATACAACAGACAACGACTACAGGAATGTACTGTTTGATTAAACCAGAGGCAACAGAGCTTCTGGATAAAAACTCTCTGACAAAAATTTCTGAGGAAAACTAGGAAACAATATGGCAGTAACTAGGCATAGGCGACATAAAAGGTGATACCATAAGCAATTTAGGAAAACAAAGGATAGTTTATCTGTCAGATCTTTGGAAGAGGGAGAAATTTATGAGTAAACAAGAAATAGAAAACATTATGAAATGGCAAAATGGATAATTTTGATTACATTAAATTAAAAAGGTTTTGCACAAACAAAATCAATGCAGCCAAGGTTAAAAGAGAAGCAGAAAGCTGGGAAAATGAGCCACTGTTTTATATTTTTATAGCTAATGTTTCTGATAAAGACCTCATTTCCAAAATATAATGAGCACTGAGTCAAATTTATGAGAATACATCATTCCCCAATTGATAAGTGGTCAAGGGATATAAACAGACAATTTTCAAATAAAGAAATTAATCCCAACTATAGTTATATGAAAAAAAACGCTCTAAATTTCCATTGATTACAGAAATATAAATTAAAACACTCTGAAGTAAAAGCTCACATCTATCAGTTTGGCCAAGATGACAAAAAAAAGATAATAAAATGTTTATAGTAGTTCTTTTTGTGGTGGCAAAGAATTGAAAATTGAGGTGATGGCCATCAATTGGGGAATGGCTGAATAAGTTGTGGTATATGAATGTACTGGAGTAACACTATTCTATAAGAAATGATAAGCAGGCTGATTTCAGAAAAGCATGGAAATATTTCATGAATTGATACTGCATGAATTGAGCCCAACTAGGACAACATTGTAAACAGTAACTGCGATATCATGTGATCATTCATTATGATAGACTTGGTTCTTCACAGCAATACAGTGACCAAGACAATTCCGATAGACCTGGAATAGAAAATGCTACTTGCATCCCAAGAGAGAATTATGGGGACTGAATGCTAATCAAAGCATATTATTTTCATTTTTTTCTTGTTTTTTTTTTTTTTTTTTTTTTAACTTTCCTTTCAAAACAAAACTAATATGGAAATATATTTAAATGACTGTACATGTATAATCAGTATCAGAGTGCTTACTGTCTTGGGGAAGGGGAGGAAAAAAAAGGAGGGGAAAAATTTGGAATTTAAAAATCTTATAAAAATGAATGTTGAAAACTATTTTTACTTGTAAATAGAAAAATAAAATACTATTAAGTGGTAAGCAATCTGGCTTTCAACTTCATCACTTAACTGAAACTACTCTCTCCAAAGTTACCAATGATAAATTGGGGGGTTGCCTATCAATTGAGGAATGGCTGAACAAATTGTGGTATAAGCATGTAATGGGTATAAGAAGTGATGAGAAGGCAGATTTCTGAAAAACCTGGAAAGACTTATATGAACTGCAAAGTGAAGTGACCAGAACCAGAACACAGTAACAGTAACATTGTACAATGATCAACTATGAATGAATTAGCTATTCCCAGAAATACAATGATCTAAGTTAATTGCAAAGATCTCAGGATGAAAAATGCTATTCACATCCAGAGAAGGAATTGATGGGAGTCAGAATGCAGATTGAAGCATAAGATTTTCACTTTGTGTTTTTCTTTTGTTGTTTCTTCTTTTACAACATGACTAATATGGAAATGTTTTATATAATTGCAAATATATAACCTAAATCAAACTGTTTATTCTCTTGGGGGAGAGGGAAATGAGGGAAGGAGAAAATTTAGAACTAAAAATTTTAAATGAATGTTAAAATTTGTCTTTCCATGTAATTAGGAAAAAATACTATTAAAAATCCTCAGAAGTTAATAATAAATTCTTAATTTCATATCTAAAGGTCTATTAAAACTTCATTATTCATGGCCTCTTTGCAGCTTCTGACACTGTTAAATATTCTCTATTCCTGGATACTCCTCTCTAGTTTTCTGCAACAATTTTCTCTTTTGGTTTTCTCTTTATGTCTGAGAACTCCTTAGTCTCCTTTGCTGGACCTTTTTTCATGTCATTCTCACTTCCTTTTCTTCTATCTCCCTTAATGATATCATAAACTTCCATTGATTCAACTATTACTTTTAAATAAGTGATTCCTAGATCTTCATATCCTGTTCAAGTCTCTCATCACCAACTATTTTTTAGATATTTTGAATCAGATGTCCTATAAGTATCTCTATTAAGTATGTCTAAACTAAAATTCAACCTTTCCCCTTTCCAACTTTCTTATCTTTCCAGTATACCATGTTCATAATCTTATGAACAAATTAACCAGTCATCCTTGACTCTGCATTAATACTCATAGTCCCTTCCCCATATACCTAGTCTGTTGTCAAGTCTTGTAGTTTCTACCTTAACAAGATCTCTGTCTCTGCTTCTCTCTCTCTCTCTGTCTCTCTCTCTCCCCTTCCCTCCCTCCCTCTCTCCCTTCTTCCACTCACCAACCTACAACTCTAATATATATCCTACAATTCATGCCTGGACTATCTCACCAGCATTCTGATTGGTCTCTCTGCATCAAGCCTTTCCTCACTCCAATCTATCATCCATTCAGCTGCCAAAGCAATATTTCAAAAGCATAAATTCAACTATATCACCACCTACTCAATTTACTCCAATGGCTCATTATTACCATCAGAAACAAATATAAAACCCTGTTTGGAATTTAAGGCCCTTCACAACTTGGCCAATACTTACTTTTCCAGTTTTTCTATAACTTATTTCCCTCCACACACTCTGAAATCCAGCAATATTGCTTCTCACACTACATCTTCATATTTGTGTTGGTCAGTCTCATGTTGGAAATATTTTATATCCTTACTTCTGACTAATGGCTTTTTAGAGTCTTTTGGGGAAAGAATCAGTTTGAATTACATTTTGTGCCTTTCTTGGTCCTCCTCTCTGTAAGTGCTATGGAATTATTTACATGTTGTCTATTTCATGAGAATGTTAATTTTTTAAGGGCAGGGATCCATGTTTTTACCTGTTTTTATATCCCTAGACCTTAATACATGTTAAACTACGTAAAAAATATTTGTAAACTTTAAAGCTTTAAATAAATGTCAATTATGAAAAAGAATTATTATGAGTAAGAAAAAGAAGCTTTCTTAGAAGACTTTTTGATCTGAAGAGAATTCAATGATGAACATAGACTTTAAAGATCTGAAGATGGGAACAAGGGCAGGCAATGGAGGATGCCATCATAAACATCAAGTCACTACTTTCAAGAGAATAAAATTATAGAAATAAACTGGATTTAACTTGAAGTCAATAGAGATTTGAAGAATGGAATTTTCTTAAGGAAACTAGGGAGGCCAGAGAAGAGGAATCTCAAAGTAGTGGTAACAGAGAGTATATTAAAGAAAAGTATATAAATATTTTAAAACAAGGGTAATTATATGATTTTGCTATAAAATGCTGAATATAGATTACTAAAATGATCTAGTACACAGAATCTTTTTAGTTCAGAATAAAGTTTGTTTAATTTTTGGAAAAGGTTTGGAGCCAAGATGATTTGGGTCCAAACCTTGCCTCAAGCATTTCTTACTCTGTGACCCTGAATAAAAACTTTTACCTCATCTGAAAAATGAACAGACTAGACTCTGGCCTTTAAAGAATCTTCAAGTTCTAAATCTATAATCTCATGATAAAATCTTACCAATAAATTTAATGATATTAATTCAATATAAAAATTCCTAAAATAAAAATTTAAAGTTTTTTAATCCCAATCACTAAGAAACAGGCAAAATATTTAGTAATGATTTTTCCTCAATTACTTAAAGACTAGAAGAATAGATGAGTAAATTAAGCAAAGCATCATTTGATAAGAATTGTTATAAAAAATGGAAAAGGAAGAATGACGTGGTTAAGTATCCCCCCCTGCTGGGGTTAAGTGACTTGCCCAGGGTCACACAGCTAGGAAGTGTTAAGTGTCTGAGACCAGGTTTGAACTCTGGTCCTCCTGAATTCAGGGCTGGTGCTCTATCCACTGCGCCACTTAGCTGCCCACCATGGTTAAGTATTGATTGGAGCATTTGAATTTATTATATATAAGAAATATAAATTCACAATAGCTTTTTTACATTCACAGTGTTGCCTGTAAAACAACACTTAATTATGCATATCTAAGAGAAAAATAGAATGGAAGCAATTAAAATTATTCAAACTAGGATTGCTAGAATTAATTTTATAATAAGAGTTCAGGTCTGGTTGTTTGAAGTACAATACTATACCTGAAACCAGAACTGTCTTTCAATTTCATTAGACAATCAGAAGAATTAAGTTAATCAAAACTAATCCTATAATGGAAATTTAAAAGTATTGAATGTCTTATATATAGTACAGTAGGTGGGTTACAAGCTTAGCAAGAACGAATGAATTACTAAAAGATAATGCTGGAAAAAGGTGGGGCAATACTGGTAAAAGAGAAACTTTGGTTCTAAAAGCTAATAAAAAAGATTAAAGTAGACAACCTGAATTGCAGAATTTTCAAAGTATTCAAACTGTCTAAAACAGGTTCAATAAGATAGCTGTAGAAATACTTTAGTAATCCTCTTAGCAGTTTAATGAGTCACAAATTCATTATATCAAAACATATCCTTCTTTTGTAATTTTTTGGAAAATGAGTTTCAAATATATAAGCTGTTTTTTCCGGCTGTGATTTAAGGAAAATGAAACAGCTAGTTAGCACAGCAGTTTAAGCAGGGAACCTAGAATAAGAAAGAATTGAATTTCAAGCTAATTTCAGATAGTACTTAGTTGTATGACCCTGGCAAATTACATAGCCTCTCTATCTCTGCTTCCTCATCTGCAAAATAGGGGTCATAATAACAGCATGTATTTCCCAGTATTATTGTGAGTATAAAGTGAGGTAAGATTTGTAACTTTTACAATGATATATATAAAGGCTGAATAAAATGACTAAAATAAAAGGATAAACTGTATACCAGAAAGGGCAAAGACCTTAATTTTTAGAAAGAAAACAAAGGACAAAAGAGGTTCCATATAACTACCATGCAGTCATTTCATTTCTATACTTTCCCTTCAGTTATGTCTTGACAGCTAGCTGGCAGACTTAATAGAGTATGGGGCCTGGAATAATGACATTCATCTTCCTGATTTAAATTTGGCCTCAAACTTCCTAGTTCTATGACCTTGGGCAAATCACTTTACCCTCTCAGCCTCAGTTCCTCATCTGTAAAATAAATTGAAGAAGAAAATGGCAAACTTTATCTTTGTACAAACAGTATCTTTGCCAAGAAAACCCCAAATGGGCTCACAAAGAATCAGAAATGACAATAAAAACAAAGGCTTCTAATAGGTAAGATTTGAGCTGGGATTTAAAATGAAGCTCGGGAATTGAGAAGGTGGTGATAAGGAGAAAGAACAATCATGTATGGGGGTCAGCCAGTGAAATACTGAATCAAGAAAAAAGAACGTCTTGTGAGAGGAATAGAAAGGAAACCAGTGACACTGAACTAAAGAGAATACATAGGAGTAAGTAAGGTGTAAAAAGACTGTTAATATGTGGAAGAGAGAGTTATAAAAAGGCTTTAAATGCCAAAGAGAAGATTTTATATTTGATCTTGAAGTGATAGGGAAGCAGTGGAGTTTACGAATACGAATATGGTCAGATCTATGCTTTTGGAAGACAACTTTGATAGCTGAATTTGATCACTTTGATGGGCTGCAGTGGGAAGAGACTTATAGATTTAAATGACAAAAAAAAAAAAAGTTATTATTTGAACCCATCAATCAAATATGAACAATTAGCATTGGAGGTGGCAATAGGTAAAAAGAGGAAGATAAGGAGATCTGTTTTGGACAAGCTGAATTTGAGATACTTACATGTAATCCTGTAATGTCTGGGATGTGGGATTGGATGAAATGGAGAACAGACAGAGAAAGAGAGAGTTTGTGGTTGTGTAACCAATTAGAGAAAGAAGAGTGCTAAGAAGAAGCCTTGGAGTACATGCATGCAAAGGAGTTGAAGCAAGGAAAATAATCAGGAAAGAACATTGAGGACTAGGCAGTTAGAATAAGAAATCAGTAAAAAGTAATGTCATGAAAAACCCTGGAGGAGAAAGGGTAACTAGCAAGATTTTCAACACCAATTGATACTGCAGAAAGATTAAAAAAACCATAACATGAATGAAAAACTAAAAGCCTTTGAATGATATTATAATCATAGATAACATCATAACAATAGCATTTATGTATAATTTTAAGATTTGGGAGGGTCTTTACGAATATCATCTAATTTTATACTCACAATAACCTTGACAAGTAGGTACTTTTTATAGATGAGGAAACTTAGGCTGGAAGAAGTTAAATGACTTGCCAGAGGCCACACAGCTAGAAACTATATGAAGCCAGATTTTAACTCGGTTATTCCTGACTTCAGCTACAGCACTGTAGCCATTGTGCCACCTTTTCCAAACTTCTATTAAAACCAATACCATGCCTTTGCTGATCTTCTCCAATCTTATCTGAATGTATCTTGTTTATAAGGTTTTTTTCCCCCCTATTTGATTGAGTTTCTTGAGAATAAGGACCATTTTAAGCCATTCTCTGTATCTCCAAAGACTGGCACCATGACTGGCACATAATAGACCCTTACATCCTTGTTGACATATTTATTTATTTAGTTTGTAAAATGCATCTAATCATTATTAAATAGCAGAGATCCTGAAGACATAGTAACAGTTGAGAAAAAACAAGCAAACAAATATTGAGACATATAGATGAATCTATGATAATAAATCTATTTGTGACACAGGTTCTACATATTCATAAACAGTTTCTAGTCTTTATTTCCAATGTATTTTGAAATATTTAAGCGCGAAGTATCACTATTGTTCTTGATGGAATAATCAAAAGCATCAATCAGGTTTCTCAGTAAAATTTAGAATCCATTCTAGAATTAGAAAATAACGAATTTACACTTCTATGAGACATGTAAAAAAGGATAATAACTTCTCATAATAAGCTCTGCAAATTCCATTTTTACTTTCAAAATCCATTTAAAAAGAGGTGTCATATCAATTTAGAAAGCTGTTTATGGATTGTAAAAATATCTACATCATCAGATAGAGTGGCTATGGTAAAAAAAAAAAAAAAGGTGACATTTTTTATGGCAGTTCATTATATATTAGATATAAGAAACAATTTAGAATGACCTTTCAAGTAAAGTTCAGAGTTCAACTTCTAAGAAATACGTTAATATATAGGAAAGACTTCTTTTCATGTAATTTATTCTAGTCTTCTTTTAAAATTACGTATCTTTTTAAAATTAAATATTTCTTTACTTTTGGCTTTGAAATACTGTGACACTATACAAAAATGTTGATGGACTACAAAAGATTAGGTAACATAATTTTGGAGCAAAATAGAAGAAACAGATTCAATGTAAGAAAGATTCTTAATCCTTCTTTTGTATAATGAACCCCTTCTGCATTCTAGGACCGCCTATGTGGATCCTTTTTTAGAACAATGTTTTTAAATTTATACAATGAAATTAATGGATTCCAGAGAAAATCAATTATGTTAAAGTACAACTATCAAAATATTAAAAAAGAAACAATTTCACAAACAATTTCACAAATAAAGCCCTGCTTGATTTGGAAAGCTGTAAAACACTTTAGATTTTATCTAGCACAACTTCTTGATTTTAGAGACAAAGAAACCAAGGTCTAGGGTCACACAAATAGCAAATAGGAGAGCTAAGATTTGTACCTGGGTTCTGATATGAGACCATATATAGGTTGCCATATGTAATTTCTCAAGAGGGGAAATGATAGTATCAAAATTTTCTCTTACAACTCCAATTTCAATCATATTGTACAATAATATTCTATGAAACAGTCTAAAAAATATACATTATAATTCATTAGTTCTTAAATAAATTTTTAAATTAGTTCTTAAATAAAATTTGCAATTATTGACATAAAACTCTGAAACAAAACAAAGAAACCACACTTACTTCATCAGCAACCATACACCTGGAAAAAATAAAAATAAAACAAATTATTATTTTCAATTTTTAGAATTTATTATACTTTAAAATTATAATTTTTCGGAATTTTTCAAATTAGGATAGTTTCAGAAAACAGTTTGACCAATTAAATGAAATGCAGAAGATGCTAAAATTATATGTATGAGAACATGGAGAAATTTTGATTCTCCAACTGCCAAATGCATATAGCTATGCTAGAGTAATGATAAGTCATACTTGATGCTTCACACAGAACTTTTCAAAAGAATGGCATCAATAATCTATCCACAAAGTATGGGAAGCCTTCAAAAGCTATATAAGTGACTAGTAATTTTTAACGTTAAAGAGTTCAAGGTTGGTTCTTCAATGAACATTAAAGGATATATAAATACCACAAATATGTAAGATTTATATATTCCTAAATATGATAAATCATCAGTACTAAAGCAGTAACTTTTCTTAGATTTTCTTTTCTATTCCTTCTCACTGAGTTATATTTATCCATAAATAATACAGGGTATGTGATATAATGGAAAGAGCACTGGTCCAAAAGGTAAAAGAGGTCAGTCTGACTTCAGTATTTTATAATTCTGATTATATAATTAAATCTTTAATTAAATCCCCCTCACCTTTAGTTCCCTTCCATGTAAAATGTGAATAGTACTAACTAATATGGCCTACCCTAGAAGATTATTCTATGTGTGTATTTTTAACTGCTCTTATAAAGCTCAAAGCCTTTATATTTTTAGTACCAACAAATTTTGAGGCAGCAAAAGGAAAGTAAAAAGCACTGGGCTCAGAGTCAAGAAGATGGGTATTTTATTCCTTTCTTTTTTTATCTTTGGTAGAATAAAGTAGTATTGCCACAACTATGGGTAAGTTACTTAACCTTCCACGCTCAGAGAACTCAATGGATATAATCTATATTGGCAAAAATTCTCCCACCAATGAAACAGATTTTAGGTGCACTATTGTTATTAACTTTACAAAAAAAGGCATGTAGTTGGGTGATACTAATCAATCAATCAATTAAAACGCATTTGTTAAGTATTTATTATGTGTCAAATACTGTGCTAAACAGGGGGAATACAAAGAAAAAGAAAAAGAGAGGCCAGTAAAGCCAAGAATTCACTACCTACTATATGTATCCTGAGGAGAAAGAATAAAATAAATCAAAGTGGTACAGAAAGAACAGAAAATAATAATTGGATTACACATGGTCATCTAAACAAATTATTCTTCATTTGGAAAATATATCCTTTCCTATAAGCATATTAGGAAATTTACTAATGAAATAAAGGAATATTATAATCTATACCTAAGGAAATAAATATTCCTTTATTTTTCCACATATGGTCCCTATTTCCTTACTTGCTAATATAATTCCTGTTTCAAATGCTACACTAACACTGTTAAAATTCCTTTTAACACACATTATAGGTTAGGAATTTATTCATTTGTTTAGTTATTAGAACAGTAAAAACTGATATTTATATAACATTTTAAGTTTTGCAAAGTGCTTTACATTAAAGTACTAGTATATATATATGTATGTATGTATGTATGTATGTATGTATACTAAATAATTAAAATGTACCATGGAAGGGAAGGCACTAATTAGCCATTGGAATAATAAGGAAAATTTTGATACAGAAGAATGGAATGGCGATTCACCTTTCTCTTAAAGGAAGGACAGAACTTAGGAGTTATAGATAAGAAGGAAATATACTGGAGGAATGTGGACCAGCCAGTGCAAACACAGGGATAGGAGATGGAGGATTTTATGTAAGCAACAGAGAAGACAAGCTTGATTAGATTTCAGAGTCTGAGGAGGAGGGTGAGGTATAGTAATGGAATATAGTAATATAGTAATGGAAAGACAACTTTGGAGGTAGGTTGACAAGGATAATAAAAGATTTTGTCCCAGAAGGTAAAGAAAAGTACTACAGATGATTTAATAGGGAAGTCATATAGTCATGTCTGATATCCCACAGGACTACAAGAAATTAGAGCAAAGCTTAAAAGCAGTACTGCACTGATTTGTGTATATGATGTCTTCCTCCATGGAAGGTAAGCTCCTTGGGGGAAGGAAAGGTTTCATTTTTGTCTTTGTATCCTCAGGACCATTGGACCAAATCCAAAAACGGCAGAGATTTTTGGATAGGAAACCAAGTATCTTTGAAGGATAGCTTAGCGGTGTAAAGATATAAGACCCTACTCCTTTTTGTTCTCACCTACCCCCCCACCCCCAAAGGCTGCTAAATTCAGTGAGGCAAGAAGAAATTGGTTATTACACGAGAAATGGATTTTTCCACTTAACCCATTACAAACCAGATGAATTTCTGAACAAAGTTCAGAAATAAAGAATTATGACTTAAGCAGTTACAGGACAAAAGCAACTGGTTCTACATGTGATCAATCAAAAAATGATTTTTCCTGTTTTTTTGTCTCCAAGAATGAATTGTCTAATATTTTGTGGGCAATTTTTATTATTGGAAACAAGTCCTAGCTTAACTAATGAAATTAATAGGAACTGCAGTATAATAATGTAAGTAAATATAAAAGTGAATCAATTTACAAACATTTGCTATGGGGACATATTTAACATATCCATAATAATAATGATGATGCTTGTTTGAAAAATCAATTTATGGAAGATGAAAAGGAATCAGTTATAGGAACTAATTCTGATAATTAAATATATATGTATACTAATTCAAAACTTCATTTCATATTGCTAATCCTCCTTTATTTTGGCAATTGCTATACAAATCTATTGGAATTATACAAGCTCTTCAATTTTTACTGAAATTACAAGAAATGATTAATGTTCTTTGTTTCATGTTCATTGTTAATTACTTCAGTTGTAATTTAAGTAGCTTGACTAGAATAAAAGAAAGAAGCTCTTTATTTCAGTAAATTGTTTTAAAAAACCTTTGAGTTCATTACATTAATCATCCTTTACAATATGACATTTATATTTCAGTATTTTAGCAGCCATATTTTTGATGTACAAATTTAATATATGCTTCCTAATTTTATTCTGAAGACTAATAAATTGTATAAAATAAAATAGGAGTATCAATTTTTTTCTAGAAAACATTTTGCATGACTTGGTTCAAAACACTCTAAATTTTTAAAATTTATTAATTTACATTTATAGAGAAACCTTTCCCATAATCAGTATTCAGTACACTTTTATATAATTCATATTTATCAAGGAACACAGAAATATTCGCTAATAATGAATTTAGAGGATACTTTCTTGTTCTGACATTCATAGATTGAACATGAAGAGATGTTATATCATTTTGAATCATGATGCACAATGTTCAAACTTCTTTGATCATTACAGAGAAATATATATAAGATGAACATGAATGGCATTCTGAGTCAGACTATCATTAAAGGAGAATTAAATCTAAAAGTTATAAAGGAAGATCATATCACATCAGATCAAGAAAAAAAAAGTGAGAAAGAAAACAAAATGCAAGCAAACAACAGAAAGAGTGAGAATGCTATGCTGTGGTCCACACTTAGTTCCCACAGGCCTCACTCTGGGTGTAAATGGCTCTCTTCATCACTGAACTGGAATTAGTTTGAATCATCTCAATGTTGAAGAGAGCCACATCCATCAGAATTGATCATCATATAGTCTAGTTGTTGATGTGTATAACAATCTCCTGGAGGGAGTAGATCTTAAAAATAGTAATTAGTCCTAAACAAAACAAATTCTAACCAAAGATGTTCAAAAATATGTAAAACTCTTATTGAGGAGGCAATGATCAGGAATCTGAGGAGTTACTCATAAACTGAACAATAGCTAAACAAGTTATAGTATAAAATTTTATGGTACACTACTGGGATATAGAAAATAGTTTCTGAGAAACCCAGGAAGACTTGATGAACTAATTGATGCAGGATAAAATAAACTGAATCAGGAGAAAAATAATAAAATTCATTAAAGACAAGCAACTTTGAAAAAAATCAGTAACCAAGCCCTTTCTGGATACAGCCAAAGTATGCATTTGCTTTACTTGACTATATGTTTTTGTAACAAGAACTTTTTTTTATTTCCCCCTCCCCTTTCATTTTCAATTGGAGGGAGGTGTTCCAAGCCTCTCACTCCTTTAATGCAGTAGCTGCAAAGTCATGTGTGATTACCTGGAAGTTTTTATTTTTGGTATTTCTTTAAGGGGATGACCAGAGGAAAAGAAAGTGTTTTTTTCATGATTAAAAAATTAATTAAAAACTATTTATTACTTAGTACAAAAATAATACAAACTCAACAAGAAAGAATTATGAACAATTGAATTCAATAACATATTGTTTGAGTACTCAGAAAACAAAAATCACCTAGAAGAAATTCTTAGCAGATAGAATTTCTGGAAAAACCAGAAATCAATCTTGGTATAAATTAGGTTCAAGCCAACATTTTATACCAAATAGCAAAGAAAGCTCAAAATGAATGCATAATTTGAATATAAAAAAATACACTATTACAAAATTTAGAAGAGAACCAGGTCAGATAACTTGTGACAGCTATGGAAAAGGCATATTTTTAAACAAACAAGATAGAATAAAATATAGAGTAGGTTATTTTCAGTTACATGAAATTGAAAATATATTTCATGAACAAAATTAATGCAATCTAGTTAAAGGGAAGTGGCTGATTAGGAAAAGTAAATCTTTGTATCAAGTGTATCTGATTACAATGTGATACCCAAGCTGGCATATAGAAATATGCCAAATCATAAATAATTTCTACAAAGAAGTATTGTAAACAACTAGCAAACACATCGAATGAATACTCCAAAATGCAAAACATACAAATTAAAATATCTCTGAGGTTTTACTTCAAAGAATAAAGTAAAAATAAGGACTGGATTTTTTATTTATTTAGTATACAGAACACACAAATGAAGAAATTCCTTCTATGAGCAGGTCTGTATATTACTCTAAACTCTAAAAAAAAAAAAAGCTTCTCTAAAAGAAGTTGGTAAAAGCAAAAGAATTTAAAGGTAACACAGCCTACTTATGTCAGGTGAGATTTGAATTCAGGTGCTCCTAGTTTTGAGGTGAGCTCTTTAATCATTACACAAAAATGTTTCACAATCATAATTAAAAATTTACTATATATGCATAATGAAAACTAAATGCTATGAAATTAAAACAAAATAATCTTAATATAGACACATAAAAAGGCATTTCTCCCACCTATTTACAGAAGAGGAATTATAGGTATAAAATGCAGTATGTGTGAAACTTTTTTTCTATTTTGGCTGAACTTTAATTTTTTTTTTTTTTTTAATTTTAGAGTAAGGCTTTCTGAAAAAAAGCATACACTGGAATTGTAGCAGATATAAAATAAGTCACTTAATCCTTATTACCTCACCCCCCCCAAAAAAAAACCCAAACCCCCAAACCCAATATAAAAGATTTCTTCACTGGAGCAAGTGGCAAATACTCAGCTTCATTTTGTTTCATCTTTTCTGAGCATCATTTTTTGAGGGGAGGAAATGGATCTTCAATGAAGAAGGGAACTTTCAATTTCTATATGAAAAAAAAAACTAAATAGAAAATCTGATTTACAAATAGGACTCAAGAAAATCACAGAAAGGTAAATAGGAAAGGAAAAGAAAACACTGACATTATTTAAAGGGTAAATTGTTTACATTACTAGATGGGGAAAATGATACTTACAATTCTTGAAATCTGTTATCTTTTATTAGGGCACTTAGAGAGGACATACATAAACAGAATTTGTAGATATGAATTGATTCTTTTTACAGAAAATGACATTGGGGTGGAAAAAGGATTGTAGTAGTAAAAGAAGAAAAGGGAGGCAAAATGGGATAATCACATCAGATGAAGAGGCACTAAAGACCTATTTCAATAGAGAAAAAAAAAGGAAGGGGAATGACCATTGTTAAGATTCATCTCATAAGTTTTGGCTCAGAGGGAATAACGTATTCATTTCAGTTGGATATAGAAATTTATCTTATTCTATAAAGTAATGAGAAAGAAGATCCAACTCACTTCCAGTTGATCAATGATGGACAGAAACAATTACACCCAGAGAAGGAACACTGGGAAGTGAATGTAAATTGTTAGCACTACTGTCTTTATGCCCAGGTTACTTACACCTTTGGAATCTAATACTTAACGTGCAACAAGAAAATTGGATTTACACACATATATTGTATCTAGGTTATACTGTAACACATGTAAAATGTATGGGATTGCCTGTCATCTAGGGGAGGGAGTAGAGGGAGGGAGGGGAAAATCTGGAAAAACGAATACAAGGGATAATATTATAAAAAAAAATTACTCATGCATATATACTGTCAAAAAATTTATAATTACAAAAATTTAAAAAAATAAAGTAGTATGAGTAGAAATGGTAAAGAAAAAAAGTGAAGCTGGAAAGGATAAGAGAAGGGAGGAGGTCATAGAGGGGAGAGCAGCTTGAGGGTAGAATTGGTCAGAAATAAAATATGACTAAGGCTGAACCTAGTGGAAGGAGAACAAAAGTATATACAGAAGCAGAAACTAGGCATTGACCCACACTTAACACCATTCACCAACAGAAGATCAAAATGGGTTCATGACCTAGGCATAAAGAATGAGATTATAAATAAATTAGAAGAACATAGGATAGTTTATTTCTCAGACCTGTGGAAGAGGAAGGAATTTATGACTAAAGAAGAACTAGAGATCATTATTGATCACAAAATGGAAAAATTTGATTATATCAAATTGAAAAGGTTTTGTACAAACAAAACTAATACAGACAAGATTAGAAGGGAAGCAATAAACTGGGAAAACATTTTTATAGTCAAAGGTTCTGATAAAAGTCTCATTTCCAAAATATATAGAGAATTAACTCTAATATATAAGAAATCAAGCCATTCTCCAATTAATAAATGATCAAAGGATATGAAAAGACAATTCTCAGATGAAGAAATTGAAACTATTTCTAGCCATATGAAAAGATGCTACAAGTCATTATTAATCAGAGAAATGCAAATTAAGACAACTCTGTTGCCCACTATCACCATTACTATACAATATAGTACTAGAAACTCTAGCCTCGGCAATAAGAGCCCAGAAAGAGATTCAAGGAATTAGAGTAGGACATGAGGAAATCAAATTATCACTCTTTGCAGATGACATGATGGTATACTTAGAGAACCCCAAAGACTCTGCTAAAAAGCTATTAGAAATAATTCAGAACTTTAGCAAAGTTGCAGGATACAAAATAAATCCACATACATCCTCAGCATTTTTATACATTACCAACACAATCCAATAGCAAGAGATACAAAGAGGAATTCCATTCAAAATAACAGTCGATAGTATAAAATATTTGGGAATATATCTACCAAAGGAAAGTCAGGAATTATATGAGCAAAATTAGGAAACACTTGCCACAAAAATAAAGTCAGATTTAAATAATTGGAAAGACATTCAGTGCTCTTGGATAGACTGAGCGAATATAATCAAGATGACAATACTCCCTAATCTATTTATTTAGTGCTATACCAATCAGACTCCCAAGAAACTATTTTAATGAATTAGAAAAAATAACAACAGAATTCATATGGAACAACAAAAGGTCGAGAATTTCAAGGGAAGTAATGAAAAAAAAATTAAATGAAGGTGGTCTAGCTGTATCTGATCTGGAACTATATTATAAAGCAGCAGTCACCAAAACCATTTGGTATTGGCTAAGAAATAGACTAGTTGATCAGTGGCATAGGTTAGGTTCACAGGGCAAGATAGTGAATAAAAATAGCAATCTAGTGTTTGACAAACCCAAAGATCCCAAATTTTGGGATAAGAATTCATTATTTGACAAAAACTGCTGGGAAAACTGGAAATTAAAATGGCAGAAACTAGGCATGGACCCACATTTAACACCACATACTAAGATAAGATCAAAATGGGTCCAAGATTTAGGCATAAAGAACGAAATCATAAATAAATTGGAGGAACATGGGATGGTTTACCTCTCAGACTTGTGGAAGAGGAAGGAGTTTGTGTCCAAGGGAGAACTAGAGACCATTATTGATCACAAAATAGAAAATTTTGATTACACCAAATTAAAAAGTTTCTGCACAAACAAAACTAATGCAAACGAGATTAGAAGGGAAGTAACAAATTGGGAAAACATTTTTACAGTTAAAGGTTCTGATAAAGGCCACATCTCCAAAATATACAGAGATTTATCTTTAATTTATAAGAAATCAAGCCATTCTCCAATTGATGAATGGTCAAAGATATGAATAGACAATTTTCAGATGATGAAATTAAAACTATTTCCACTCATATGAAAGAGTTTTCCAAATCACTATTGATCAGAGAAATGCAAATTAAGACAACTCTGAGATATCATTACACACCTGTCAGATTGGCTAAGATGACAGGAACAAATAATGATGAATGTTGGAGGGGATGTGGGAAAACTGGGACACTGATGCATTGTTGGTAGAGTTGTGAAAGAATCCAACCATTCTGGAGAGCAATCTGGAATTATGCCCAAAAAGTTATCAAAATGTGCATACCCTTTGACCCAGCTGTACTACTACTGGGCTTATATCCCAAGGAAATACTAAAGAAGGGAAAGGGACCTGTATGTGCCAAAATGTTTGTGGCAGCCCTTTTCATAGTGGCTAGAAACTGGAAAATGAACAGATGCCCATCAATTGGAGAATGGTTGGGTAAATTATGGCATATGAATGTTATGAAATATTATTGTTCTGTAAGAAATGACCAAAAGGAGGAATACAGAGAGGCTTGGAGAGACTTATATCAACTGATGCTGAGTGAAATGAGCAGAACTAGGAGATCATTATGCACTTCAACAATGATACTATATGAGGTTGTATTCTGATGGAAGTGGATATCTTCAACATAGAGAAGAACAAATCCAATTCCAATTGGTCAATGATGGACAGAATCAGCTACACCCAGAGAAGGAACCCTGGGAAATGAGTTTAAACTGTGAGCATTGGTTTTTTTTGTTTTGTTTTGTTTCTCTTCCCAGATTATTTTTACCTTGCGAATACAATCCTTCCTTTGCAACAACAACAACAACAAAATTCGGTTCTGCACATATATATTGTACCTAGGATACACTATAAGATATTTAATATGTATGGATGCCTGCCATCTAGGGCAGGGGGTGGAGGGAAGGAGGGGAAAAACTCGGAACAGAAGGGAGTACAAGGGATAATGTTGTAAAAAAAACCAAAAAACCTATGCATATGTACCGTCAAAGAAAATGTTATAATTATAAAAATTAATAAAAAACAAAAAACAAACAAACAAGAAAAGACAACTCTGAGATACCACTACAGACCTGTCAGATTGGCTAGAATGACAGGGAAAGATAATGCAGAATGTTGGAGGGGATGCCGAAAAACTGGGACACTGATACATTGTTAGTGGAATTGTGAATATATCCAGCCATTCTGGAGAGCAATTTGGAACTATGCTCAAAAAGTTATCAAACTGTGCATATCCTTTGATCCATCAGTGTTATTACTAGGCTTATATCCCAAAAGAAGGGAAAGGGATCTAAATGTGCAAGAATGTTTGTGGTAGCCCTTTTTGTAGTGGCCAGAAATTGGAAACTAAGTGGATGCCCATCAATTGGAGAATGGCTGAATAAATTGTGGTATATGAATATTATGGAATATTATTGTTCTGTAAGAAATGACCAGCAGGATGATTTGAGAAAGGTCTAACTTACATGAACTGATTCTAAGTGAAATGAGCAGGACCAAAAGATCATTATATACTTCAACAACAATATTATATGATGCTATATGATGATCAGCTCTGAGGGACGTGGCTCTCTTCAACAATGAGATGAACCAAATCAGTTCCAATAGAGCAGTAAGGAACTGAACCAGTTATACCCAGGGAAAGAACTCTGGGAGATGACTATGAACCACTACACAGAATTCACAATCCCTCTATTTTTGTCCGCTTGCATTTTTGATTTCCTTCATAGGCTAATTGTACACTATTTCAAAGTCCGATTCTTTTTGTACAGCAAAATAACTGTTTGGACATGTATACATATATTGTATTTAACTTATATTTTAATATATTTAACATGTATTGCTCAACCTGCCATCTGGGGGAAGGAGGGGAAAAGTTGGAACAAAAGGTTTTGCAATTGTCAATGTTGAAAAATTACCTATGCATATATCTTGTAATAAAAAGCTATAAAAAAAAGAAACAGAAAGAAAAATTATAAACAGGGGTGAAAATAGGATGGAGAGAAATTTACTGCTGGTAATCAATAACTGTGAATGTGAATAAGAGGAACTTGCCCATAACAAAGAAGCAAATGGCAAAATGGATTAAAAAACAGTATACTACAATATGTTGTTTTACAAGAAACACATTTGAAATATACACATTCAAAATAAGGATAAAAGGGTAAAAAAGGGAACAGAATTTAATATGTTTCAGCTGAGCTCTCTTTCTGTGAAATCGGCCTTCTCCTTCAGGACTTCCCAGAGGTAAGCACTGCCCGATTTGCCTGAGATTATAATAAAACTTTTCTACCTTCATTTTGAGAGGATCTCCGAGTAGCCATCTATAATTAACACATATAATTAACATGTACATATTCTTTTTGAGTACTTCCCAAACTGACTTGTCAATGTCTAATCCTTCTGGGATTGATGTATACTGAAGAACTAATAAAATTTGGAGTTGTTGTATTATTAACAAAGTAGTAGCATTTCTATGACCTGTTCTGAAATTCATTTTTACTTTTTTTTTTCACAATTTCACATAAAATTTTATTTTCATTCTTTTTTTGTATATTGAAATATTAGTGCTTGTTAATGACGGATAAGTAAAATAGAGGAAAAGGGAGTTCTGAGTTTAATATTTGCAAATTGCTGCATGTGTTAAATTGTATGTATATAAAATTTCATATCTAATATTTTTAAAAAAAGATTTCTAGTATCAGAATTTTCTGCTAAAGGGTAAAACAGTCAAAATTAGTAGCTATTGATATCTTTTCAATATTCTTAATTATTATCTAAGATTTTGCTATTTTTTTCCTTTTCAGGCAGTTTGTAAATGAACTTCTTAACAATTCCCAAATCTGATCCAACTGTTAGTTCTAACTACATTGTTTTTGGTGCCATTTCAACTTCCTTACAGTATACAGAAAGGAATGAAGTTTTCAACACCAAATATTACTTTTTTGGCTATGATCTACAATGAAAATCAAATTTTCATGGCTCTCATGTAAGACTTCAATAACTCATTTCCCCTTCTACCACTCTTGTTTTGGGGTAGTGCTGATTGTAACTTTAAATCATCCTTTCTCTATGATCTGGAGATTATTTATCCCATAGCAGCATATGAGCAAATTGCTGCTGCTGCTACTATAAAAGTGTGGGGTACCCTCCCAGGAAAAGATTGAGGAGAAGCTTTCACGAAAAAAGAACAAGGTCCCAACGAACCTTTTGCTGATTTTATGGGACGTCTGCAGACAGCTGTCACAAGAACTATTGGAGAAAATGCAGCAACAAGAATTATAAGAGAACTGGTTAAGGAAAATGCTAATGAGGTTTGCAGAAGAATTGTATGGGAAGATGCTCCTGTAGAGAGGATCATAAGACGTTGTGCCACAGTGGGCACAAATGCTTATTATACCCAGACTATGATGAACACGGGAAGATAGGATCTGTCTTCGCAAGGGACTTCAGAGAAACTTGTCAATACTTTCAGTGTGGAAAAATGGGTCATCTGAAAGCACAATGAAGGTACAGAGATAGAGTGAGAAGATAGGGTAAGAGAAGACCTAAAACCCTATGTCCAATATGCAACCTAGGTGTCCACTCAGAATGTAGATTGCCCCAGGGAAATGAGAGGTGGGGCCCAGTTCCAGGGCCCAGGTGGGGCACAATGGCAGCTGAGGTTACACCCAGAGAGTCTTTAGAAATTCAATATTAAGACATGATCTATCAGCCAAGAAGCAATGAGAAGGGAAAAGGGGCTTTCAATTAGGGAAAATAGAGTTGTTTGCAGTATGGACTACTGAGATAATCCCTGGAAAAGTGAAATCTGTTCCTGTCTGGCCTATGGATCCCTTGCCTCCAGGCACAGCAGGCTTGACCATTTCACCTCCAGAGAGTACTTACAAAACAGCATTCATCCATACACTGATGTGGGAAACTGGGGAATGTGTAGATAATATCCTAGTCACTAATGCAGATAGACAATGTGTGACTTATCAACCAGGAGAAGTACTAGCATCAGGTTTACTGTTACATACCCCCAATAAGCAACCTGGTGATAGTCACCCAGATTCTGAGTCCAAGCATCAGAACTCGGAATATTCTGGACTGCAGCAGTTTCAGTTGACCAACATATGCTCACTATTTATGTATAATGGCATACCATTAGAAAGATTGGTAGACATTGGTGCAGATAGCACAATTATTAGAAGTGCCAACTGGCCCAGTCATTGGCCAAAGACTAAGGCAGACAGCTATATATCTGGTGTAGGAGGATCAATAGCAGCAGAAGTTAGTGCTGCCCCTATGAGATGGACATTTGAAAATGAAACAGGAGATTTTACTCCTTTTGTAGTTGAAAAAAATCCCCATCAATCTGTGGGGAAGAGCCATTTTACAGCAGTTAGAATTACTTTTACCAGTTTTTTAGAATTAGTTTTTTAGAATTAGTTTTTTTAGAATTACTTTACCAATTTTGTCCAGTTTTACCTAGTTTCAACTGATTTCAGGAGCTCCCTTGCTTCCCTCCTCTGGAATACTTCCAGTCTGAAACTTACAGTTTTCCTCTATTATGGAAACATAACTTTATTATTTTCTCACAATAAGATAAGTTCCAGGTAGGGTACAAATTATGGAAAGGTTAGATGTTAGGGAAAAGAGTAAGTGGCATCTGAATTTAATCATGAAATAAAGGGAATCTAAAATAAATGAATGAAAGGAAGTCTTAAAAAAAAAAAGTAAAAGGAAGTAGTTCAACAAACATATAAGGGAAGGGAGAGTCCGTTCTAGTTAGTCAATAAACATTTATTAAGCATATATATACCAAGCACTATATTAATGATGGAAATACAAAAAAGGACAAAAACATGGTCCCTGCCCTCGAGGAGACTCACATTCAAACGAGAAAGACAAAATGCCAAAAAATGTGTGCATACATGTATGTGTACAAATGGGAGGTATTTTCAAAGTTAAAACACAAGCAGAGGAAGAGGGAACAAGCATATATTAAATATCTACTGTATGTCAGGCATAGTGCTAAACACTTTACAAGTATCTTGTAGGATAGAGATGGGAGATGTATAAAAACAGAGGAGGACAGGACAAAATATAATGAATAAATATTCAATATGGCTGGAAAAGAGTGTATGAAGTATGGAATGTATAAAAAGAGTGAATAAAGCTTGAAAAGTAGGCTGGAATCAGAGTATGAAGAGGCTGGCTATTACTCAGCACATAACAAAGAGCTAAAGAAGGTTAAAGAGAATAATGAGACAAGAACTATGCATGGAAAAAAAAAAAAAAACAACCCTGTAGATGACTAGAAAAGTAAAATCCTGAAATAATATGAGAGTTGAACAAGATAGACTTTATTGATTTTTATCTATATCTAGTGGTTTCAATGATCACATGTGTGTAGATGGCTCTCAATTCCAAGTAGTAATTCTTTACTGGGGTTCAGTCATAACTTTCCAATTTGATGCTAATTTTCGCCATTAAAAATTTTCACCAGCATTACACACTCATTTTTCCTCTCAAGTATCCCAATTTCCATCCCAATTTCCCATGAGAATGTAAATTCCATAAGGCCAGAGATTGTTTCATTTTTGTCTTAAGATCCTTAGTAAATGTACACAGTTCTTTGCACAAAGTAGGTGCTTAATAAATGTTAGGTTGAATCAAATTATTTCTATTCAAAGTATCACTATTTTTCTAGTACAAGCTCAGAAATCACCATTTTTGTCATTTCTCAGATCCAATCCTTTGTCACAATATCTTTTAAATCCACATTTCTCCTCTACTCAGTTACCATCTTTGTTCAGACTGTATTACCTTCTTATCTATTTATTGAGTATTTCATTTCTCCCTTCTCCAAATCAATGCTCATTCTGTTAAAATCATTCTAATAAAAATGACTGGGAGAAAATGATGTCCAGAAATATCTATGAGGTTTTGAGTCTATGACTCATGACAAAAACATAAATAAAAAAGTTAGGAAGGTCAGATTTTAAGAGTAAAGATGATTTCAAACGCATTGAATATTAGATACTACGAAGAGCTAGCCTAGAATATATAAAAAGCAGTTAGAAACAAAAAGTTTAAAGTGATCTCTATAGGAGATAACAAAAACCAGGAAAGTCAGTAAGAATATAAAGCTAAAAATGTAGCAAGAAAAAACAAGAGGGCTGAGAGAAAAATCTTGGTATACAACAAAAATCATGGAGCACACAGAAGTTGATAATCAAGATTAAACATGAGAAGTTAAACGGAAAAAATGGGAAAAGGTAGTTATCTCATTGGTGGAACTGTGAACAGATTCAGGCATTCTGGAGAGCAATTTGGAACTATGCTCAAAAAGTTATCAAACTGTGCATACCCTTTGATACAGCAGTGTTTCTATTGCACTTATATCCCAAAGATATCCTAAATCAATAACAGAAATCATAAGACTTTTTTATATTACCTACCTCAGAGTATTATTATAGAGATAAAATGTATATAAAATGCATTTTAATCTATAAAGTATCACAAATCTGTGTATTTTGTTATAACTAATAATATATAAAAGTATAATAGTAATAAGATTCTATTTGTATTTATAAACACTACATAATTTGAAAAAAATTTTTAAATAAATTTTCAAAAATACTCTACAGATAGGAAAAACAGGTAAGAAGGAAGGATAAATGAAAGACATAAGGAAGGCTTCACTGAATGATAAGAAGATAAGCACCAAAAGTATGAAAGGAATTACAGGGTTTTCTTTAATGAACATAGTTCCATTAAGCAGCTTGCTAAAACATACTGTATAGAGAAACAGCACATATTGTCTCTTCTAGTGTGGGTGTCCTGGTATTCTTGGGATTTTCACCCACTCATGTGAGTCAGTTTTATATAATACTGCAACATATAATTTTCCTCCTACTCACAAGCCAACACTTTAGATATAACATCTTACCATGAGTTATTTAAAGAACATGTGAATTTGGTACATTTATACATTTTATAAAATGCACAAACAACCTGAATAACTGCTATTTCAGTAACAAATTACCACCCAATTAATCTTGCCAAAATTTTACTTCAGCATTTAAAATTGTTAAAATTTAATCTTTATATTTTAATACCTCTTTGTTTAAAAAAAAAAAAAAAAACAACCCACGAACTTTTGCTACAATATAACCAAATTTTGTTAACTGAAAAAATGATCAATTAAGTGGTAATGTAACAACTGGGTTATATCAATTTGCTTTCTGATGTTAGTTTTATTCTCAGAATTTCCTGGGTCAGAGTACAAGAAGTAAGAACAATTCATATTGCCCCACAGTATATCAAACATTTCATTTCTAAAGGACTATAAGAGAAATTCTCTGTTCAGTCATACTCTATTAACATAAAACTAAGGAATTCTCTAAAGTATTAAATATTACTAGCACCTAATAAAACAATGTTTTATACAAAGGTTTTTTTTCCCCCTGTAACGCCACTTACAGTAATATTATTTCTGAAATTATCAGACAATTTGTTTTTCTACCAACTTTGTTTTCCAGTATTATCTCTTCTTTTTCCCTTACCCAGATGCTATAAAAGGAAGAAAGGATGGGAGAGAAGGGAAGATTTAATTAAATAATTCAACATAAAAATCAAACCCTCTATTTTATACTGTATACCCGTAGTCTCTGACGTGCAAAGAAGAAAGGGGAGTATATTCTGGTAACTTCTGATGCAGATTGGACAACATAATATTCATTTTTATATTTTTGTTGGTTTTTTTCTCCTTGTATTGTTGTCATTCCATGTACAGCTTAGCTCCTCCAGATCAGATGATCAAATTTTCTTACTGAAATAGAATTGGCTCTGCCATAAATTCCAAGAAGGCAACCATTTAGAGAACAAATTAGAATGGGGAAAGATGTGCAATGGTATGACCAATTAGGAGACTCTCTTTTTTTTTCCCCTGAGGCTGGGGTTAAGTGACTTGCCCAGGGTCACACAGTTAGGAAGTGTTAAGTGTCTGAGACCAGATTTGAATTCGGGTCCTCCTAAATTCAGGGCTGATGCTCTATCCACTGTGTCACCTAGCTGCCCCTAGGAGACTCTCAAAGTAGACCATGAAAGACCTAATGAAGAAGGGATGGTCATGTGATTATAGATAAAGGGTTGGATTTTGAGAGATATTGTACAGATAGAAATTATGACATGATAACAAGGAAAATGAGAAATCAAAGACAATTCTAAGACTGGGAATCTATATAATGAGACCCTCAAAAAACCAAAAAACTCAGTAAAGTTAATAAAAGGTTTTGGGGAAAAGATAAAGAGCTCTCTTTTGAACATGATGACAGAAATGTTAATAAGACATTCAGTGTGACTTGGTCAATAAGTAGTTGATAGATTCTTTAATTATGATAGTTTCTTATTTTGTTATACTTTGCAGTCAGTTCACCCCCATCATGTAAAAATGAACATTGTCCATTTCAAGATAATGATTTTCATTTTTTTTGGAAACTAGTGTTCCATGTCTTGCTGTCATGAATACTGCTAGAATATTGGTATTTTTAAAAAATGGATTTAGGAGAATTTTGAAGAAGTTTTGCAATTTCCCAAAGACAATTCAGTCTTCTTGCTCCTGGCTCCAGGCATTTTCCCTAACTGACCTCCAACATTACAGCCTCTTCATCTTCCTGAATTCCTCAAGTTTCCTCTAAAATTTCATTTAGTACAAGAAGCATTTCCTGCTCTACCTTAGTGTTAGTATCTTCCTTCAGTTGGTTATCTCTTATTTAGTCATATACATATACAAAACACATATGTATGGATGGATGGATACATAATTTGGATGTTTTCTCATCATTACTCTGTAAGTTCCTTGACAATAGTAAATGGTTTTTTACTTTTCTTTACATTCCCGAAACTTAGGAGTGTCTGGCACATAGTAGGCATCTTAAAATGCTAACTAACTATAACTGTAAGATTTATCATTGTGATAAGCTTCTTCAAACTGTACTAAGTACTAAATATACAGAAAACTTATTTAAACATACACACTGGAAGCATTTTACTTGGACACGATATAACTTGTGTTCTATTGTCTTAACTTGAAAGAACCTCCAAATGCCTCTACTCAACTACAAGAATCACAGCAGTGTAATGAAAAAACAGCACAGCTGTCTGAGTGAGAAGGGATCAGGGCTCAGATCCCATATCTGAAACTGTGTCAAAGATATGTAAACATAGGATATAGTCAATTAACCTCTCTGATCCTCAGTTCGCATGTATAAAATGTGGATAAGGGAAAAAAAAAAATCACCTAATTTACAAAGTTTTTATGAGCAGAAGAGAACATAATTATAGTGTTCTGAAAACTTTAAAGCACTAAACAAATGCCAGTTTTTTTTAAACTAGTAATATTACTATATGCTATACTACATATACTATATGTATTACATATATATAATACACATATACAATACATATGGAATATACATATGGAATATATGTATAACACATATATATATATTACTATTATTACTATAAGCATCAGAGAAGAACTGAGATACATTAAGAGAAACACATTTTTTAAAAAATCATTATAAAGTAGCTTTAAGTTCACAGCTCTCTATCATAAAGTTACAGAATGAGAAAGATCTCAAAAAGCTCTCTACTTTCACAAAGTTACTTTGCCAAGGAAAAAGAAAATAGGAATAGGAAAAATGTAGTCTGTAGGCTGATGGTAAAATGTTCAAGGTAATAGCCCACCCAACAAAAAGATGCATTGTTGTCTTAGTCATTTCAGTTTTGTCTGTCATCCCATTTGGGGAATGATTTGCCATTTCTCTAGCTCATTTTACAGATGAGGAAACTGAGGTAAATAGGGTTCACTGGCCTGCCCAGGGTCAGACAGATAGTAAGTGTCTAAACCAGATTTGAACTCAGATCTTCCTGACTCCAGGTCTAGCACTCTGGACAACTGTGATAGACACACACACACACACACACACACACACACACACACACACACAATTAAAGCAATATAAATGAAAAGAATAACATAAAATGTAAAGTTGCAAGCATTCATTTCACTTAGACTATCAAATTTATTGGCACAGAGTTGAGCAAAATAACTCCTAAGTATTACTCTAAGTTCCTCTTCACTGGTGAAAAGTTCACCCTTTCCATTTTTGATACAAGCAATTTGATTTCCTTTACTTTTTCTAATCAAATTAACTAAAGATTTACTTGCTGGTTTTTTCATAAAACCAACTCTTAGTTTTGTCAATTAGTTCAATAGTTTTCTAACTTTCAATTTTATTAATTGCCTCTTTTATTTTCAGAATTTCAAATTTAGTTTTTAATTGGGGGTTTTTAATTTGTTCTTTTTTTAGCTTTTTTAGTTGCATGTCCAATACATTTATCTGTTCTTTCTCTATTTTATTCAAATAAACATCTAGAGATGTAAAATTTCCCCTAAGAACTGCTTTGGCTACATCTTATAAATTTTGATATGATGTCTCATTATTGTCATTCTCTTGGATGAAATTATCGATTCTATGATTTGTTTCTTCACCCATTTGTTCCTTAGGATCAAGTTATTTAGTTTCCAATTAATTTTTGGTCTATTTTTCCCTGGTCTTATATTAGATGTAATTTTTATTGCATCATGATCTGAAAAAGTTGCATTTATTATTTCTGCCTTTTTGCATTTGGTTTGAGGTTTTTTTAGTGCCTTAATACATAGTCAATTTTTGTGTAGGTTCTATGTATTGCTGAGAAAAAAAATATATTTCATTCTATCCCCATTCAGTTTCCTTTAAAGATCTATCATACCTAACTTTTCTAAAATTCTATTTACCTCCCTAACTTCTTTCTTGTTTATTTTATGGTTCGATATATCTTGTTCTGATAGAGGAAGATTGAGATCCCCCTCTAGTATAGTTTTATTGTCTATTTCTTCTTGCAGCTCTTTTAACTTCTCCTCTAGGGAACTAAGATGCTACTCCACCTGGTGCATGTATGTTTAGTCTCGATATTACTTGTTATCTATGGTACCCATTAGCAAGATGTAGTTTCTTTCCTTATCTCTTTTAATTAGATCTATTTTTGGTTTTGCTTGATCTGAAATCAGGTTGGCTACTCCTGCTTATTTTTATTTCAGCTAAAGCATAATAGATTCTGCTCCAACCTTTTTATCTTTACTCTGTATGTATCAACCTGCTTTAAATATGTTTCCAGTCTGCTATCCACTTCTGTTTTACGGGAGAATTCAATCCATTCATGCTCACAGTTAAATTGCTAATTCTCTTCCCACCATCTTATTTTCTCCAAATTACACTTCTCTCTTTTTTTAAACTTCCTCCCACCCCAGAATTTTGCTTCTGACCACTCCCTCCCTCAATCTGCCCTCCCACCCTTTTCTTATCCCCTTCTACTTCTATTCTCCCTTCCATAACCTTCCCCTTTCCTTTCCCCTTTCTCCTACATCCCTACAGGATGAAACAAGTTTCTATATTAAACCAAATATATCTGATATTCTCTCACTGAGCCAAATCCGATGAGATTAAGGTTCACATAATGCTCATCCCCCTCCCTTCTTTCCCTCAACTGTAATAGGTCTTTTTAATCTCTTCACATGATGTAATTTACTCCCTTTTTTATCTTTCCTTCCCTCTTCTTCCACTACAATTCTTTTTCTATCTCGTTTCTTTTTCATATCATTAGAGTAAAGTCAAATTATATCTATACCTCTAAGCATACCCTAACAAAAATACAGTTCTCAGGAGTTAAACCTATCATCTTCCTGTAGAAGGTCAGAAGGGTCCATGACCATACCAGCTAACCATCTCTAACAGATATAAAGGGTCAGTAGGTCCATGCCCATGTGGCTTATTATTTTCCTAATAATTGTAAAGACATATTGGGTAAAAATCAGAATAATTTTGGTGGAGAATGCATGCAATAGAAACAAGAAGTTTTAAGTATATTATTTACTTCTTAACAATGAATTAAGGACATACCTAAAGTAAATACATTAGTATGATAATTTCTGCAGTTTACTACTCTGTTTCAACAAGTATCTCAGGATTGATAAAATATCACAACTATTTACAATTCTGTTGATATTGATGACCATCACAATTGGGCTATCTACAACTCTGCCTTGATAAATATCTTGGTATAAATGATTAGTTAGGGTAGATACTGAAATGTCAAAGTATAGAAGGTGCATTATCCCAGAAGAGATAATGATGTCAACTGAAGCTAACTAGTAAAGTTTTATACTAGCCTAAAAGACATATTAAGCCTGACACTCAAATTAATAAATGAAGACTACAAAGCAAATCTTCCACCGGGTCTTGGATACCTAGGCTCTTGGTATTTACTAGAGCTGGACACCAACAACTTCCCATATAGAGATATAAACATTTTAATATTTTAAAAATGGTTTGTTTGTTTGTTTTTCCTTCCCTTTTTACCTTTTTATGCTTCTCTTAAGTTCTGTATTTGAAGATCAACTTTTCTGTTCAGCTCTGGTCTTTTCACCAAAAAAAAGATGAAAATCTCCTATTTTACAGAATGACCATCTTTTTTTCCTGAAAGATAATGCTTAATCATATTTAATATGTATTGGACTACCTGCCGTCTAGGGGAGGTGATGGGGGTGTAATGCCAGAGAAACTGAGCAAGATAGAGATTAGAGAGTATTCAATACAGAATTTATTGAATGGAGAGATTTACTGGGACCAATGGATCCATGCTTGGTCCCAGGGCTATCCAGCCTATCTCAAAGAATCCAGCCTCAATGTCAGATACACAAGAATCTTTATAGGGTAACAAGAACAATGACATAATGGGGGAGGTACCCTGCATGAGGCTGACCTAATGGGGGGAGGCACCTAGATGACATAATGGGAGGTACTTGAGAGGCTCCAGATATTCTAATGATGTTTAAAATGGATAAAGACCTTTATCTCATCAAATATTAAGGGGAAATAAGTATAGCCTAAGGTCTAAGATATAAGACCTTTATCTTAACATTAAAAGGGTTTTCATAGTCAGTGTTGAAAATCTACCCATGCATATGTTTAAGCTATAATAATAATAATAAAAAGGATAATGTGTAATTTTGATGGATAGTTGACTCTTGGATACAATCCAAGTTCCTAGAGCCCTCCAGAATATCATATTCTAGGCTCTTCAATCCTTCAAAATGGAAGCTGTTAGATCCTGGGGTAATCTTGACTGTAGCTCCTTGACATTTGAATTGTTTCTGACTGCTTTCAGTATTTTCCTCTTGATCTGATAATTCTGGAATTTAGTTATAATATTCCTTGGAGTTTTGTTTGACTGGTTCTTCATGTTTCTTAATCATTTGTTCAATTCTAATTTTTATTGAATTATTTTCTTTAACTTTTTCATTTCCTTTTGCATTTGACCAACTGAACTTTTAAATAAGTTGCTTTGATTATTGAATTTCCCCCCCATTTTACAATTTCTGTTTTTCAAGGAGTTATTTTCTTTTTTCTAGTTCATCAAAATTATTTTTTAGTAGCTATTTTTCTTCAATTTCTGTTTCCTTTTTCAGAGCTCTCATTTCCTTTCCCCATTTTTCTTCTATCTCTCTCTTTTTTTATTATTAATTTTATAATTCTAACATTTTTTTTGACAGTACATATGCATAGGTAATTTTTTTTTTCTTACAACATTATCCCTTGTACTCCCTTCTGTCCCGAATTTTTCCCCTACTTCCCTCCACCCCCTCCCCTAGATAGCAGGCATTCCCATACATATTAAATATCTTATAGTATATCCTAGGTACAATATATATGTGCAGAACCGAATTTTGTTGTTGTTGTTGTTGTTGCAAAGGAAGAATTGTATTCGGAAGGTAAAAATAATCTGGGAAGAAAAAAAAAATGCTCCCAGTTTACACTTATTTCCCAGTGTTCCTTTTCTGGATGTAGCTGATTCTGTCCATCATTGATCAATTGGAATTGGATTAGCTCTTCTCTATGTTGAAGACATCCACTTCCATCAGAATATATCCTCATACAGTATCATTGTTGAAGTGTATAATTATCCCCTAGTTCTGCTCGTTTCACTCAGCATCAGTTGATTTAAGTCTCTCCAAGCCTCTCGGTATTCCTCCTGTTGGTCATTTCTTACAGAACAATAATATTCCATAACATTTATATACCATAATATTACCCAACCATTCGCCAACTGATGGACATCCATTCATTTTCCAGTTTCTAGTCACTACAAAAAGGGCTGCCACAAACATTTTGGCACATACGGGTCCCTTTCCCTTCTTTAGTATTTCCTTGGGTCTATCTCTCTTTTATGGTCCTTTTTGAATTCTTCCAAAAGAGATGGAGAAAAACTTTTATCACTCTTTGAGGCTTAATCTGGAGATGTGCCTTTAGTGTCCTCAGGGTTTGAGATCAGTTCTTCTCTGTCTTCAAAAAAAGCTGCCTATACTAACAGTTCTTTTTGCTTTTTTGCTCATTTTAAAAGGTTGAGGTCTGCTCTTAAGGAAAAAGGGAAATTGTACCAAGCTTTCTCTACAGATAGCAGTGGCTTCATGCTGCCCTGGGACCGGTGCTACTGAATTCCTTCTTGTGCTGAGTGGGCGAAGTCAAGTCTCAGTTTGTTATAAAGGTTTATTTGCCTTCTATAGATGTGCTGGAGGTCTCACAGCTAGTCTGCTGATCCAATGGTTTCTTGGATAATGCCGTATTTTGCCTAAGAGCCTCCCACTAGATTCCTCCAGCACCCTAGGTCCCCCTGTACTGGACTGCAACCCCTCCCTGCCCAAGTGAGACAGACCTTTCCTAGCATTCTTCCAAAATATTTTCTGCTGGAAATTTAATACACTCTAAATATTCAGAGGCTTGACCTGGTGTTGATCTGAGGGAAGTCAGGAGAAGCTCAGACAAAAGACATATCTACTTTCTGCCATCTTGGCTCCCTAAAGGTGTATAATTATATTTACTCAACTTGACCCCAGAAAAAGTTGGGAAAATGTACCTCCATTTTTCATCTAAGTAGGTAATAAGTGTGAAATATTAGACATATTGTAAGATATCATCAATGTGTTAGCTGATTTTGCTAAACTACTTTTGTTTCTTTTTTCTTTAATCTTTGTTATAAGATATGGGTTATTGAAAAAGGGAGGAGATGAAGAAATCTGGAAATGAAGATAATATAAAAACAAAAGATATCAACAAATATAAGCTAACAAAAATGACCTTTATATATATATATATATATATATATATATATATATATATATATATATATATATATCCATGAATCTATCAGTATATGATGTTCCATCACTGAATAACAATTTGAACCGTAAGTGAATTATATTTTATAAGGCACTGCAAAGATTTAAAATTCCTACCCATGAGGGATTATAGGTTTAGTCTGAGTCACAGGTTAGTTCCCTATAAAAAGCAATATTCTCCTTGCTTAAAGGAAACCATTTATATATCTAAATATGACTGAAATCTAAATTTCAATCATTTTAGATTTATGTGTTTAAGAATTACATTAAAATTAAGTATAAATTAGAAGACCATTATGAAAGATCAATAAACCTCTATTAAGCACCTTCTATGAGTCAGGTACTAAACTAAAAACTTGGTATAGCCCCTGCCCTCAAAGGAAGACAACATAAAACTGAAGCAGAAAGAAGTGCCTACACCTCTCAGATTGGCTAAGATGACAGGAAAAGACAAGGAGAAAAGATGAAGGGGATGAGGAAAAACTGGGACACTAATACATGGTTGGTGGAACTGTGAATGCATTCAGCTATTCTGGAGAGCAATTTGGAATTATGTTCAAAAAGTTATCAAATTGTGCATACCCTTTGACCCAGCATTGTTTCTATTGGGCCTATATCCCAACGAGATCCTAACGGAAGGAAAGGGACCCACATGTGCAAAAATGTTGGTAACAATCCTTTGTGTAGTGGCAAGAAACTGGAAACTGAGTGGATGCTCATCAGTTGGAGAATGGCTGAATACGTTAAGAAAATTAAAATTAAGTACATAATAGAATCAAAAGAAAAATATAAGTATTCAAGTAGTCTATGAAAAAAAATCTAGTTCATACAATCATTTTCCAAGAACATTTATTAAAAAATAATTCTTGTTTTTTAGAATTTAACATTAAATTCTTCTGATATGAGGAAAAGTACTATCTTTTTCTGTGACCATTCTGTAAGATCAAAAGATTTTTTGAAATTATTTCAAGCTGAAATGTTGTCATAATACTACAAGAACTAAAAATGGGAGATCTTACCCTGTGTGGTATTTTGCTCCTTTGAGTGGTCTGTAGCCCTGCTTTTCTGAGTTAAATTACAGTTTAGAAATGATATTTGACTACTGTGTCCTAACTATATTAGGTAAACTAAAGAAATATTGAGAAGGATAGAAATCCATAGCCTAAAATTTGTCAAACCCACTACTTATGGGAAAAAACACACAATGTAATCTTAAAACATCCAGATGAAAATCTTATACATTATAAAATGGCACGAGGCTGGTTTTTCGTGAATACATATTATCATTTAAAATTTTTTTCTTGACATGTACAACTTAAATTCCAAACTAAATATTTAGTCATACAGAATTATTAGAGCCATGCACTTTCCTCTATACTTATTTAAGAGCAAAAAACCCACGCACATCATTCTATTTTAAAAGTGATATCTTTAAAACATTTTTGAATGAGTCAGCTGATTCACTCATTCAACTAGCACTTATTAAGAACTTACTAGGCATCAAAGTAGAGTGTCTGGCCCAGAGAAGGAATCCTGCTTCAGACATTTATTAGCTGTGTGTCCCTGGACAGGTCTCTTAACCTGAATGCCTCAGTTTCTTTATCTGTAACATGGGAATAACACCTATTTCCTAAGGTTAGGATAAAGATCAAATATGATAATAATTCAAAAACAATTAGCACAGTATCTGGCATATAGCAAGGTTATATAGATAACTAATATTATTATTCTTATCATTACTACGATGTGTAAGAAAAGCTTCACAGAGTTGGACCTTAAGTTACATCTTGAAAGAAGCAAGAAATCCTAAGAAACACAGAAGGCAGGGGTGGTATCCTCTTATACTGAGGACAGTCTGAAAAGACCTCCAGAGAGAGAAAGAAAGATGAGCAGGAAGAAAGCTAGTCTAGCTGGAACATAGTATAGGAGGGACAATAAAGTGAAATCAATCTGAAAAGAAAATTTGGAAACAAAGGGCATTTAAACATGATTTCAGGAAATTAATTATAGAAGATATATAAATGACATAAATGTGGGGAGCAATCTGGGAAGATAGTGTGGAGTAGGTCAGAAAATTTCAAGTTCTCCAGATTTCCCCCATAAACAGAAAAAACTGAATCTTAAGATGAATATAGACTGGTGAAAAACAAATAAAACTGGGGCAGAACAGCTGTTCTTCCTGTTCTTGTGAAAACTGGTAAAGACCTAAAAAAAACCAAAACAAAACACCCAAACCCTGTGAAGTATATACCAGCACTACAGAAAGAGCAAGTGGGGAGCCCTGGGGCTTGTGGAGTTGGGGGGTGGGGGGAATTCAGTCCAAACTACAAAAACTTTCACCTCCTGCATGGTGGAAATAAGGGGTTTGAAATTCAGAAGCCGGAGGGGCTGCTAGCTGGGAGATATGGCAGGTAGGTGGAGTTTTTGGTGTGGGGTTCTAGATCACAAGGAAGAACTGAAGTAAAGCCAAAGGCACCACCTACCTACCCAAAGAACTGAACCTATAGAAACTTACTATGGGAATAGGGAAGATTAGAGTTCACCTTCAAAGGATAGTGAAGTTAAAAAAAAAAAAAAAAAAGCTTATTCTACCCCAACTTGTAATATTAAATGGCTACCTGCCCAGAAAGAATTTATACATCTCAAAAAAAGACTTCAAATTAAAAAGACTGAGAAAAATCTTTTAAAAAGAGAAAAAAACAGATTATGAAAAAGAGTTAACTAACCAAAAAAGGAGATACAGAGGCTTAAAGAAAATAATTCTTTGAAAACTAGAATTGGTCTAAGACTTATAATGGAAAGATCCATCCACATCTAGAGAGAAGACTATAGAGACTAAATGTTGATCAAAGCATACTATTTTCACCTTTTTTTTTTTGGTGGTGGTGTGTTTGTTTTTCTTTTTCTCAGGTGTTTTTTTCCCTCCTTCTGATCTGATTTTTTTCTTGCACAAAGAAGATGAACATGGAAATGTTAGAAGAATTGCACATTTTAGTCTATAATGGATTGCTTACTGTCTAGGAGAAGGAAAAGGGGTGGGGAGGGAGAAAAAAAATTTGGAATACAAGGTTTTACAAAAGTGAATGTTGAAAACTATCTTAGCATGTATTTAGAAAAATAAAAAGCTATTTTAAAAAATTAAATAAAAAAGAAAACAATGAACCTATAAGAGATCAAGAAACAATAAATATAAAGAATGAAAAAAACAGAACAGAATATGAAATATCTTATAAGAAAAACAACAAAGAAAGGAAAATATAAAATAATTGGACTACCTGAAACTATGACCAAAAAAAAAAAAAAATGTTGACACAATAATGCAAGAAATCATCCAAAAAAACTGTCCTGGACTGACAGAACATGAAGGGAAAGCAGAAATAGAAAAAAAAAAAAATCTAACAATTGTCACCTCAAAGAGGAAAACACGATAATATTCCTATTATCGCCAAGTTTATAAATAATAATACACACACACACACACACACACACACACACACACACACAAACTATGCATAATAGTCTGAGAACAGAAATACAAAAATTAAATAGTCCTTCAAGGACCAACTAGAGATTCAGAACAAATATATGAAAAGTAAAGACTTTTAAAAGTAAATTGTAATATAAAATATAATAACAACAATAAATAAATAAATTTTGAGGGAATGGGGTAGGCATGATATGAAAGGAAGGGAAAGAATGAGATAAAAAGTACACAGAAGAGAAAAAAGAATAATCTATAAGAAAGCAAAGGACAGTCATGAATATAATGTGATCTATTAATATATATGCTTTCTTGAAATGGAAATTTATTATTATATATTTTGAATCCTTCTAGATGTCTGGCTAGGAATAAGACCATGCTATTTTTGTTGTTTTTGGTAGTTTTTTGTAAATTATTATTGGTATTTTTATTTTTCCTAATTACATATAAAAACATCTTTTGGTTATTGTAAGGGCCCTTTAAATGGGCAGGCACAGTGCAAATGGAGATTTGAGTGGCCCAGAAGTATTCTCTGTGGATATAGGACTGTCCTGTGGGTGGGATCCTGGCCATATTGAGGTAGCTTTGTAATGGGTGACGGCTCTCTCGCTGGTTGGCTGTGTGTGTGACCTCACAGGCCCTTTATAAGCCCACTGAAAACAGCAGTCGCTCTCTTTAACCTGGCTCCCTAGCCTGGGGTAGCTGACCCAAGCTGATGGATAGCCAAGAGGTAAGGAGTTTGGTAGTGAACATGTGGGTCTTCAGACCAGGTGTTCACTAGGGAGCTAACAAGTTAGGCATTAAGTCAGGGTATTATGTGAGTAGGTATAATAAAGGCTTTTAAGTTTACACGTGGCTGTTCTTGAGTGTGCTACTGGTTATTAAACTATAGATTCAAGAAATCCTGACCAGAGACCTTTGAAGACCTCAGAGGAGGCAAGCCGGGTAGAGTTGACACTGCAAAGGTCAGTGGTCAAAAGTACTCTGTTGGGCCTTGGACAGACTGGTAATATTAACTGCCAGGAGGGCATGTTACAAATGGCGCCTGAATGTGGACGCATCAGAAATTATCAGGTTTTGAAAATATTTAATATTCAGAATTAAGATTTTGAAAGATCCGGTAGAAACGCTGCCTAGGAGGGAAGGCTGAAAGGCAATATAAATCCAGGTAACTCCGGGATCAGGCTCAATGATACAGCTGAATATAATGCTTATATAAATAGGTTAAAGAGCTAGATGGAAGATCTCATAACAAAGATCACCACTGAAGAACAGCAAGAAGCTTATAATCAAGCTCCTAGAAGGCTATCCCATTAAATACAGCTCGGACAGGGAGCAACCTAGAGCTAATGTATTTGTATGACAGTATAGAGTATAAAATGTGACAACTAGAAGTTGAGTTAAAAATAGAATGACAAAGAATTAAAAAAGAGTTACTGGAATTGCAGGTTAAATTACAGGTTGAGATAGAGAAAGAAGAAAAAGCTAGGTTACTACAGTTAGAACAGGAAGAGTTCAAACCAGTGGCTGAAGCTAAGGGGGGAAATAAAAGAACCACATGGACTTCAGTTGGAGAAATTCTTATTAGCGTTTTGGTTTACTTTGTACATTATTGTCCTAAGGAATTTATTGATTACTCTTCCATTGAGAAGAGGTTTAGTTCTTTTTATGTGCAAAGCTTGGGTTAGATTTCAAATCAGCCTTTGGGGAATTTTCCAATTCCTGACCCACTTCTCTCAGCCCCACCTTTGTGGGCCAAGGAAGAAGGAGAAGGAGGAAAAGGAAGGATGATAATATCACCAGCACTGCTCATTAATCCATTCAAAACTCCTGTGTTTTCATTTCAAAAGACAGGAGTAGGCTTTATGGCCCAAGGCAAAAAGGAATTGTGGTGTATTGACTATAATATTCAGAAAAATTTTTTAAATACAGTTTAGTTAATTTCTAAGAAACCTTACAAGGATAAGACCTTGTAGTTAGAGTGGAATTTTATACTTATAAAACCTTTACGATCGTCTTTGGAGAGTTGGAACTCCTCTTTTCTTACCTCGTGGATTTTCTACTTCCATAGGTGGGCTTGATTTCCCAACCCCCTACAAGTACTTATAAAACAGTGTTTATGTTTAGAATGGTTTGGAAAATTGCTGTTTTAATCACTAGAATAAATAGATAGTATGTGATCTTTGACCCAGGAGGAAAAGTAATATCAGATTTATTGATTCACACTCCTGAAGTACAATTCGGTATCAGAAACTCAAACTTTGATTTTAGGCAAAAGAATTCAGGAATATAGCCGAGTGTTCTTTTTTTCATTAACTGTATGAGTGGCAGACCACTGAAAAGGTATCAGCTCTTTTAAGAACTTTGAGAGCCAGTGAGAAAGTGCTCAGATAAATATTATACCCTACATGTCCATTTTCAGAGTGGACCTTCAAATCATTTATAATCAGGCTGTTAGAGTCTTATATTTGCAAATTGTGATAACTAAAGAGGAAGCTAAGAGCATGGCAGAAGGCTACACAGCTTATCTTTCTTTCATTCTCCTATCCTCCTTATAGGACAAAACCCTTATGGTTTGAAATTTATGTTTTAAGACCAATGGACATTATGGCTTCATTCCAATCTGGAGAAGCAGCTAGATATGTGATCAACCATTTTTCCATTATAGAAATTTCACATGCATTTAAGACAGCCTATGGATTGGCTTATAAATATTTTGCCTTTAAGTGTTTTTACATTGAATTTGACTTTGCCCATTCCATTGGCATTTCTTATAATCCTACTAGTAAAATCATTACTGCACAGACTATATCCCCCAAGATCTTCTCTTCTAAACAAGAAAAGGGAATTTTGGGATATGCACAAGATGTGGCAATACATATATGTGACTGCTTACAATTTTTAAGTTTTGATTTTACATTTTTAAACACTTTTGATTTTATTTTACATCTTTAAAGTATTTTGATTTTATATTTTTATTTTTGGTTTTATATTTTTAAATTCTTTTCATTTTACCTTAGCAATGCACTTTAGGCATACACAGAAAGTGCAGCTAATTGACAGACTGACTTTTGTCTGACTTTTGTTCATCTTTTTGACAAGAACTTTCCTTCCACTGGGATGTGGAAAGGCCTGGATGGCATTTGGAAAGGCCCAAGTTGGGCCAGGGTTTGGAGCCCCGGGTATATTCCTTTCATTCTAGATGCAGATCCAACAGCAGAAGAGTTGTTCCCCACCAGAGACATTTGTGAACTGGAGATCCAAGAAAAGGACCAGACAACAGCCCAGAGGGAGCAGCCAGATGTGAGCAGCTCTCCAGACGCTGATGAAAGCAATGTCCCCCCTCACTATGACATCAGAGACAGCAGACATAGCTCCAGAGTTGCAGCTGAAATGGATTGTCTTGGGTGATATGCAATATAAAGACTGTAAATAGACAATGGGCCTGCTTGCTTCTCCCATGGCTACTTGCCATATGGTGGCCTGGGGAGAGGCTTTGCCCTATGCTTTCTATTTAAGGACTATGCTTTTAAATTAGTGGGTGAAAATCCAATACACCCACCTGCCATTGTTACTGAGACAATGTTTCTGGACATGAATTTGCTTATGTGCACCTTTATCTGTGAAACTAGAATTGCTCTAGAATTGTGAAAAGTACAATAGAGAATTGTGATAAGCTAGAATTACTCTAAAATTGTGAAAAGTACAATAGAGAATTGTGAGAAACTAGAATTGGTCTAGAATGTAACTAGAATTGTGACAACCTACCTCACTGATATTTAATTGTTAACTAGAATTGTGATCTTTTACCTTGTTGACTTCCCACCTCAGTGTTAACATCCTACCTCTCGGCTATCCATCAGCTTGGCTCGGCTATCCCAGGCTAGGGAGCCAAGTTAAAGAGAGCGACTGCTGTCTGCAGTGGGCTTATAAAGGGCCTGCGAGGTCACACACACAGCCAACCAGCGAGAGAGCCGTCACCCATTATTAAGCTATCTCAATATGGCCAGGATCCCACCCACAGCACAGTGCTATATCCACAGAGAATACTTCTGGGCCACTCAAATCTCCATTTGCACTGTGCCCACCCATTTAAAGGGCCCTTACAGGTTATACATGTAAATTCATTTTTACATATTTCCATATGGATTAATTAAGATAGGGCAAAAACATAGTCAAAGTTGAAAAAAGGCAAGAAAATTAACACATTTAAATTTATATAGCAACCACTATGTGCCAGGTACTGTGCTAAGTGTTTAGCAATTACTTTCTCATTTGATCTTACTCTGCAAGGTAGGTGCTATTATTTTCACTTTTCTTGTTGTCTGCCTTTCCTTCTCCAAGAGGACCATAACTTTGGGAAGGTGATGTGATGATTTCCAAGTACAATGAATTTTAAATGAGAGAGGGCTATGCAAATTCACTAGTCTTCCCCTACCCTCCACAACCATCTGGATCCAATGGCCAGATATAAGATCAGGATGACTAGACTTGGCCAGATGCAGTGGGAGATATTGGCCTTTTTAACCTAAGGCCTTCTCTTAGTTTGTCTGAGGATGTACCCATTCACTGAATAAGACTAGGTATGAAGACATAAGGCAAAGAATGAACTCTTTTACCTAGTCAAAAAAAAATCAATCTGAAAGGGGAAGACTCTCAAAGTTTCTGGCCAAAACAAAAACAATCTGCTATTTACACTCTCTCTGAGCCACTTGAGTTATTATTATCACTACTTTACAGAAGCAAAATTTAAGTGACTTGCCCAGAGTAATACGGCTAGTACCTGATAAGATATGAACTCAGGTCTTTCTGAGTTCTACCTCTGATATTCATATATTTTCAGTTGAATTGTGAAATGGTCCAAGACTATGGAAAGCAATATGGAATTTTGCTAAGAAAATAACTCAAATGTACAAGACCTTTCATAGCTTTCAATCCTAACTTGCTTTCAAGCCTTCTTACACTTTACCCCTGCAACCCCTTGCCACAAACTCTTTGATCAGTAACATTGGACCATTGTATGTTCTGATGGCTCCATGTATTTTGTCTGGCTGTACTCCATACCAGGAATGCTCTCCCTTCTCATCTCTTACATAGTCTTCTCTGATTTCCTTCAAGTCCCAAATAAAATCCCATCTACAAGTCCTTCTTAATTCCTCTTAATTCTTATGCCTTTCTCCCTTTTGATTATTTCCTACTTATATCTTATTGGTAAATTATGTGTTTGCCTGTTATAAGATTATAAGTTCTTGAGGGCAAAAACTGACTTTTGCCTCTTTTTGTATCCCTACCACTTAGCATAATGCCTGGCACATAATAGAAGTTTAATAAATTCTTGCTAACTGAATAAATGTCCTGCCCCTTTGAACCAGACAAATTCTAGACAAATGCTAGACAAATTCCCCAAAGAAGGAAAAGATAGAAGACTACATATATACCAACATGCTGACAGCAGCATTTTGTATTGTAGCAAAGAACTAGAAATAAAGCATGTCCCTATTAAATAGTGAACAGCCAAACAAACTGGGACATATGAAATAAGATAAAGAAATATTACTATGCTATAAAAATAAAGAAATCAAAGTGTTATGGTCCGTTAAGGAGTCCCTTGAAATTATCATTTTGAGTTGCTATATTTTTCAGAAACATTGGACTCAGAGCATGTAGGAAGACATGAATGTGTCAAAGATGAAACTTCTCCCTGAGTTCCCCCTGAGTTGATTTGTTGTTGTACCCCAGGCTGGACTCCCTGTGTGTCTCTGGGAGGCAAAACAGGAGCCAGTCTGTGTTGGGCAGCTGGGGACCTCTGCAGATAAGCAAATACTCTTCCATATTCAAAGTCTAGCACTTCTCCAAGAAAAAAGAAGCAGCGTTTGCCAGGACCTTGTTCCTCCCCTTCACATGCAATTATTGCACTTTTCCTCTCTCACATTATGTCCCTTCCTGTTTTCTCTACCTCCTTCTGTTGCATTGCTTTAAATATACAAACTTCTGTAAGGGCTGTGAACACTTTGTGTTCCACATGCATGTTCATTTCTCTTATAATACATCTGGTTTTCACATAAGTCTTATGACATTGTGATTGGCTTTTGACAAAAGGAACAAGACCAGTATGCAGAATGAAATTAAAAGAACTAGGAAAACAATAACACCAACATAAATAGAAAGAATAAAAATAAATCAAAACTAAATGCCATATAATTACAATTAATAAACTAGTCCAAGGAGTAGGGGTAAGAAAATGACTTCTCTCTCTTCTATGCAGAGGTAGACAAGAGACTCTTTATATCTTTACAGGACAATATTTATGTCTACATTTGGTTATGTGAGGGAATAACAATAATTATTATAGCATTTATATAGTTATTACTATATGTTAGTTGTTATGCTACACTCCTTACAATTATTATATCATTTGATTTTCAAAAATACTTAAAAGGTGCTATTATTATCCCCATTTTACAGATAAGGAAATAGAGGCTAAGTGATTTATAGATAGTGCCGGGGCCCTGATTGAATCCAAGACTCCAAAAGCCAATGTTTTATTCACTATCACCTAGTGCTCTAACTTAGGGGAGCTCATTGTGATAAGTTTAAGAATCTAAAAATGTGGCTTCAAAAAATAATCATGTGTTTGCTTTCATTTTGTTTTCTTTCTCAGGTTTTTTTTTTTCTTTCTAGATATGATTTTTCTTGTGCAACAATTTAACTGTATTCAACATGTTATTTTAACATATTTAACATGTATTAGACTACCTGACATCTAGGAGAGGGGGTAAGAAAAAGGAGGGAAAAATTTGGAACAGAAAGTTTTGCAAGGGTCAATGTTGAAAAATTACCCATGCATATATTTTGTAAATAAAAAAGCTTTAATTAAAAAAAAAAAAAGGTACGTATCCCACATACCAAACATAAAAGACAATCTCATCTATAGTTTTTTTTATTGCTACCTCTTTTTTAAAAATATATTTCATTTTTCAATTATTAAAAAATAATAATCATAAAACACATGTATTCTTGCACAACAAAAAGTACTATGACAGACCATTTCCATAAAGTTTATTATAGTGTGAACTTTCACAACATTCTACCAAAGTGAATCATTGTTTTGAGAAATTCATTTAGTTTCCTTCAGTCAAGGAATTCTACAGTGAAGACAGGATTTTTCCTGAAGTGAATTGTCATATATTTATTTTTTTCCCAAATTTATTTTATTTGAAGAAATAGAATAAGAAAAAAGAAAAACAGAAAAGCAATACAAAACAAAATGAAACAAAAAGGGAACATTATGTGTCCAGTAGAACATCAGAGAGTATTCAAAATATATAACAACAAATACCAAATTTAAAAAGTATATAATATCAGTAAAGGAAATTACATTCACAAGTGTCCTTTTCTTTACTTTCTTGTAAACTTTTCTTTTGTCTGTACTGTACAATTTATGTACTTTATTCTTTTTCCCCTTCTATTCCTCCACAGCCCCCCAAGTAAGCTACAGTTAAAAGGATATATTTATATATTCATATGTATAGCCTACACACACATCTCCCTTTCATCCCCCCCATCACTCCCAAAATGCTCCAGTTAAGAAATATTTATATCATACACATATGTAAACACACACACACACATGCACGCCCGCGCGTGCGCGCGCCTTTCCTATCCTTGCTCACTCTTTCTGCTCCATAACTTGGCTTGCTATTATTTAACATCTCCCCACCCAGGGGTCCCTTCCTTGTCTTCTTCCCTCACTTTTTCTTCTCCTTCCACCTATCCCTTTCCTCTTATTTCTTTATAGATTTTGAAGGATGCTATACCCTTCATAGTATATTTGTACTGTTGTCTATTGAACCCATTCCTGATGGAATACATATATGGAATCTCAAGAATTTCACAAAACCTAAGAACTGAAAAGGCTACTGTAACCTAACTTCAACAAGTACTTCATTCTTTTCAGTTTAACAAATTCTTGAATAGAAGCATTAAGCATTTAGGCCAATTAAGACAAATGTTATCAGTTTTTTCATGGAATATATGTATATAAATAAATATATGTACACACACACACACACACACACACACACACACACACACACACACACGCATTTCTTTCCAAAAGTTCAAGATCCATCAAAACACAGCAGTCATATAAATGACCTCTTAAGTGATTTTTATCATAATACATATACCTAAATAGTAGAGAAAATTGTAAACCTGGATATATTTGAAAATGAATATCACTAATAATGCTCCCCCTCTTCACTTCTACTTCTTAGGTTCCTTCCCTGGCTTTCTTATATCTTCTAAGAAATTATAAAATTATATAATAAAGGGCAACTTTTAAAGGGGAACCAATAAACCTCATAAATGCCAGATAACTAGAAGGAAATATCTAAAAACAACAACAATGTGATATGATAGGGATAAAACTAATCAGATAACTGGATTACACCTTGTATCCTGGTGTTTCCTAAATTAATTAAGCCTCACGGAAATTCTTCCTCTAGCCTCCCAGTGGGAACAGAGAGCCCAGAAGCCAGAGATATACAAGAGATACCTAGAATTGAGTGGTAAGGTGGATAAAATTAATTGGATAATTTAATTTCTGCTTGAAGATTTACTTCTGTTGGCATCACAAAATCACAGGAGAACGACAAGTATTAGTTATAGCACCTAAGGAAATCATACATTCTCATCACCATAAAAACTCTAGATAAATCAGTTCTACTCCGAAGCCTAAATAACCATTGTGAGTTATGAAAAAGAAGAAAGACCTATCTTCCTTGAAGGAAGTACTCTAAGAATAATTTTGTAGTGATCTTCAAAGAGAGGGCTATGTTTGTGTTTCTTCTGGTGACTAATAACCATATAGTACAAAGTAAAAGACTTTGTAGGAATGATGGAGACATATATTTTTATCTATCTCCCATTTATCAAGGAGAAGGAAGTGGAAGTAAAGAGAGACAGGAGGAATTTTAACCAGTGACATAAGGCTACAGTAGAGAATGCAGCACAGAAGAAAATAGGAAGAAGTACCAGTGGGCATGTAGGATTACAAAATCGCTAGTATTCTAGGTATAATAGGGGAAGGTAGACCATCTCAGAAGCAATCTGTTTCTTATACTAAAAGAAATGATAGTGTAAAGCTACAAATATTATGAAGTAAGGAGTCATAAAGTAAAAGACAGGGAAAGAAGAGACCATATGGGATGGTTCATAATTCCGAGGGGTGCCCCTGCTGTCTTGACTTTCAAAAAAAGTGTTCAAGTCTACAATCCAACGTTTGACAAGTTATCCTTCTACTCCCGGCATAATAGTAAATTCTATTAAAGGAATATTTGAAATCAGTGAAGTGATCACAAAAAGAATCAGTATGGCTTCTTCAACATCTTCATGCTAGATTGTATTTTTTGACATAATACTAGATTGGAAGAAACATAGGGTATTTCAGATAAACTATGACAGGATTTCAATAAACATTTAACAGAATGACTCGTGCTATCCTATAGACAAAATGGAGAGTTAAGGTTTTGATCAGGAATGAACCACCAAAGCCCAAGATGAGTCAATAAAAGGTTACTGACAATCTGAAGGTTATCCACAGTGGGTCCCACAAGAATCTATCCTAAGTTCAATAATGTCCAACCTTTTTTCCAGTGGCTGGGATGAAGTTATTAATAAAATAAGCCACGTTTGTCAGTTTTGCAGGATAAAATATTGAAGAAATAGCCAACACCTTGGATAACAGGATGTGAAAAAAAAATCTGAAAGCAGTCTGTTGAGTATAAAAACGATTCGTTTTATTAGGGATAAAAATAAAAATTTGCCCTTTTGTTAAAAAAAAATATATATATATATATATATATATATATCAACTTCATGATTACATCAAGGACAGGGAATAAAAACAAAAAGGAAATTTTAGCTCACTCTTAAGTTGTATGTGGAGCAACATTGTGCCATAATAGCCAAATACCATCCTATATGGTAATGAAAGGATAAGAATCTAGAATAAAACAGATGTTAGTTTCCTTGGGTCAGAACACAGCTGGGAAAGTGGTTTTTGCAGCAGTGTTTTAGAATGAACACAAATGAGGCAGAGTGCCACCACAAGGGGGTGATAAAGAGCCAGCATGGCTACAGTAAAAAACCTGGTCCTGCCAGACTAACCCCCCCCACTTTTTGATAGGATGATAACAGTAGATGAAAATATTGGAGTTATCTAGATTTCAAATTGTTCTTTGATAAATTACCTTATACTATTTTTGTGAAGATGAAGTGATATGGATTAGGTAGTAATACAATTAAACGGATTCAAAACTATGTAGATAACTAAACTCAAAAAGCTTAATGGTTCTATGTTAATGTGATAGAAGGTATCCATGAAATATCCAGAGATCTGTTCTTAGCCCTGTGCTGCTTTACATTTTTATCAATGACTTGACTAAAAGCATGGATGGCATGACAAACAAGTGTGTGGAAGACACTTGTGTATAGATAATCAAGGAGAATGCCTAACACAATAAAAGATAGAATCAGGATCCAAAAAGATCCTAATAGATTGGAACATTACGCTGAATTTAATAAAATGAAATTCAATAAGTATAAATATAACTTCTTAAAAGTGAGTACAAATACAAGTACAAATGGGGAAGGCACTGTTAGATAGTAGTTGTTCTGAAAAAGATCTGGGAATTTTGATGGATTACATGCTCAATGAGTCAACTTATGTGACAGCCAAAAAAGCTAATGTGATCTTGGACTATGTTAAGAGAATCACAGCTTCTAAGAACTGGAACATTGTACCCTGTCCTAATCAAGTCTCATTTAACTGTGTTCATTTGTGGGCTACTAGGTTTAAAAATACTGAGCAATAGAGAGAGGAAAGCAACCAGAATGTTGAAAGGCCTTATTCTATGTCATGAGGATCATTTTAGGAATTGAGCATGCTTCCTTTGCAAAAGAATAAAAAAACTGGGCACAGGGAGAACCACTAATTATCCTCAAGGATGATCTAATGGAAGGATTCTTCTTCTTTTTGGCCCCAAAGGGGAGAACCAGGAAGGAACAATGAGTAGAAGTTTCAAATTAATAAGTTTTAACTTGGTATCAGGAAAAAAATCTATCAATAATTGCAAGTAGCCAAAAGTGAAACAGACTTACTTGAAGATGGAATGCTTCCCTCTCCCTGAATAGGCCACTTTTTGGATTTGGTATAACAGATTCTTTTTAAGAGCAATCAAACTAGATGACCACTGGCATTTTGTCCAAATCTCAAATTTTATGTTTCTGTGAAGCTGTGGATGACAAGAATGGTGGGATGTGCCAAAGACTATTTAAAGGGACTAAGGATGTTTACTTTGAAGGAAATTAGAAAGACCAATAATTAGGTTTGACTTGATTAGCCCTAGAGAGCAAAATAAGGACAAATTGGTGGAGGTGGCAGAAAAATAGATCTAGATTTGATTTAAGAAAGAAAGTGGAACAACTTAAAAGTAGACTGGATTGCCAAAGGGGGGAAATATATTTTCCCTAACAGGAAGTCTTTATGCACAAGCTGAAGGAACATTTTTTAGAAATTTGCAGAAAGGATTTTTTTATTAGTCTAAATGGCCATTGGTATAAATTCCCAGAAATTATTTGTAAAATAATTCACCTGAATAACTCAGAGCAATGTAAATTTACATTTTAAAGCTAATAAGGCTGAACATTTTTTACCTGCCATCTCTTTTCAATGCAAAGGTGATGCCATCCTTCTGGAAAGGAAGTAGTCTTGCTCTTAATTTTTCAGGTAAAAACAGCAGTTCATCTTCACATTCACTCTTCAAAGAATTTCTAGGTATAAGAGATCCTTGAGTACTAGATATGTTGTCCATGTTGCCTAAAAATAAAATTTTAAATTGCAATAAGAATTAAGCATATTACAGCATAAAATACTGTCATGAAAAATCACTTCTAGGGTTTATCTCCTTAAAATCTTCAAAAATATAAATGTCTAATTTTTTTTAAAATCACTAAAACCTGTTACAAAATGCCTTATTACAGCATGCAGTGGATTATCTCCTATAAAAAAGATATTCTTCAAATGAACAGATTACATAATTATGAAAAAAGGACAGAACTGTAAGTAACAATATCCTTTGAGCAGCTATTGTACAAGGCATATACTCAGAGGTCAAAGAAAGATGGAAAAATTATATATATAAAAAGATTTCTAGCAACAATTTTTTTTTCAAATAGAAAATCACTGAAAGAAAGGAGGAAGTTCATCAAATGGGAGACAATTGAACTAAATGAATTAATTTGTACTGGTATTACGGTATTAGAAATGACAAATTTGAAGAATTCAGAGAAATATAGGAAGAATAATATGAACTAATGAAGAGCAAAATAAATACAACAAGAATAATGCAATTACTTCAGGAAAACTATACTGAAAGACTTCAGAATTCTGTTAATGCAGTGACCAATGACTTCAGAGGTATTAATGAGTCCCATGCATGTCTCATACCTAAAAGGAAACAGATAATGGACTAACAATATAGAATAAAATGTATAAATTTAGATATGGTCAATGTTCTGATAATTATATTTGTTTCAAGGAAGGATTTTATTGGAGACGATAAGCCACTGGGAAGTGATGGTGACATTTTTTTAAAAGAACATTAATAAAACATTTTTTCTTTTTTTATTATTAAATCTTTTTATTTCAAAACAGATGCATAATTTTCAACATTTACTCTTGTAAAATTCTTGTGTTCCAATTTTTTTCTCCCTCCCTTTCATCTGCCCCCCTCCCCTACATGGCAAGTAATCCAATATATAAAATTCTTCTATATATGTTTCCATAATTATCATGCTGCACAAGAAAAATCAGATCAAAAAGGAAAAGAAAATGCAAGCAAACAACAAAAAGAGTGAAAATACCATACTGTGATCCACATTAAAACCTCACAGTTAAAACAATTTTTAAAATTAAGCTATATCTAGATTGTGAAAGGCTTAAGCAAACCAGAATAGGAATTTTTATTTTATTCTAATGAAACAGGGAGGCATCGAGTATTTCAGGTACATTAATTTAGCAACTAGATAGAGGATGAATTACAAAGGCAGAAGATTAGAATCAGGGAGAAAAATCAGGGGCTATTATTGTCCAGGTAAGACATAAGAAAACCATGGAACTTGTGAGAAAGTGTGAGGTAGAACTAGCATGAATTGGCATAATAATTCAACAGGGGAATAGAGAAGGAAGAGTATGAAGTACAAGATGATTCCAAGGTTTTATATCTGGCTGACTAGAAAGACAGTAGTATCCTTGATACAAAATAATAAATTCAGAAAAGAAAAAGGTGTAGGCAAAGTTCAGTTTTGGATGCATTCAGTTTGAGACGTCCAAAGGGAACAGGAGATAAGAAGAAAGACAAATATGGGTATACTCTGCTTAGGGATAATTAAACCAGTAAGTGTCAGTGAGGCCACCAAGTGAGATAATATAGAAAGTAAAAAGAGGCCCTAAAAAGCACAACATAGGTGATAATACACAGATAATTTTAAGCAGGTGGACAGGAAAGAAAATAACCAGAAGAGAGCAATATCACAAAAATTTAGGATGGAAAATATTAAGGAGGATGATAAACTGTCAAAAGATAAAAAACTTGGTCTATAAGATCTGAGACCAGGACACTGAATTTAGCAATTAAGAGATTACTGGTAACTGGAGAGAATGGTTTCAGCATCAATTATGTACCTGGCATTCTGCTAAGTGAAAGGAATATAAAATGAGTCAAAGGACAATCCCTGTTCTGAAGAAGCCACAATCCAATGGGGTAGGTAACACATAAACAAATGTTGGCAACAGAAGGCATATGGGAGTGAGGGGTTAAGGACAACCCCATGGCTTTGAGCCAAGGGAACCGAGAACTAGGGGGTGCCCTCTATAGTAACAGAGAATGGAAAGTGGGGCAGGGTTTAAGGGGAAATTTTAGTTCCATTTTAGACATGATGACTTTAAGTAATGTCTATTATACATCCTGTTTAAGATGTCAGAAAAGCAGCAGGAGATGAGGTCAGCAGAAAGGATGGTGCAGGAAAGATAGATTTAAAATAATTAGAAAAGAGATAGCAATTAATTCCAAGGGAATTGATAAGAAAAATTGATAAGAGAAAAGAGGACTTAGGAAAGAACCCAAAGTGATATTTGCAGGTAGAGGGCATGATCTGGATGAAGATCCAGCAAAGATGAATGAGGTCAGGCAGGTAGGAGAAAAACCAGGAGAGAGGGTGATCAACAGGTTCAAGGTCACAGAGAAGTCAAAGCGAAAGAGGACTAAGAAAAGGTCAAAGGATTTGGCAACTTTGGAACGTGCAGTTTTGGAAAGATAAAGTAGAAATCAGATTATAAATAATTAAGGGAAAGGAGAGAAAACAGAAGATCTTTTGAGAAGTGCAGGTACAAGGGAAAGAAGAGACACAAGATGAAAGTTAGCAAGGATAAAGGATTAAATGAGGTGGTTTTTTTTTTGAGGAGAAAGGATAATATAAGCATATCTGTAGACAGTAAAGAAGAAGCCAGTAGATAGGCTAAGACTGAAAAATGAGAAAGTGGGAATGAGAAAGGAGACAATCTATAGGAGGAGATGAGATAGAGAAGTCACTTAAACAAGTAGAGGAGGGTTAGCATTAATAAGGAGTAAGGTCATCACATCATGTGAGTCAGGGATGATGGAAGAGAAAGGGGCAGAAGGCATCTGAGTAATAGAAGACGAGAACCAGGGGCGAAGAGGAAGCTCTTGGTGAATGGCCTTAATGTGTACAGATCTCAGCTGAGAGAGAGGTGAGGAGGAAAGCTATAGAAAGTTTAAAGAGGGATGAGAAGTTCTAACAAAACTACTGTGTAAAATATGACAGCCAATTGATAAGGCACAAGAAATGCTTAGCCACAGTAAAGACTCAGTCGAAGTTGTGCAACATCAATTTATAGTGGATCCAGTTAGAAAAGCTGGGGTTTGGAAGGGCCTAATCAATGAAATGATAAGGAAACTAGGAATTCAAAAGAGGAAGATAGTATAAAGTTAAATTGGCTTACCAAGAGGTCTAAGATGGGGAAAAGAGAAGAGTGGCTAGTGCAGGGAAGAGAATTTGGTATAGAACTGAACATTGGAAGTTACAGTATATTCAAACAGAGTTTGATAGGGGAAGGCAGAGGGAGTGGTAAAAAGTCACCAGATTATGGTTAGATAAGGATTAGATAAGAAGACTACAAAATTCTTGAACGGACAGGTGATATATTTGTGGTATGTGTGTGGTAAAATCAAGGTTATGACCAAGGTTTTATATATATATGTATGTATGTGGGACCTTTTCCTAGATCTCTAAATTCTGGGATGAAAGGTTTCAGGAGGGAAAAGGTTTGCCTCTTCTTCAGAGAGAGAAACAAAGAAGAGAGTGGGTATGCTGGGAGTTTTTAAAGGTATGGGACTGAAAAGAGAATTTGTGCTCTATCTTCTCAAGAAAGTACAAAACAAAGTCTTAAACAGAGAAGGATGCATGAGGAGATTGTTTGAATAGTTTGAGAAGAAAAGATATGCTGCTGTGCAACAACAAGCCAAATTGTAAAAATCTTCATCACATTACTTATTCCAGAAAAGGTACATGTAAACTATGTAAATTGAATTATTCAATATATGTATATATATGTATCATATGAGCTGGTTTACAAGGTGAAATCCTTGTAAAAAGCAAAATGTAATTCTCTAACACCTTAATTTATGTGTTTTGTAAGGTTAAATGCTCTTGAATCTGATTTTCTTAAATTGGGACAAATATGTATTTAAAGAATTATGCTGTAGAAGACACTAATGTCTGATTATATTCATTAAATTACTTCAGAATTACAGAGATTTATTTTAAAATAATGAAATTAATTTTTAATCAAATAAATTAACATCAGCTCTAATTAGCATAGCATTCCTCATTTGATTTCCTGATAAATTTTAGTTACTAAATGAGAGAAGAAAAAGGCAACAAAATCACTTTTAGATCATCTAGCCCCAAATTATCTGCAATAAACTATATATATTCCCTATAACTATATTAAAATGTTCAATGCATCATATGAAATATGTTAAAGTATTTGTTAATTTGATTCTGTTGTGCTTTGTACTATGACCATTAACATTATGTCTGAATATTTCTATCATAGAGTTAATAGGATAAAACATGTATTACTTTATGTACTCTGACATATAAATTAATCTAAAAATCTTAGTTTCAAAACAAAGTGTCATTAAAATCAATTTTCTTCTTTACATAATGATAAAACTTCTGAGCAATCTAAAAATGTATTACTAGGCAATATATAGAAAAATAGATATAATATACAATATATATCTACAGAGTTACAAATTTATACAGATTACCCCTATTCATGAGGTGGTCTCTTGTAACAAATAAAATAATTAAGCAAAACAATAGTGACCTCTCTTGAAAATACATTTAATAATTTTTTACTATTGATAGAAAGGAAAAAGAATTGTGCTTTGTATTGATGCTTAGATGACATAGAAATGAATATAGTGAACTGAAATTCTTGAAAGTTTACAAGAATATTAGCAAGACAACAGAATTTATCCAAAGAAAATTTCAGGCTTATAAGAAAAAAAAACTTTCAAAAACTATGTCTGACATCAAAAGAATTATCAATACTATGTAAAGATGCTTAAGAAATTGCTGTCAAAAGTTTCACTTGATAACAAGTAGAACTAGGGGATCATTATACACTTCAACAATGATACTGTATGAGGATGTACTCTGATGGAAGTGGATATCTTCAACATTGAGAAGAGCTAATCCAATTCCAATTGATCAATGATAGACAGAATCAGCTACACCCAGAAAAAGAACACTGGGAAATGAGTGTAAACTGAGAGCATTGGTTTGGTTTTTTTTGTTTGTTTGTTTGTTTTGTTTTGTTTCTCTTCCCAGATTATTTTTACCTTGCGAATACAATCCTTCCTTTGCAACAACAACAACAAAATTCGGTTCTGCACATATATATTGTACCTAGGATATACTATAAGATATTTATTATGTATGGAAATGCCTGCCATCTAGGGGAGGGGGTGGAGGGAAGGAAGGGAAAAACTCGGAACAGAAGGGAGTACAAGGGATAATGTTGTAAAAAAAAAAAAAAAAAAAATTACCTATGCATATGTACTGTCAAAGAAAATGTTATAATTATAAAAATTTAAAAAAAAAAGTTTCACTTGATAAGAGAGCTGTGGATACAGGCAGCTAGTGAAAGACTCAAAATGATGTTGAGCAAATCCTATGAAATGCAGCTTCAGATGGATCCAATGGCAGTGATAAGAAAAAAGTCAACATGCCTGAAAACCTTAATGATCAGTTAGTTCAGAAACTAATTTTAATCTACACTGTATAATTGATATAGATAGCATTTCTAGAACTCTATCAAATAGCTGTGACCTTGTATGAACAATGTATGTGAAGTGAAAAGAACCCAAGAGAACAATCTGATAATGAAAACATAGTAAAGGCAAACTTTGAAAGACTTAAGCACTGCATATCTGAAACATAGAAGGCATTTAATAAATGATTACTAACTAGTGAAGCATTCTACCTATCTTCTGATAACGCACTCAAAATGCAGGACAAAACACATTTTCGAACATGTGGGAATTGGTTTTGCTTGACTGCAATTTATTTTTCCTAAGAGCTATGTTTTTCTTTCTTCTTTCCAATGTCAGGGTTGGAAAGAAAGGAGGCCAAGAGGGCAGGTATAGATAATGAAAAGTAAGAAAAAAAATTATCATTGAGGCAATTTTTTTTTTTAAATGGGGAGAACAGAACGCACAGTTAGAATAGCTTTTAATGGTACAGGTTGAACTTTTATAAACTTTTAAAAAATTCTGTACATGCTAAAGATCTGCAATTTCACGTGGAATTCTTTTTTCTGTCTGACTACATATAAGATATCTATATCTATATCTATATCTATATCTATATGCCCCTTTTGGGGGGGTGTTTTAGTTCAGAATAAGAATAAAATTAATTATAAGAGGTCTGCTTCTTCTACTAGTACTATTTTTCAAAGAGTTCAGCAGTTGATTCCTACTATTGCTTTTCAGGTTCAAGAACAGAATTTTACTTTCAGGGTGTTTAATCATAATGCTAAAAGCTAGTATGTATAATTATGAAAAAAATTATAATTCTTACCAATTTGAATTGATATTGAAAAGAATACAGATTAATTCTAATTGGTTTGGTTTTTTTCCTCTTTTTTTGGTATGGACTGAACTTTAAAAACTAGGTACACATTTTATTTTCTGATAAACTGAGAAGACTGTGAGGATTTCATTAAGTATTTTACCCTCAAAATATAAATTTGACGCTTTTCTCTTGCTCTTGGGTAGCACCAAATAAAACTTAGCTAGAGCACTGATTTGTATCTGCTGGCTTCCATTCTGAATTTCCTTCCCTTTTCTTTTCTTTTTTTTTTTTTGCTAATGCTATTGGGGTTAAATGACTTGTCCAGGGTCACACAATTAGGACATGTTAAATATTTGAGACCAGATTTGAACTGAAGTCATCCCTGACTTCAGGGCTGGTGCTCTAGCCACTGTGCTACATGTTGGGATATGGAAGTCACCTGCCAGTGGCTGCTGAAGGCCTACTTCAGACCTGTCCCACATTTGGGCCCTATAATATAGTGTACTTTCTAGAGGCCCCAAACTGGGGTGCCAAAATATACAGTGATGTTCTGTTTCTCTAAGTTATGATCGTTCTCTGGGAGCAGGATTCTTGGGGAGCTTCTAGAGGCAGCCTTCCTTTCAGTTCAGTAATCCCAAAATACAGCCAGGAGTTAAAGTCCTTTACTGTCTCTTTCTAAATCTTATCTCCAGATCCTTTATTTTCTCCTTCAATCCTTGTCTCCTTCACTTGGGGCTCGGCTACCTTTCTTAGAGGCCTCTCTCTCTCTTCAGTTCCTGAGAGCTCTTGCTGCTAGTCCTTTGTCTCTTCCAGCTCCAGCCTCTAGCTCCCTTTGAATCTAAAGCCTCCAGCCAGAGAGAAGGTTGAAATGGGAATGAATCAGACTCCACCTCCAAGAGTGTGGAATTGTGAGTTTCCCAGAAGTCAGTTCTAGTTGTGAATCTTCCAAAGTCCTCTCTTCCAAAGTCTCCTGAAGTTTTCCAGGGAAGTCTTCTCCTTGACTCAATCCAGACTCTCTCCCTCTTCCCACTGAATCCTGGCTCCTTATATCCTCCCAGAGAATGGGCTTGTAACTCCCTGGGCTTGTGGGAGCTCCTTAAAAGTGTGCTCTCTTAAAGGTGTGAATCTAATGTGTGAACCAATGAGCGAACTCCTTTAAAGGTGTAAACTCTTTTAAAGGTTTGAACTCCTTTAGAGCTGTGAACTAAGTGTATAAGTACCTTGTAAGAATCCTAACAATATACCGTCCAGACTAGCTCTCTGGAGGATCCCAGGACTAGCCTTGGTCTTAGTGGAGTAATGAAGGAAGCTGGAAACTCACAAGGATAGTCAAAGATGGAGTGTCCTTATTTCAAGTCCTCTCAGTCCTTAAATACCTTGGTATGATTACATCATTACAGCACCCTAAGTATGTGCCAACACAGACAAGTGCTAACTATAGTAGCATTACATCATCACATCACACAGAGCAAGTGATAACTATAAGCACCCTGCTATTGATATGTAAATGCCTCTCTTTACAGTAAGTATCCCTTGCTGCAAGTAGAACACAGGTGGTGATGCCCTCCTTGACTTCTCAGGAAGGGCGAGAGCACCAAAGGGAGATGGGGACCCAAACCAGACATTGTCATCAGATTCCCTCTGGGCTGAAGGGTTTTATATCTTACCCAGAGTTTCCCCACTATCTGTGGCCCTCTATACCACCTACTTGCCCTCCTCTTTTCTTGTTAAATGATTTTGGTGTACTTTAGAGATCACATATGGCTATTTCACAGGGAAGATTATGATATAAGGTACAGTATAAAACTAAATTAAAGTTAATTTTATTAAACAAACGCTCCACTTTCTTCTACCATAAAGGAAGCAAAGAGGTGGAGGCACAGATAGCATTTTCTAGCAAAGGATTCCTAAAATGCAGAAAGGTGAAATGAGCATAAAATATTTGGATTTATATATTCATTTTGAACCTTCTGCTTGGTACCACCTTCTGATTTATAAAAATCAGTACTTAAGATTCATTATCTTGTCATATCTTATAGACAGATCAGTTGAGCAGAAAACATCACTTTTCACAATATTTAATAGATTATGTCTACAAGAACCTTATGAGAATAACCTTTTATTATCTGAATTTTATAGCTAAGGAAAATGACAGAGCAAGTAACTTTTACAAAGTCACACAACTAGTGTTAGTTTTGATTTCCAAGTGTTCTTCCACTATATAAAAATGCCTTTTTGTGTTATATTTATTTCTAAAATTCACATTTTTTTCCTTAGCAACTAGTTGGATATTAACTGGAAAGTAAATAATAAGTGAAGTATAAAACCTCATCTCCGATGTCAATGAGTATTTGCTATTAAGAAAAGAATAAAAAGTCATTTTGCTTTCAGAATAAAAAAAACAGTGTCAAGGAGTAGGCATAAATAATTTGGGAATAGAGGGGGAAAGCAAACCTGCATTTCTAATATTAGAGCATAAACTTTTAGTGTAAATCACACTCTATTGACAGCATTCTAACCAGGTAAAATGGAACAATTATTAAAAATTTGCCAAGTACTCACTTCTGGAATATTTATTTCTTTTATATCCATCTGGATCATTAAAATGTTCTAGAATGAGCTGTGGCTTGGTTTTGTTTTTTTTTACTTATTAAATAAACTGTATAGTTTCTAAATTTTTGAATGTTTAAATTTTGAGCAAAGAAAAATGAAAGATACTTAAAATCAACAATCATTCAAATACTTTTCTCAGTAAGAATAATGATCAGAAAATCCTTTAAATTTTCATTTTGTTAGCATGCATTCTACCATCTTGCAAATGATTAATTATCAACATTAATAAAGGATATAAGCAACTTATAGAATTTCACAGAAGTAGAAGTTCTAGAGAAGATAGCCCAAACTAGGTGATTCACAGATAAAGAGGGTGAAACTCAAACAACCTGAGTGATCTGAATAAGGCAGACTGTTAGGTTGTTAACAAAAACAAAATTAGAGTCCAAGTCTTTCAATACCCAGTTCAATATTCTAAAATGGCATGACAAGGAATAACCAAAAAAAGGTCAGAGATCAGTTCTTGAACATACTAATTCATAATCACAGTTTTGAGCTATAGCTATTTATTTTCCAAATACTTTTATCCATCTGAAAAAACAAGGCATGTAATGGTTCAAATTGCAGGGCTAAAGATATGACACTCATTCATCAATATGATATCTAACATATACTTTAAGGTTAAGTTATATTAAATATTTACTTTCAGCTTAAAAAACATTTTAAAAACACTAAAGTGGCATGGTCCCAGAAGCACCAATTCAGAGAATTTTCAGGATTTATACAGACATATCAATGGAGAAAATTCCTCAAGGAGTTGAGTTACTACTAAAAGCTATACAGAGTCAAGATGCAGACCTGGCACAGAAAATAAAAAATCTGGATTACATATAGAGAAATTCATAATCACCAAAAACAAACTTCCCATTAGCTTACAGTAATTCAATCTTTTATTCTAGCCAAACTATTTGATACTTAATAGCCACTGTTTTCACTGCTGAGATTGTTGCAGGTGGGGAACCTGACAGACCCAACTGAAACTTGACACTGAAAGCATTCCAGTGGCAACTGATATAGCTCCTTTTTTGTTGACTTCTGGTATCCCCAGCTTCCTCAGAGTAATTTTTATCACAAGACATAGCTCTAAAAATCTATCATTCCTAATAGAGTTGGCATCACTCATGATTTATTTGTAAGCTCTTGATATTTACATGGTGCGGAACAAAATTGATTCTACATGATACACACTAAAATTGATATATCTACAATTTATAGGTATTTAGGAAAATATTTAACCAATATTTAGGAAAGTACTAAAAAGCAAGATATTCTTTGCTTTGTTTCAAATGCCTTAATTATTGACACATTTATATTTCTTAAATTCTTTTTCTGGAAGAAAGTTGGTTAATCAAGTGGTTTTTTAAATTTCTTATTAAAGAACAAAACACAGTGTTGCAAGTTTTCTGATAATAACAATAAATTCAGTATGATATAAAAATTACATAAGAAGGGATTGGACTGTTGCCTGCAAGAAATATCAATAATCAATTAACATTTATTGAGCATCTGCTATATTCAATAAGCTGTACTAGTTAAAATGAGGCAAGGTCCTTGCCCTCAAGGTAATTAAAGAAAAAAGAACACACACACACACACACACACACTTTTTAAAAATACAAAGTCACTTATCAATTACTAAATGCAGAGAAAGTTTTTTGGTTAACTTCATTTAACAAAATTATACTAAAGAAATTGAGGGACAGTTAGATGCCACAAAAGGTGGAGTGCTGACCCTAGAGTCAGGAAGAACAGAGTTCACATACTGTCTCAGACACTAGTTGTTGGCAATTCACTTAACCCTGTTTGTCTCAGTTTCCTCATTCATAAAATGAGTTGGAGAATATAGCAAACCACTCTAGTATGTCTGCCAAGAAAATCCCAAATGAGATCATGAGGAATCAGACAAGACTGAAAATAACAAAAATAAATTTATACATATGGTATGAATGATCCAACTCATTACCTTCATTAAAATGTCTCATAAAGTAGCCAGTTCAATTTTGCATATCCGTATTGTTTCTAAATAGCTAGAATAAAAATTACTCATATTTCTATAGTAAATTAGTTTAAAAATCGTTTCCCTCAAATTAATTCTAGGAGTCAAACAGCTGAACTATCATTATACAACTATTCTGCCAATTAGGAAACTGAGGCCCAGAATGGGAAATTTGCTCAAGATTATAGGGCTATTAACTTATACCACTACGTTTCAAACATTTTAACTCTCCATTCAACTCTTCCCTTTCAGTTTCTTCCCTGTCAAATTTCAAGTACTACCCACCCTAATCTAAACTATTATGAATTCTTACATAGAATAATTTGAGATCATCCTCTAATTAGTATTTCCCTTAAACTCCAGCTTCTATATTACTGTTAAATAAAAACTTCTTGTTAAAAGAGAAACTCAATGACACTCCAAGAACTCTGAGAATCACTGCCCATTGAATGGACTCTAAAATCCAGCTTCAAAACACTACCGGAATAATGGATATCAAGAAGAATCTCTATAAAATGCCTAATAAATGATCATCCCTCTTCAACTTAAAGATTACTGCTCGTAATGATGAAATTTGATTCTTCCTAAGGCAAATTCCACTTTGGGACAGTAATAAATAGGAAGTTATTCCTCATATAAAAATTAATTTTACTTTTAGGGCCAAATGTGAATAACTCTTAACACCTCCTCCATATGACAACCCTTCAGAGCTGCAACCACAACTTCCCAAAGTCTTCTCTTCTCTAGGCTAAATATTTATGTTCTTTAAATGGTTCTTGTATGGTAGAGTATATAGTTCTCTACCAACTCTACTTATTCTAGATCAGAATAGATTAGATTTCAGGGTTTCAATGAACTCACATGGGAAAAAAAAATTACATCTTTATTTTCAGTAACTTCTGAATGAAATTCAGCATTTCATTCAATTATTCATGTCACAAAAATATTATTCTGAGAAGGGGTCTAAGGCTCTCTGAGATGCCAAAGGGATTTTAAAAGTTTAAGGACTCTTACTCTAGATATATATATATATATATGGGCTTGTTATACCACTTTATCTAAAATGTGGCATTCACAAGATGGCGGCGTGGAGGCAGACAGCTGCTTCAGCTCCTCGTTTTCTCTCAGAACTTACTTCATGACAAGCCTCTGACTTAATGCTTGACCCAGAAAGAAATCCACAAATTATCACCAAGAGAAGACATCCTTGAAAGTCGCCAGAAAAGGTCTGTGTTTGTTCGGGGGAGGGTCAATCAGACTGGGCGCAGACTGAGGGCAGACAGCCAGAGCAAAACAGGCAGCTCACACAGCTCAGACCGGAGGGGGAGGGGTGTGATCTCTGGCGTTTCTGTGAAAGGGCTTTTTGCCCCAGTGTGGATGCTCCGTCTTGGCAGCAAGCCAGGAGCGGTGGAGAGGGTGTAAACAACGGAGGTGAAGATTAAAACCCCAGAAAGCCAGCGTCTCTCAGAGCCCGGCCACCCCCAACCCCCACCTGGACTGACTCGGTGCGTTCTCAGAGCCTCAGAGCGCAGACTCAGTATAGTCATTGCTGTTCTGTTAGTGGCTCTCTGCTACCCTACCCCCAGTCTGTAGAGGAAGCCCATTAATAACATCCAGCCCTATCCCCCGCAAAACAGACCAATTGTTTCTCTTGTCAGTTTGTTTTCTTTGATTCCTACTCTGACAAAATGAACAAAAAATTCAAAAGGGCTCTAACCATTGACAGCTTCTGTGTGGAGAGGGAGCAGACTTCAAATGCTGAGGAGACTAGGAACAGAATGTCCCCAGATGTATCCCCTGGGAGGGATATAAGCTGCTCCTCAATACAAAAGAACCTCATAGAGGAAATCAAAAAGGCTCTCACAAGAGAGCTGGAAGAGAAATGGGAAAAGGAAAGGGAAGCTTGGCAAGAGAGCCTGGAGAAGTCATCCCATGCATTCAAAGACAGAATGGATAAAGAAATCAAATCATTGAGAAACAAGATTAGTGAGCTGGAAAAGGTAAACAACTCCAAGGAAAACAGGATTAGTGAGCTGGAAAAGGTAAACAACTCCAAGGAAAACAGGATTAGTAAGCTGGAAAAAGAAATCAGCTCTCTAAAAAATAAAATGGATAAAATGGAAAAAAATTCCATAGAAGATAAAAACTCAATTGGACAATTACAAAGAGATATAAAAAAAGTGAGTGAAGAAAATACATCATTGAAAATTAGACTGGAACAAGTAGAAATGAATGACTCAAGGAGAAACCAAGAGGGAGTCAAGCAAAACCAGAGAAATGAAACAATTGAAAAGACTGTCAAGTACCTTACCAGAAAGACAACAGACCTGGAAAACAGATCCAGGAGAGACAATTTGAGAATAATCGGACTCCCTGAAAAATGGGAGGAAAAAAAGAGCTTGGACACCATTTTCGAGGAAATTATCAAAGACAACTGCCCAGACGTTTTGGAAACAGAGGGTAAAATAGACATTGAGAAAATTCATCGATCACCTACTGAAAGGGACCCTAAAATCAAAACGCCAAGAAATATAGTGGCCAAGTTCAAGAACCATCAGACAAAGGAAAAGATATTGGAAGCTGCTAGAAAAAAACAATTCAGATATGGAGGATCCACAATAAGGATAACACAGGATCTAGCAGCGTCCACATTAAAAGAACGCAGGGGCTGGAACATGATATTCCGAAAGGCTAAGGAACTTGGTATGCAGCCAAGAATAACTTACCCAGCAAGAATGAGCATCGTTTTCCAGGGAAGAAGATGGACATTTAACGAAATAAATGAATTCCATCTATTTTTGATGAAAAAACCAGACCTACATAAAAGGTTTGATCTTCAAATACAGAACTCAAGAGACTTCTAAAAAAGGTAAAAAGAAATCTTGAGAACTATACTTCTGTCAAAAAAATATGTAAAGAACATATGTACAATTTGTCTTAGAAACTAGAGGTGGAAAGGAGATTATATCATAAAAAAGTATAAAGTGGTGGTACTACATCTCATGAAGAGGCAAAGGTAACCTATTATATCTGAGAGAAAGAAAGGAGGGAGATGAACATAGCGTGTATCAATAGACATATTCGATTTATGGTGAAACTTCTTCTACTTCATTGAAAAGTGAAAGGGAAGGAGTAAGCTAAGGGGAAGGGAAAAGCATAAGCAGGGGTTAATAGGATGGCAAGCAATATAGAATTAGTCCTTCTAACCATAAATGTGAATGGGGCAAACTGCCTCATAAAGAGGAAGCAGTTAGCAGACTGGATTAAAAGTCAGAATCCTACTATATGTTGTTTACAGGAAACACACCTGAAACAGGATGAGACATTCAAACTAAAAGTAAAAGGGTGGAGCAGAATCTATTATGCTTCAGGCAAAACCAAAAAAGCAGGAGTAGCCTTCCTCATCTCAGATCAAGCAAAAACAAAAATTGATCTAATTAAAAGAGATAAGGAAGGGCATTATATCCTGCTAAAGGGAAGCATCAATAGTGAAGCAGTATCAATATTAAACATGTATGCACCAAGTGGTGCAGCATCTAAATTCTTAAAAGAGAAATTAAGAGAGCTGCAAGAGGAAATAGATAGCAAAACAATAATAGCGGGAGATCTCAACCTTGCACTCTCAGAATTAGATAAATCAAACCACAAAATAAATAAGAAAGAAGTCAAAGAGGTAAATAGAATACTAGAAAAGTTTGATATGATAGATCTTTGGCGAAGGAGACAGAAAGGAATATACTTTCTTCTCAGCAGTTCATGGAACCTATACAAAAATTGATCATATACTAGGGCATAAAAACCTCAAAATCAAATGCAGTAAGGCAGAAATAGTAAATGCATCCTTTTCAGACCATAATGCAATCAAAATAACATTTAATAAAAAGCCAGGGGAAAATAGACCAAAAAATAATTGGAAACTAAATAATCTTATACTAAAGAATGATTGGGTAAAACAGCAAATCATAGACATAATTAATAACTTCACCCAAGAAAATGACAATAATGAGACATCATACCAAAATGTGTGGGATACAGCCAAAGCAGTAATTAGGGGAAGTTTTATATCTCTACAGGCCTACTTCCATAAAATAGAGAAAGAGAGGGCCAACGAATTGGGTTTACAACTAAAATTGCTAGAAAAGGAACAAATTAAAAACCCCCAGACAAACACAAAACTTGAAATTCAAAAAATAAAAGGTGAGATTAATAAAATTGAAAGTAAAAAAACTATTGAATTAATTAATAAAACTAAGAGTTGGTTTTATGAAAAAACCAACAAAATAGACAAACCCTTAGTAAACCTGATTAAAAAAAGGAAAGAGAAAAAGCAAATTGATAGTCTTGAAAATGAAAAGGGTGAACTCACCACTAATGAAGAGGAAATTAGAACAATAGTTAGGAGCTACTTTGCTCAACTTTATGCCGATAAATTCGATAACTTAAATGAAATGGAAGAATACCTTCAAAAATATAGCTTGCCCAGATTAACAGAGGAAGAAGTAAGTAGTCTAAATAGTCCCATCTCAGAAAAAGAAATAGACCAAGCTATTAACCAACTTCCTAAGAAAAAGTCCCCAGGACCAGATGGATTTACAGGTGAATTCTACCAAACATTTAAAGAACAACTAACTCCAATGCTATGTAAACTATTTGAAAAAATAGGGATTGAAGGAGTCCTACCAAATTCCTTCTATGACACAGACATGGTACTGATACCTAAACCAGGTAGATCGAAAACTGAGAAAGAAAACTATAGACCAATTTCCTTAATGAATATTGATGCTAAAATCTTAAATAAGATATTAGCAAATAGACTTCAGAAAATCATCCCCAGGATAATACACTATGACCAAGTGGGATTTATACCAGGAATGCAGGGCTGGTTTAATATTAGGAAAACTATTAGTATAATTGACTATATTAATAATCAAATTAATAAAAACCATATGATCATCTCAATAGATGCAGAAAAGGCATTTGATAAAATCCAACATCCATTCCTACTAAAAACGCTTGAGAGTATAGGAATAAATGGACTATTCCTTAAAATAATAAGGAGCATATATTTAAAACCTTCAGTAAACATCATATGTAATGGTGATAAACTAGAACCTTTCCCTGTAAGATCAGGAGTGAAACAAGGTTGCCCACTATCACCATTACTATTCAATATAGTACTAGAAACTCTAGCCTTGGCAATAAGAGCCGAGAAAGAGATCCAAGGAATTAGAGTAGGAAATGAAGAAATCAAATTGTCACTTTTCGCAGATGACATGATGGTATACTTAGAGAATCCCAAAGACTCTGCTAAAAAGCTATTAGAAATAATTCAGAATTTTAGCAAAGTCGCAGGATACAAAATAAATCCACATAAATCCTCAGGATTTTTATACATTACCAACACAATCCAACAGCAAGAGATACAAAGAGAAATTCCATTCAAAATAACAGTTGATAGTATCAAATATTTGGGAATATATCTACCAAAGGAGAGTCAGGAATTATATGAGCAAAATTACAAAACACTTGCCACAAAAATAAAGTCAGATTTAAATAATTGGAAAGACATTCAATGTTCTTGGATAGGCCGAGCGAATATAATAAAGATGACAATACTCCCCAAACTAACCTATTTATTTAGTGCTATACCAATCAGACTCCCAAGAAACTATTTTAATGACCTAGAAAAAATAACAACAAAATTCATATGGAAGAATAAAAGGTCGAGAATTGCAAGGGAACTAATGAAAAAAAAGTCAGAGGAAGGTGGTCTAAGTGTACCTGATTTAAAGCTATATTATAAAGCAACAGTCACCAAAACCATTTGGTATTGGCTAAGAAATAGACTAGTTGATCAGTGGCATAGGTTAGGTTCACAGGACAAGATAGTGAATAAAAATAGCAATCTAATCTTTGACAAACCCAAAGATCCCAAATTTTGGGATAAGAATTCATTATTTGACAAAAACTGCTGGGAAAACTGGAAATTAGTATGGCAGAAACTAGGCATGGACCCACATTTAACACCACATACTAAGATTAGATCAAAATGGGTCCAAGATTTAGGCATAAAGAACGAAATCATAAATAAATTGGAGGAACATGGGATGGTTTACCTCTCAGACTTGTGGAGGAGGAAGGAGTTTGTGTCCAAGGGAGAACTAGAGACCATTATTGATCACAAAATAGAACATTTTGATTACACCAAATTAAAAAGTTTCTGCACAAACAAAACTAATGCAAACAAGATTAGAAGGGAAGTAACAAATTGGGAAAAATTTTTTACAGTTAAAGGTTCTGATAAAGGCCTCATCTCCAAAATATACAGAGAATTGACTTTAATTTATAAGAAATCAAGCCATTCTCCACTTGATAAATGGTCAAAGGATATGAACAGACAATTTTCAGATGATGAAATTAAAACTATTTCCACTCATATGAAAGAGTGTTCCAAATCACTATTGATCAGAGAAATGCAAATTAAGACAACTCTGAGGTATCATTACACACCTGTCAGATTGGCTAAGATGACAGGAACAAATAACGATGAATGTTGGAGGGGCTGTGGGAAAACTGGGACACTGATGCATTGTTGGTGGAGTTGTGAAAGAATCCAACCATTCTGGAGAGCAATCTGGAATTATGCCCAAAAAGTTATCAAAATGTGCATACCCTTTGACCCAGCCATACTACTACTGGGCTTATATCCCAAGGAACTACTAAAGAAGGGAAAGGGACCTGTATGTGCCAAAATGTTTGTGGCAGCCCTTTTCATAGTGGCTAGAAGCTGGAAGATGAATGGATGTCCATCAATTGGAGAATGATTGGGTAAACTATAGTATATGAATGTTATGGAATATTATTGTTATATAAGAAATGACCAACAGGAGAAATACAGAGAGGCTTGGAGAGACTTACATCAACTGATGCTGAGTGAAACGAGCAGAACCAGAAGATCATTATACACTTCAACAATGATACTGTACGAGGATGTATGCTGATGGAAGTGGATTTCTTCAACATAGAGAAGAGCTAATCCAATTCCAATTGATTAATGATGGACAGAACCAGCTACATCCAGAAAAGGAACACTGGGAAATGAATGTAAACTGTTATTTTTACCTTCTGAATCCAATTCTTCCTGTGCAACAAAAAATTCGGTTCTACACACATATATTGTATCTAAATTATACTGTAATATATTTAACATATATAAGACTGCTTGCCATCTGGGGGAGGGGGTTGGGGGAGGAAGGGAAAAAATCTGAATAGAAGTAAGTGCAAGGGATAATGTTGTAAAAAATTACCCATGCATATGTACTGTCAAAAAATGTTATAATTATAAAATAAAATAAAAAATTAAAAAAAAATAAAAAAAAAATAAAATAAAATGTGGCATTCAGAAATAAACAATACAATTGTAGCCAAACTTTGGCAGAATATTGCAGGATTATCATTCATATAGAGACATTGCATTTCATAGCAGTCTAAGATCTCATCGTTTTTTCTTGTTACCCTGCACAACTGATTTGTATGGAGCTTGTAATTCAATAAAAATGGCCTATCTTTTTCATGCTTACTGTTGACAGCATGTACCCTATGCACCCCCTCATTTGTAATTGTGAAATCTTTATAAAATCCAAATACAAGACTTCAAATTTAGCCCTATTAAATACTATCTTATTACTTTGTCTTATTCTAACTTTTCAAGACCTTTTGGTATGACAATTGTTACCTAAACTGTTAGTTAATCCTCCTAAATTTGGACCATCTGTATTCTTTGGGTCTAGTCATCTAGTTTCAAATTCATGTATGTGCTAGATATTATTTATTACCCAATACATATTTCTCCAAAAACATAGTATGATACTGTCAAATTATTTTCTAAATACAGGTGTACTGTATTTCTCTCTCTCTCTCTCTCTCTCTGCATATAGATATAGAGAAAAAGAAAAAGCGAGAGAGACAAAAGTGACAGAAAGAGGAAGGGAGGGAAGGAGAAAGGAAGAAAGAGAGGAAGGGAAAGAAAGAGGGAGGGAGGGAAGGGAGGCAAAGAGAGCCCTAGGAGGAGGGAAGGAAGAAAAGGAGACAAAAAGTGAGGGAGGAAAAGGAGAGAGGGAAGGACAGAAGGAAAAAAGGTGAAAAGGAAGAAGGTAGGGAGGGAAAAAGGGAAAGAAGGAGGTTAGAAAGGAAGGAAAGGTAAGCATTCTCCCAATCTACCAGCCTTGTAACCTTATTCAAAAAGGACACCTTATTAAATATGGCAAGCTCTGTTCCTGACAAAAGTTCAGGGGTTCTTGTTGAATTTTAGTGTTACAAAGATTACTTCTAAAAGTTTAGCAATCAAATCCATGATTATTTCATTGTACAAAGAAAATTTGTCCAAACCTAGTGACTTGAACTCAATGAGGACAACTGAAAAATGGGTTTTTATACTACTCACTTTACAGTCCCTTTGGTTAACCATTTTTGTTCAAATGGATCTACCGCACCATATTAATCACTATTCCCTAATAAAAATCCCATCTTATTAATATTTTATTTTTCCTATATAGACCATAATTATTCCTTTCTCCAAGCACTTGAACATATTTCTCCAAATCCTTGGATTCCTCTTCCTCCTCTCTTTTAAGATAACTTCCAACATACTATATCCTATAACTTTTTTTTTTCTCAATTCCTATAGGATTTATAATCTGCACTATAGTATAATAACAGTTCTAATTTTATTTAGCATTTATATAATGCTTTAAGAGTTGAAAGGTTTTATGTTACCTCATTTGAGCTTCACAATAATGCTAAGGCAGGTATTAGTCACTGACTATTCTGCATTGATAAATTTTCATTGAGTTTTATTCTATGTTGACTGAAAATAAGACTATATTGGAGGACAGGAACTAGGTTTGATATATATTGTCTCATTTTCTCATTTGTGCACACAGGCACAGGACATCCAGAAAATATTTGCCATACTTGTTGATTTCTAACAGTCAACTAGGGATACCTACACCCTACAATATAGAAAAATAAGTACCTAAAATGATTCTTTATTTCCTGTAAAACACTTTAGTTCATATTCTAGAAATTCAGTCCTAGTTACTCTCCCAAGCTTGTCTTGCATTACCAACCCCCTTTTTGTATACATTCAGCTTAATATCTCATAGGTACCTCAAACTTGATTTCATTTTCATTTCAATGTTGTATTCTGGCTTCTAGAATTTAGAACGAAAATTCTGCTGTATATTTGTTGTCTCTTCCTGGAACTGCCCTCAGCGCCTAGAATCTCATGACCTTTAAAAATTCAATATTCTCAATACAGATTATCCCTCTGTAAGGCCCACTCTCTTTTCCCACTGTAGAGTTCCTCCTGGAAATACCATCAAACTAGACTCCCAGCATCACAATTCTTTCTTCTTTAATCTACCCTCTAAATAGTTATTTTTTCAAAGTGAAAATCTGACCACACCACTCTTTTCAAAAAACTCTCATTATTCTTTAATATCTCTAGAATCAAATGCAAAGTCTTTACTTTGGTCTTTAATGTCCTCCATAAACTGATTTCAAATTCCCTTTCCAGCCTTATTTACTTTCCTTCATGTACTCTATGGCTAGCCAAACTGACTTACTTGCTGTTCCTCCCCCAATCCTAGATCTTCCATTTCCATGCCCAATATGCTTGAAACACACTCCTTTATCTACCAATTGGAATCCCTAGTTTCCTTTAAATCTCAGCTGAAATGGCATTTTCTACTTTAAGCCTTTCCTAGTTTTCTTAGTTGTCAATACCTATATCCCCCCTTCATCTTATATTTTTATATATTTATACATGTAAATGTATAAGTATATACCTAAAAGAAATGTAAGATCTTTAAAGGCAGGAACTGTTTCCTTTTGTATCACTATGCCTAACACACTATTAATGCTTACCAGACTGAAATGAGAATTTAAGGATTGTAGAAATCATGCAATTCCACTCTTGTTCTCCAGATAAACACTCTAGAACATATTGCATGTGTATAGCATTCCATATTTTATAAAATTAAAGATGGAAATAAGGGTAGAAAGAATACTAAGAATAGGTACTCTCTCAAGGCTGATCTCTATTAACTTGTGGGCAAACGATTATCTCAGTTACACCAACAATAAGTAAAGAATACATCTTATTTATACTTCCATCAAAAGGATGTTGTAAAGCTGTTACTCAAAGAATTATTAAATTGATGCAGCTTTATGGACACTAATTTGAGATGTAGAAACCATAATCCTATGCCTGTCATTATTTCAAGTACACTGGATTAGTAAAGAAATATGCATATTCTCCTTTCCTTGTTGACAGATCCTTAAAGCAAGAAGTAAGATTGCACCTATAAACTCAAGGTATTAGATATCTTAGGTCAATTCCAATTCCAAAATTCTCATTCTAGTTTATTTAATACAAAGTGTCTTAGTACAGTGAGTATTCAATAGTCCCTGCCTTGTTGAGCTAATTAGGAAAATTATTTTTTTTATTAATTTTATAATTATAACATTTTTTGACAGTACATGTGCATAGGTAATTTTTTACAACATTATCCCTTGTACACCCTTCTGTTCCTAATTTTTCCTCTCCTTCCTTCCACCCCCTTCCCTAGATGGCAGGCATTCCCATACATATTAAATATGTTATAGTATATCCTAGGTACAATATATATGTGCAGAACCGAATTTTGTTGTTGTTGTTGTTGCAAAGGAAGAATTGGGTTCGGAAGATATAAATACCCTCGGGAGAAAAACAAAAAATGCTTAACAGTTCACACATTTCCCAGTGTTCCTTTTCTGGGTGTAGCTGATTCTGTCCATCATAGATCAATTGGAATTGGATTACCTCTTTTCTATGTTGAAGATATCCACTTCCATCAGAATACATCCTCATACAGTATCATTGTTGAAGTGTATAATGATCTCTTAGTTCTGCTCGTTTCACTCAGCATCAGTTGAGTCCCTCCAAGCTTCTCTGTATTCATCCTGCTGGTCATTTCTTACAGAACAATAATATTCCATAACATTCATATACCATAATTTACCCAACCATTCTCCAATTGATGGGCATTCGTTCATTTTTCAGTTTCTAGTCACTACAAAAAGGGCTGCCACAAACATTTTGGCACATACAGGTCCCTTTCTAATAAGAAAAAATTTAAACAGATTTACATCACATTAGATAGATATGAATTGATATAAAGACCATCATGAGTTTCTACAAAAATACCACTCAGTGTAATAGTCCACATGGAAGAACCAATGCTAGAGAAATAAAAAGTTACTTTCAATTTAGAAGTCTACCATCTTAGGGCAAATTTGAAATGTGAAGCACCAGGAAACAGCTGATAAAGGAAATAAAATTAATGCAGGCATAGGTCAGGGTATGACAGCAGAAGTTATATGGCAGAGATGGTTGGGTTGAAGAAGCACAAAGTGGGGGGGGGGGGGGAAGAGAGAGAGGTGAAATTAATAAAGAAAATAGCGAGGACAAAATACATGATCAAAGTCTCAGAAGAGTCCATTGTTACCTCCCTAGTCACAACATAAGATGAAGGACAGAAAAGATGTCTAATACTGAAAGACAGTTAAGATACAGTAAGTCCAGTCCTCTTCTAGGCTATCTCACTACTTCTTTAGCTAATGTCACACAGATGAGTCCAATCGCCACTAGGCCTTTTCTTCCCAAGGCAATGACTTCCATCCTACCCTCCAACTGCAATATTTTTGTGACTTTTCTTCAACTATGTCTCTAAAGTTCATATAAACCTAATTTTATACACATAAAAATTTAGGGAAGAATTTACAGAATCAAGGATTTATAACTAAGAAATATTAACATTCATTAAGCCAAACACCTCCATTTTCCACAAAAGGCAACTGGCTTGTCAAGTTTGGTCAGGGGATTAAGTGACAGAAATAGCATGTAAACTCTGGTACTCCAACTTCAGGAACATATTTCTTTCCACTGTTAACTATACAATATCCAAGATCACTGTTTTGACCTTATCTGACCTTACTGACCTTTTTCAACTGTAAAATGAGAATAACAGTGCCTACCTTCCAAGGTTGTTGGATCAAATGAGATGTTAAGTACCTTAACAAATGCTTGTTTCCTTCCTAAAATTGACTATGAACTAGCCTTAATGGTGTTTTTCTTTCTGAAATTACCTTTCAATTATGTATCTATCTTGTTTGTCTATAGCTTTTAGCAAACACTAGAATGTCTCCCATAAGCTCCTCAACCGAATGGAACATGCTTTTGTGGTGGAGCGTGGAAGGTTGTTTTGTTTCTAAATCTCCAGCATTTAGTACATTATTTTTCTACAGTGGCATTTAATAAATGCTTGTCTGACTGGCCAGAAGAGTACGGGGAAAAATTCTATTATCCTTTACCAGTCTAGGATATGCAAAGCGCTTTACAAATATGATCTTATTTTATTTCGGCAGGAGGAAATAGGTGCTATTATCTCCATTTTACAGCTGAGGAAACTTAGGAAGGCAGAAATTAAGTGACTTGCCCAGAATTACAGAACTAGTGTCTGGCTTGTTTTGAATTTGGATGCTCCGGACTACACGTCCAGCATACTCTCCATTACGCAACAGGCAATAGAAATTCCGCTTTTTTCCCCCACCCCCATTTCCTTCATTCTCCCCCAAAACATTAAGACACTTCTCCCCCATTTCCCCTACTAAGCCTCCGATATCCCCTTCCAAACCTGGAGACAGCTGAGGATAACTGCCCATCAAGCTGAAATCAGACCCTCACCTGGTCGGAGAGGAATTCTGAAGCTCAGGATCCCGCCAAGGGTTTGGGAGCATGGGCACGCCCCTTACCGGAAGTGACGTCAAGAGGCGCGGCGAAAGGAAAGGCAGGGACAACCCTAGTCTCGTTTCTAAGAATATCTCCTGAGATAGCTTTCCTTCCTAGATGCTCGGATCTAGGGTACGGGAAAGACTAAAAAGGAAAAGACCGCGATAGCCCCTAACCACTCCTGAGAAAAAGCGGGCTGGGGGAGGGTTACTGGCTTCCCGCCCCCAAGCCTTCTCCCTTCCCATTGGCCAAAGTTGCAAGCCTCTCTTGGAAACTGCAATTCCCGTGATGCTCAGTGGAAGATAAAGAGAGAATAGTTCTTTAGAATGTTGCACATCATGTTGGAAGTTGTAGTTTCCACTTAGGAAGTGGGGGAACCGTCTCCCTTAGCTACTGAAGCCTGAAGTTGAAAGCTCGGAGGATCAGTGCTCCTAATAAGACTCCTCTTAGAACTCAAGAGCGTCTCCTGATTTCTAACAGTAATAATCACATAAGCGCAAGGTCGTCTTTTCAGACTCAGGAATGATTCCTCACCCTACCACCGTCCCTGCCTCAGAGTCCCATTCGTGGGAAAAGGTGGCCTCGTTACAAGAGAAGGAAAAGCCTTATCACCCAGAACGACCCAGGGATTGGCCAGTGGCCTTGTCTCTCAAGCGGAGATCCCTGAAGCCGATTGGTCCTTTTTTTTTCTCCGAGGCTGAAGTAGGGTTGGCACTTAGCTCGACCGCGGCCCGGGAGGGGCACAGCAGGATGGGGGGAGGGAGTAGAAAGGGGCGTATTCCGAGAATTGATTGGTGGAGATTGATATCTTTCCTCAGCTCTCAGACCACCAATTGGCCAGCTTCCCTTGGAGGAGGTGGACGAGGGCTAGTGCGTGGGGGGGGGGGGGCGGGTCTTCTTTAGCAGCGGTAGCCGCTGGAGCCGGTGTCCGGGGCTGGTGATGGGGTTAATTCTCTCCCGTGTGACTCCCAGTCGCGCCCACCCAACCCCTCTGTCTCCCTGCTGCGCCGCGCTCCGACCGCCTCCTCCTCCTCCTCCTCCTCAGTAACTCGGGTAAGAGACGTTTCCACCACCACCACCCCCGCCACCCCCAGCCACCTCCATCCCCCGCTTCAGCTCCCCGGTATACCGCGCCTCCCTCCCCCGCCCGCCAACCGGTCCTCTAACGGAGAAGGTGCTTGGTCTGGCAAGCGATTGGGGGGGAGGGGGTGTGTCGGGGAAAGGGTAGCCTTCCCAGCTGAGCCGGTGGAGGTCTCAGGGACCCGCCTGCGCCCCTAGCCCCCGACCGACGGGGTTCGAAAGACGCGCCCCCCTCCCCCCGGCCGCCGAACCTTGGGCTAAAGAGCCCTCCCCTCTTCACCCCTCCCCCTCCGGCCCGGGGCCATGTGAAGACCGAGTCCCCATAGGCCTAGTGGAGGAAGCATGGGGGGAGCTCCGTTTGTAGTGCCCGTGTCCCTGCCATGGCGGCGGCGGCTGCTGCAGCTGCTGTAGCTGTTGCTGCTGCGTCCCCTAGGACTCAGGAGAACAGAAACTGCAGGCCCGAGAGACGCCGATCTCTCAGTGGGGGGCCCGTGCCTGTGCACCCCGACTCTCGGGGCCTGGGCAGCGGCAACAGTAGCGGCCTCACGGGGCGGGGGAACGCTTTGTGTTTCTTTTGAAAATTTTTTTTTTTTTTTTTTTTTTTTGCGTTTAGAGCTAATGGTGAATGAGCCCTTGTCACACTACTTTGAAGGGAAAAAAATGTTGAATGTTACCCCATACATACAAACACACGCACACTCACCTCTTTTTTTTATGGATGGCACCGGGACTAGTAATGAAATTTTTTCTGTTCATCTTTGTATCCTAAGAAAGCACTAGGATTGTTTGGTTTTATGTTAGAGCTAGCAAGTTGATCGATGCTGTCAGTGACATACTGCTGGCGAAGACTTTTCTCCTTCTGGTGATGGTGTATTTGAAGGAAGTGGTTGAGAAAATTAGCAGTGAGATGTTTGGGGTTGGTTTTTTACCTCTAAAGTTCTCTCTGGACCTTTGACCTAAAGATGGTTTTCTGTCTGAAACCACTCGAGTTACAAATACATCAACTTGTCCTTTTTGTGATTGGTTTGTTTTCAAATTTCTAATTAAAATACTGAAAAGGTACTTCTTATTCTAAGTTCAGAGCTTTTGGTCAATAGCCATTTTTAAAAAATTTCTTGAAAAATGAAGCATAAAATTAGGAAATATTGTCAAACTAAAACCTCACAAAGTTATATTGGATGGAGTGAAAGTTTAATATTAAAAACTATACTGTTATCCATATATAGGGGAGAGTAGTATAATTGAATTTTACTTTCTTTTAATGTGATAAAATTTTATTTGATTATATTTTTAGTTTATTTTCAATAACAATCAATAAATTATCTATTAAGCATCTATTGTGCTAACCATTTATAGCATTTTGCTATTACTTACCACTAAGCTCTTAACATCCAATTCTATCTGTAGGAACAGCTTAGATTAGAAAAAGCTAATGGGATACTCGGAATATATCAGTAGATGGTTTTTGGATTGTTAAACTATTGATACTTTTAGCTACCAATTGCCTTAATTGTGAAAAAAATTTAACTATATGCTGGAATCAGCCTACACTAGATAGATTTACTTAGTCACATTCATGTAATGTTTATACTATCAGGACTGTGACTAGTAGTTTTACTTATAGTGTGACTATGTTAAAGTTTGACTCACAATTTTGTCATGTTTTAAAAAGAAAAGTTACATGGGAAATCGTCAGATATCATTTATTTATCTTAGAAATTGATCTTAGAATTTGATCTTAGAAAATACCTTTGTGTAATGATGTTTGCTTCTTTTTGACTACTGAATAATAATAGTATTAAAACCAAGTCATTCATTAAATTTAATTCAGTCTAAAATTCTCATAAGAAATAAGTAATTTCAATAAAGAATAAAATGATAACCAAATATTCATAATATCACCATATAGCAATAGACAAGATCATTTAGTCGAACTGCCTCACAACAACCTTATATTGTAGGTGCTATCATCACCATTTTTTAGTTAAGAAAACTGGGACTTTGAGAGGCCCAATGTCACAAAGTTAAGTTTCTAAGACTACTCAGATCCAAGTTTTGCTAATTTCAAATTCAATAATCTCTCCAATCCAATAAAAGATAAAATTTTAAGAGGTAACTTGGTCAAGGTCATACGGGTACAAACCTTTTTGTTTGCATATGCAATATTTTATCAAGATTGAAGAGCCATCTATAGATGAAATAGCAATGATAGAAAACATTGGGTTGTGGATAACTTGACTACAGTGATATTCTCTTAATTCTTTTTTAGGTTAAAGTTTGTATCTGTTGATTTCAGCAATCATCCTACATAATAATTTTATATCCAAGTCCAGTCTTCTTGTTAGACACAAAATTGGAAGGTGAATCAGTAACTTAGGCGAATCTAAATATATATTTAAATATATTTCAAAAGCATAAAGTATCAATAACTTTGCAGAAATTGAGTACTGCATTTTTTTAGGTATAGTTCTAATATACCTATAGGCCATTTGTAATTTTTTTTTTCAACTCAGCATCAAATATGTAAGAAAATATAGAAAGTTGACCAAAGTTATGTTTTTTTTTTTTTTTTTTTTTTTTTTTAGACATTATGAACAATCAATTTTAAACCTTTATTGAAGCCTTATTATAAAGGTACCATTAGGATAACTTCCAATTGGATCTTGGTGGCTACAAAACTCTCCTAAAGAGGTCCTTTTTGGTACTCAAAAGTAATTCATTTGGACATTATCTGTTCTGTAGCAGGTGGTAGTTTCTTTTATGGCCTCCCCCAAAATAGCTGAATGTTTTATTAGACAGGTTTTTTTAATATGATTGTAAAGTTTAGGATTACTTAGTGCTGAAATAAACTTTCATAATTTTTGGAGGGGAAAGGAGGAAGTGTTTCCTTTAGTAGCACTTGTGAAGCTTTTTGGTAAATTTTACTTTTTGGTAAATACTGAGCTCAGGTCTTTTAGTAGTGTAGTTGTAATAGTCTTTCCCAAATAATAATATTATGAACACTTACATATTAAAAGGCTTTCGAAATGTTAACTTTTTAAAAAGGTCAATTTCTTCCTTCCTTCCTCCCTCACTCCTTCCCTCCTTCCCTCCTTCCTTCCTCCCTTCTTCCCTTCCTTCCTTCCTTCCTTCCTTCCTTCCTTCCTTCCTTCCTTCCTTCCTTCCTTCCTTCCCTCCCTCCTTCCTTCCTCCCTTCCTTCCTTCCTTCCTTCCTTTTTCCCTTCCTCCCTCCCTTCCTTCCTTCCTTCCTTCCTTCCTTCCTTCCTTCCTTCCTTCCTTCCTTCCTCCCTCCCTCCCTCCCTCCCTCCCTCCCTTCTTCTCTCCCTCCCTTCCTTCCTTCCTTCCCTCCTTCCTTCCTTCCTTCTTGTTTTTATTTACTAGATATATGCATGGATAATTTTACAACATTGACAATTGCCAAACCTTTTGTTCCAAGTTTTCCCCTACCCCCCCATGGCAGGTTGACCAATACATGTTAAATATGTTAAAGTAGAAATTAAATACAATATATGTATACATGTCCAAACAGTTGTTTTGCTGTACAAAAAGAATCGGACTTTGAAATAGTGTACAATTAGCTTGTGAAGGAAATTCAAAATGCAGGCAGACAAAAATAGAGGGATTGGGAATTCTATGTAGTGGTTAATAGTCATCTCCCAGAATTCTTTTGCTGGGTGTAGATGGTTCAGTTTATTACTGCTCTATTGGAACTGATTTGGTTCATCTCATTGTTGAAGATGGCCACGTCCATCAGAATTGATCATCATATAGTATTGTTGTTGAAGTATACAACGATCTCCTGGTCCTGCTCATTTCACTCAGCATCAGTTCATGTAAGTCTCTCCAGGCCTTTCTGAAATCATCCTGCTGGTCTTTTCTTACAGAACGATAATATTCAGATACTACAAATTTATATCAGCCATTCTCCAATTGATGGGCATCCACTTAATTTCCAGTTTCTGGTCACTTCAAAGAGGGCTGCCACAAACATTCTTGCACATACAGATCCCTTCTTTAGGATCAAAGAGGTCAATTTCTATTAGTCAACTCTTTCAAGGGAAGTTTCTAGGCAGATCTTATATCTGTGTTGCAAATAGCTATGAGAAGTGCAAGGAATTATAAACTGCAGACAACAACATGTCACATCTTTAGAATGACACCGGTACATTTAAATAATTATGTTAGCGTGACATTAAAAATTCAAATAAGTTGTTTTATAAGGAAAAAAGTTCTTTGGTAACTCTTTTAAAATAAACAATTGCCAGTGAATTCTAACATTTTTTTAATACTTGCAAATAACCTATGTAATTAAGTCAGGAGATTATTGTAAGATTATTCCTTGTGGGGTAAATTTTACCTATAGCTGGTAAATTTTTTTTTTTTTTAATTTAAATAGAAAATTGGCTCAGAGAATTGAGCAAAGTGATTAGTTATTTAATTCTGTGCAAAGTAATTTCTTCCTCTCCCATTCCAAAAGCATCTTTCCTCCTTCTCACATTTTATCCCTTAATGTTCTGGCTCTTTCTTTCCCTTTGCAAGTCAGTAGTATTTTTTACCATCCACTAATTTTCCATCTTTTTTCTTGCCAGCTTCTAACACTGATTTTTTTTTTAAATCTCTCATTTGGTTTCCTCTCTGTGCCTTCTGTAACATTTAAATTTATAACTTTTGTCTTTTACTTGAGCTTTTAAATTTTTTTTAATAATACCTGTAATGTCTTGTAACTTGGGTTTTTTCCATTTTCATAAGGATTGAGTTAGACAAGTTGCAATGGTTTGTTGCTGTAGCTTTGACTAAACATTGCTTCTATACATAAATATCCATTACCAAAAAAACTATTCTTCTTTATCCTTAATTCTCCTTGAACATTTGTAATTTGAAACTACAACATTTAAAGATGTAAATATAATTATGTGATGGTACATTAAATTTAGCCAGTATGAAAGATAAAGTATTTCAATTTGTAGGGCAGTTATGGTTGTAATATTACCCTTACTGCTATGCTTGGGGGTGTGTGTGTGTGTGTGTGTGTGTGTGTGTGTGTGTGTGTGTGTGTGTGTAAAATGAGCAATTGTATTCTGCCATTTTACTGTACTACTGAATCCCAGTTCACTGTTAGATAAATTCACATTTGTTTTATTTTGGTACCTGAGCTGAGATGTCTCCTTCTACCCAAATCCCCTTTCTTCCCCCCAAGGAGGGGGAAAAAGTGTCTCTGCACCAACAAATTTCTGGACACATTCGCAAAGACATTATAATATCTTAAATCAAAATCTGGTTTTTCAAAATCTTCCAGAATCATTGGATGCAATGTTATATAGTACATAGCATACAGCTTAACAATGGTTATAATAATGAATGTTTGTAGCTGGAGTAAACAAAAATACTTCTGGGATGAATTGTTGCAATTGGTTGTTATCCTTCATGCTTGAAGAGGACCAAAATGATATCACTATTTTGGGATCAGACCAATATGAGTTCAAAAGGCCCTACTACAAGTTGGGCACAAATAAGTCATATGAATATTTGGAGTGAAGATGTCTCTATGCACATTTCCTTTTTCTTTTGAGCTAATGCAATTCTGTTTTGCTATATTTACAATGTCAAAGGGACAGAGCCAACTTTTAGTAAAACTGTGAGGTCCTCTCTAAGCTTTTCTTTTTCTACCCCCTTTTCCCAACTGTTTCCCTCTCCCCACCGCCTCCACTCCCCTAACACTTTTTCATCCATGCTAAGTTACAACTCTTCCTCCCTTTTTCACTTTGGTTGAACAGGATGTTACAGGACATTTTAGTGCCCTCAAGTGTTCTAGCCCTTTTTCTCTTCAAGAATGCAAAGAATATACAATCATTCATTTTCATTTCTTTGTTGATTGAGAACTGACTTCTTGTATAACAGCATTTGAGTTAGTATATTACCTTAATCAGACATTTGTATGTTTTGTCTTTTTAACTAAAGACTTAGCACAAAATAATATTACAGACTGTATTAAAGTAATTTTAGGGATCAGTAACTTATGTAGTTGAATAGAAGAGCCTTTGAAATCATTATAACCATCTATAAGGTTGCCCCTAAAATAAAATAATTGTTAATTGAGATCCATGAAGAAAAAGTAGAAGGCAGAAAGAAGTCCTGTTAGGCTTCACACTTCTGGAGTGGAAAAGCTGATTTTCCTTTGAAGAAGAGGTGATTCTTATCTTCCTTAGATAAACTTCACTCTTCTCTAAGATTCTAAAATAGCATTTTCTTGCATACCTTATATTTTAATTAGCATTTAGTTATATTATAGACAAGCTTTCTTTTTATTTTTTCCCAGACCTCATTTTATTTCTCAGATAATGAAATTTCTGTCAACAAAAATGTGTTAGTGGAATACATTCTCCTTAATAGACTTATTACAGTATATGGATTATTTTTACGAATAGAAAATTAAATATATTAGGCCATGATAGACCAAAATCCTAAAAAGATATATGGACTGTTTATTTGAAAATTTTAATTGAGATCCTGGGTGTCAATTATATTCTATCAGGCCTTATATTTACAATCTAAAGCAGATTGTATTTCTGTTACTTATATTTGTATATACCCTATATCAGTGTATTTTCAATTTCTTTATACATTCTTAATTAACAAAACTGAAAAAGAAGTCCTGTTAGGCTTCACACTTCTGGAGTGGAAAAGCTGATTTTCCTTTGAAGAAGAGGTGATTCTTATCTTCCTTAGATAAACTTCACTCTTCTCTAAGATTCTAAAATAGCATTTTCTTGCATACCTTATATTTTAATTAGCATTTAGTTATATTATAGACAAGCTTTCTTTTTATTTTTTCCCAGACCTCATTTTATTTCTCAGATAATGAAATTTCTGTCAACAAAAATGTGTTAGTGGAATACATTCTCCTTAATAGACTTATTACAGTATATGGATTATTTTTACGAATAGAAAATTAAATATATTAGGCCATGATAGACCAAAATCCTAAAAAGATATATGGACTGTTTAATTGAAAATTTTAATTGAGATCCTGGGTGTCAATTATATTCTATCAGGCCTTATATTTACAATCTAAAGCAGATTGTATTTCTGTTACTTATATTTGTATATACCCTATATCAGTGTGTTTTCAATTTCTTTATACATTCTTAATTAACAAAACTGAAATCAAGGAGAAGATGATGTGCCCAGGTCCAGCACAGGAGGTGGAAATTAGATTATGGGGAAGGATAGACAGAATCCAGAAGAAAGCTAGTGCATCATAGTTGGTAAAGTCTTCTGAATATTTTTCTTATCAAATGGCATTGTACTGATTGCCATAAATACCAAGTCACTCTCAGATGAAATGCACTGCCACTCCAAAAAAAAAAAAAAAAAAAAATTGGATCCTAACAATCTATACTTGGTTTTGAGGTACATTTTTATGAGCAGCCCCTCAAGTTCATCAGCATACATATCTTGGATTGACATGGCAACAAAACAGTGAAGTGAATCCAAAATTGTGGTAGGAACAACCAGTTTGCATTTGGGAAATTCTAGTACTTTGAACAATGGAAAGAAATTTCCTGACACACAAACTGAGCTTTTTCATACCAATATTCTTCTTGTACTAGAAGGCACTGTGATTTTCAAAAATCAGAATTAGGGATAATCTAAAGGACAGTGGAGGTAGAGAGTGGGTCAAAGTGCACTGCAGTATATTAACAAAAATAATGTGCACAACAAATTCAGTAGAATAAATCATCTAAGAAATAAATTATAGATAAGATAGTCCTATAGGTTCAAGGATAGCTGTTTTAAGGACTGTGTTAATGTTTATAAAATATTACAAAGCTGAAAGAAAATCCTTTTAACATTTGAGGTGATTTCTCTATTGGGGATATTTGGGAGGTCATAGACAAGAATAACATCAAATGGTGAGTTATAGTTAAATTGAAATCTGTACAAGTGGTGCAAGTACTCATATTAATGAGATTATGGATTCATCAAAGTTTAAATTGACATGTTAGACTGTAACTTAATATCCCCCTCCCTGTTTTTGTGCAATGGGACTACTATACCAACCTACTAAATAGATTTTCTATGAAGTGTAACAATGGAAAGAAATTTCCTGACACACAAACTGAGCTTTTTCATACCAATATTCTTCTTGTACTAGAAGGCACTGTGATTTTCAAAAATCAGAATTAGGGATAATCTAAAGGACAGTGGAGGTAGAGAGTGGGTCAAAGTGCACTGCAGTATATTAACAAAAATAATGTGCACAACAAATTCAGTAGAATAAATCATCTAAGAAATAAATTATAGATAAGATAGTCCTATAGGTTCAAGGATAGCTGTTTTAAGGACTGTGTTAATGTTTATAAAATATTACAAAGCTGAAAGAAAATCCTTTTAACATTTGAGGTGATTTCTCTATTGGGGATATTTGGGAGGTCATAGACAAGAATAACATCAAATGGTGAGTTATAGTTAAATTGAAATCTGTACAAGTGGTGCAAGTACTCATATTAATGAGATTATGGATTCATCAAAGTTTAAATTGACATGTTAGACTGTAACTTAATATCCCCCTCCCTGTTTTTGTGCAATGGGACTACTATACCAACCTACTAAATAGATTTTCTATGAAGTGTAACAATGGAAAGAAATTTCCTGACACACAAACTGAGCTTTTTCATACCAATATTCTTCTTGTACTAGAAGGCACTGTGATTTTCAAAAATCAGAATTAGGGATAATCTAAAGGACAGTGGAGGTAGAGAGTGGGTCAAAGTGCACTGCAGTATATTAACAAAAATAATGTGCACAACAAATTCAGTAGAATAAATCATCTAAGAAATAAATTATAGATAAGATAGTCCTATAGGTTCAAGGATAGCTGTTTTAAGGACTGTGTTAATGTTTATAAAATATTACAAAGCTGAAAGAAAATCCTTTTAACATTTGAGGTGATTTCTCTATTGGGGATATTTGGGAGGTCATAGACAAGAATAACATCAAATGGTGAGTTATAGTTAAATTGAAATCTGTACAAGTGGTGCAAGTACTCATATTAATGAGATTATGGATTCATCAAAGTTTAAATTGACATGTTAGACTGTAACTTAATATCCCCCTCCCTGTTTTTGTGCAATGGGACTACTATACCAACCTACTAAATAGATTTTCTATGAAGTGTAACAATGGAAAGAAATTTCCTGACACACAAACTGAGCTTTTTCATACCAATATTCTTCTTGTACTAGAAGGCACTGTGATTTTCAAAAATCAGAATTAGGGATAATCTAAAGGACAGTGGAGGTAGAGAGTGGGTCAAAGTGCACTGCAGTATATTAACAAAAATAATGTGCACAACAAATTCAGTAGAATAAATTATCTAAGAAATAATTATAGATAAGATAGTCCTATAGGTTCAAGGATAGCTGTTTTAAGGACTGTGTTAATGTTTATAAAATATTACAAAGCTGAAAGAAAATCCTTTTAACATTTGAGGTGATTTCTCTATTGGGGATATTTGGGAGGTCATAGACAAGAATAACATCAAATGGTGAGTTATAGTTAAATTGAAATCTGTACAAGTGGTGCAAGTACTCATATTAATGAGATTATGGATTCATCAAAGTTTAAATTGACATGTTAGACTGTAACTTAATATCCCCCTCCCTGTTTTTGTGCAATGGGACTACTATACCAACCTACTAAATAGATTTTCTATGAAGTGTAGAGAATAAGATAAGCTTGCCATGGTAAAGTAACTTATTAAAAAGTCTCCCTATAATATTTGTCATGCTGTTTATTGAGTGTCTGTAATGTGCTGTTGTCTCCAGAAACTGCTGATCTCCTCTCTGGGAGGAGATATGCTGTCATTAACTGCCGCCAATTCTGACTTCTTGTAGAGACTCTTTTCTCTCCCTCCAGAGAGTGGCCCCAGGTCTGGCCCAGACAAGACTTTCAATCTCTCAAGTGCCGCCCTCTTTTATCCTCCCAGAGAATGGGCGTGGGAAAAGCAAGGGCTTCTGGGAAGAAATACTTCAACCAATGAACTTGCTCCTCCTAAACATGTAAGCTCCTCCCCAGGAGTTCACTGGAGTAAAACTCCCCTAAAGGCAGAACTAGAGAATTGTCAAGTAGCAACTTAGCACTTAGTAAGAACCTAATATCTTATCTCATTAGCACTTAGTAAGAACCTAATAAGTGTCTGCTGTTACATAGACACTTTGAAGAACACCACCAACATGGATTCATTGATTTTGTTATAAAGGAAATTGTTTTGTAACATGGTATTTTGGGTTCCTCAGTTGATAAATCTCAAATATAAATGTAAAGGGGATAATCCTTATATCAAAATCTGTGTTATAAAGAATAGCAATAAAAGGATTTAATAGTAATCTATAAGCCAGAGTGTAAGTTGGGAACAAAAAGTAATGGGAACAATTAAAACTTCTCCACTTCTCCCCATTGAATCCCAATGAGTAGAAAAGGACCAAAGAGGTAATTAAGTATATTAAAATCAGAATATTGTTTCATTCCACCTTAACACTGCCATTATGTTGTTTGGTTTTTTTAAATAGTTTTATAGCTATAGGTATACCTCAAGTCTACTGCTGGCTCTTAGTATGAATTGCAGCAAATAAGAGGTTGCTAATACCAGGCTCATTAAAATTGTTATGGTTGGCTTTTGGAGTCTTAGAACTAAGTTCTGAATTTCTCTTCCAGTCTTCCTAGAATTGAGTGATAACCATTTATTCTTTACTATAAGTGACACCACTGTGTTGTTTTGTTTTTGTTTTTGCTTTAATTTCAAGTTTATCTTTTAGCTAAGGTAATTGGGAAAATAAAAATGTAGATAAAATTATATTTATTATTAATTGACTAGAAATCTGTATAAGCTAAAATAAACTTCAAAAATGATATTTTAAAATTAATTTAAATTAATAGGATTAAGTTTGGATCTGTAGCTTGTATCTCTCCCTTCCCCCCCTCCCCAACTTAAAGGCTTAAAGAGTTGCTTAGAGGATTGAGAGCTAATACTTTATGAGGGTCACATATCCAATATGTGTCAGAAATGAGATTTGAACCAGCAATCATTCTAGGGTCAAAGCTGACTTTGTAACCACTCAGCCACATTGCTGTGATCAGCAAGAACAAGCTTCCTAAATATCTGGAAAATACTTTTATATTTACCAAATCAGTTTTTAATTAAATTAGATGATTTTCTAAAATATATGAAGATCCTTATTTCATCATGATTATATTTACTTACATGACCAGATTTATATAAGAAAACCTAGGGGATTTTTTAAAGACATGAGTAACAGTCTTGATTATCAAAATGTTATTACATTTGAACAATGCAATTAGAAAAAAAGGGTTTTGATTGGGGAAAATTATTGACATTAAAACTCCTCAAAAAGTTTGTCTAATCATTAAGAAATTGACACAATGTATTATTAGAACTCTTCTCCGAGTATTCAAAGGACATGAAGTTTTCAAAAGAGGAAATGCAAACTATCAACAACCATCTGAAAATTACTAATCTGAGAAATGAAAATTAAAACAACTTCAAGGTGTCATTTTACATTCATCAAATTGGCAAAGACAGTAACAGATGGTAAAAATCCAGAGTTGGAGAAGCTATGATAAGACAAGTGCTCTAATTGAGTGATGTTGAAGCTGTGAATTTATTCAACTATTCTGGAAAACAACTTGTAATTTTGCAAGAAATATTATTAAATTGTTCATATTCTTTGATCACAAGATCCCATTATTGGACTATTATCCAAGACAAGATTATTGATGACATTCAGAAATAACCTATTCCATATTATGGACTACATTATTATTATACCACAAGAAGTGAAGATTATGAGGAAATGAAACGGGGACAGACATATGAAATTTTTTTTTTTGAAATTTTTTTTTTATTTTTATTTTTTTTAATTTTTATTTTATTTTATAATTATAACATTTTTTTTTGACAGTACATATGCATGGGTAATTTTTTACAACATTATCCCTTGCACTTACTTCTATTCAGATTTTTTCCCTTCCTCCCCCAACCCCCTCCCCCAGATGGCAAGCAGTCTTATATATGTTAAATATATTACAGTATATTCTAGATACAATATATGTGTGTAAAACTGAATTTTTTGTTGCACAGGAAGAATTGGATTCAGAAGGTAAAAATAACAGTTTACATTCATTCCCCAGTGTTCCTTTTCTGGATGTAACTGGTTCTGTCCATCATTAATCAATTGGAATTGGATTAGCTCTTCTCTATGTTGAAGAAATCCACTTCCATCAGCATACATCCTCGTACAGTATCATTGTTGAAGTGTATAATGATCTTCTGGTTCTGCTCGTTTCACTCAGCATCAGTTGATGTAAGTCTCTCCAAGCCTCTCTGTATTTCTCCTGTTGGTCATTTCTTATAGAACAATAATATTCCATAACATTCATATACTATAGTTTACCCAACCATTCTCCAATTGATGGACATCCATTCATCTTCCAGCTTCTAGCCACTATGAAAAGGGCTGCCACAAACATTTTGGCACATACAGGTCCCTTTCCCTTCTTTAGTAGTTCCTTGGGATATAAGCCCAGTAGTAGTATGGCTGGGTCAAAGGGTATGCACATTTTGATAACTTTTTGGGCATAATTCCAGATTGCTCTCCAGAATGGTTGGATTCTTTCACAACTCCACCAACAATGCATCAGTGTCCCAGTTTTCCCACAGCCCCTCCAACATTCATCGTTATTTGTTCCTGTCATCTTAGCCAATCTGACAGGTGTGTAATGATACCTCAGAGTTGTCTTAATTTGCATTTCTCTGATCAATAGTGATTTGGAACACTCTTTCATATGAGTGGAAATAGTTTTAATTTCATCATCTGAAAATTGTCTGTTCATATCCTTTGACCATTTATCAAGTGGAGAATGGCTTGATTTCTTATAAATTAAAGTCAATTCTCTGTATATTTTGGAGATGAGGCCTTTATCAGAACCTTTAACTGTAAAAAATTTTTCCCAATTTGTTACTTCCCTTCTAATCTTGTTTGCATTAGTTTTGTTTGTGCAGAAACTTTTTAATTTGGTGTAATCAAAATGTTCTATTTTGTGATCAATAATGGTCTCTAGTTCTCCCTTGGACACAAACTCCTTCCTCCTCCACAAGTCTGAGAGGTAAACCATCCCATGTTCCTCCAATTTATTTATGATTTCGTTCTTTATGCCTAAATCTTGGACCCATTTTGATCTAATCTTAGTATGTGGTGTTAAATGTGGGTCCATGCCTAGTTTCTGCCATACTAATTTCCAGTTTTCCCAGCAGTTTTTGTCAAATAATGAATTCTTATCCCAAAATTTGGGATCTTTGGGTTTGTCAAAGATTAGATTGCTATTTTTATTCACTATCTTGCCCTGTGAAACCTAACCTATGCCACTGATCAACTAGTCTATTTCTTAGCCAATACCAAATGGTTTTGGTGACTGTTGCTTTATAATATAGCTTTAAATCAGGTACACTTAGACCACCTTCCTCTGACTTTTTTTTCATTAGTTCCCTTGCAATTCTCGACCTTTTATTCTTCCATATGAATTTTGTTGTTATTTTTTCTAGGTCATTAAAATAGTTTCTTGGGAGTCTGATTGGTATAGCACTAAATAAATAGGTTAGTTTGGGGAGTATTGTCATCTTTATTATATTCGCTCGGCCTATCCAAGAACATTGAATGTCTTTCCAATTATTTAAATCTGACTTTATTTTTGTGGCAAGTGTTTTGTAATTTTGCTCATATAATTCCTGACTCTCCTTTGGTAGATATATTCCCAAATATTTTATACTATCGACAGTTATTTTGAATGAAATTTCTCTTTGTATCTCTTGCTGTTGGATTGTGTTGGTAATGTATAAAAATCCTGAGGATTTATGTGGATTTATTTTGTATCCTGCGACTTTGCTAAAATTCTGAATTATTTCTAATAGCTTTTTAGCAGAGTCTTTGGGGTTCTCTAAGTATACCATCATGTCATCTGCGAAAAGTGACAATTTGATTTCTTCATTTCCTACTCTAATTTCTTGAATCTCTTTCTCAGCTCTTATTGCCGAGGCTAGAGTTTCTAGTACTATATTGAATAGTAATGGTGATAGTGGGCAACCTTGTTTCACTCCTGATCTTACAGGGAAAGGTTCTAGTTTATCACCATTACATATGATGTTTACTGAAGGTTTTAAATATATGCTCCTTATTATTTTAAGGAATAGTCCATTTATTCCTATACTCTCAAGCGTTTTTAATAGGAATGGATGTTGGATTTTATCAAAAGCTTTTTCTGCATCTATTGAGATGATCATATAGTTTTTATTAATTTGATTATTAATATGGTCAATTATACTAATAGTTTTCCTAATATTAAACCAGCCCTGCATTCCTGGTATAAATCCCACTTGGTCATAGTGTATTATCCTGGGGATGATTTTCTGAAGGACAGACATATGAAATTGATGCACTCAAAAAAGTATCCTAAAAAATGTATGTAATGACTATTACAAAGTAAACAAGACCACACGAAGCTGCTAAGACCTAGTCAAATACAAGAGATATGTTAAAACATTTCTTAACAATTAGTGACTGTAAAAATTAAAGTAGTACATCTATTTCTTTCGTTTTCTTTTTTTTTCTTTTTTCTTTTTTTTTTTTTTTTGAGGCTGGGGTTAAGTGACTTGCCCAGGGTCACACAGCTAGGAAGTGTTAAGTGTCTGAGACTAGATTTGAACTCGAGTCCTCCCGAATTCAGGGCTGGTGCTCTGTCCACTTCACCACCTAGCTGCCCCAGTACATCTATTTCAATTGAGACTATTTAGGTGCTTAGTTCAAAACTTCAAGGAAGTAGAATTTATTTGGGTATTTTCTAGGAAGTATCTTATGTTGAAACAAAATGTATCCACATACAAAAAATAATAAGGAAGAATAAGCATGTTACCAAAGGATTCTCTTGTGCACAAAGAAAAATAGATTATCTTTTGTTTTAACTTATAGATTTTTATTATATTTTTTTAAATAGAAAAACATTTTGAATTTGTTCATTAAAAAGAGGATACATCATAATAACAGGACTGCTTCTTTTAATTTAACTGAATTATAGAAACTTTTATTGTATGTATTGTCTGATGGTATCCTGAATAACATAGATACAAAGATAGACCTGAGACCCTTTTCTCACAGGATCAAAGGTAGGGAGCTAGAAAGACCTTTTTACAAATGAATAAGCTGAAACCCAAAAAGTTGAAATAACTTAAACTGGGTCACATAGGTAGTAAATAGTGGAACTAGAATTTTATTTTATTTTTTTTTATAGCTTTTTATTGACAGGACATATGCATGGGTAATTTTTCAGCATTGTCCCTTCCAATCACTTCTCTTCCAACATTTCCCTTCCTTCCCTCCACCCCCTCCCCTAGATGGCAGGTAATCTCATATATGTTAAATATTATGTTAAAGTATATCTTAAATACAGTATATGTGTACATATTTATACAGTTCTCTTGTTGTATAAGAAAAATTGGATTTAGAAAGATAAAAATAAGCTGGGAAGAAAAACAAAAATGCAAGCAATCCACATTCATTTCCCAGTGTTCTTTCTCTGAGTGTAGCTGATTCTGTCCATCATTGATCAATTGGAACTGAATTAGCTCTTCTCTATGGAAGATATCCACTTCCATCAGAATACAATGTCATATAATATTGTTGTTGAAGTGTATAATGATCTCCTGGTTCTGCTCATTTTACTTAGTATCAGTTCATATAAGTCTCTCCAAGCTTCTCAGTATTCATCCTGCTGGTCATTTCTTACATAACTATAATATTCCATAACATTCCTATACAACAATTTACCCAGCCATTCTCCAATTGATAGGCATCCATTTCTAGCCATTATGAAAAGGGCTGCCACAAACATTTTTACACATACAGGTCCCTTTCCCTTCTTTAATATCTCTTTGGGTTATAAGCCCAGTATGGAACTAGAATTTTAAACCAATATCCTTGCATTACTATGCCTTCTAAAGAAACTTATATTCCATTAGAGAAGTTAGAGAGATGGGGAATAAAATATTGTATAACTAAATATGTTACAAGGTAAGTTAATAAAGGAGTGAATTCCAGTAACTTGATGGCTGGGTCAAGCCAACAAATAACTAATCTCTCAGCACTGTTTTGGAACAAGCCAGACAAATATAGCCTGTGAGGCTCTGCATAAAGGCAGAAGAAATTAAGGACTTTCCCCAAAAACCTCCTGAAAGAGTTGTCAGAAACTCACACTAGGGACATTGGAAGCCACTAAAACTTTCAGATCTGAGAAGAAGATGGACAGACCAGGTAACTAGAGTTTCTGATATCCCTAGCATTCTGTCTTGAGATATCATAAGAGCATTGAAGATCCAGAGTTTAGAATCTCAAAGATGGGGGTGCTAAGGTATAAAGATGGATTTGAATATAAGAACCTAGATAACTTATCTCAAGACCAACTAGGACAGATTAACCCATCCAAAAGAAAAAATTATCCTTGATGTAGTAATGCCCATAATCCAAATTAGAATGAGAGTTTACCATACCATAAAAATTGTAAGTAAAGACTTAAAGAGAAAAAGAATATCTAGAGAAAATCAAACTTTTTTTTTAATGAAATAAAAAGTTCTTTAAAGGAGAGGGAAAGAAAAGAAATATCTTTGAAGAGAAAGTTCTAAACCTCAACTAATTAAATCCCTTAAAACTAGAATATAGACTGAACAGAAACCAGTAATAGAGACATTAAAACAAAATGAAAGGTTGAAAGAAAATTTACAATCTATTGTCAAGAGCGTCTGGAAAATAAAGTCAAAGAGAAATAACTTAAAAATCATTTAATTCATTGAAAACCATACTTTTTCTTTAAAACAAAAAACCTGAACACTATTTCATGAAATCCTAAATGAAAATTAGCCTTATCTTTTAGAACTTAAGGGCAAAGTAAAGACAGAAAAGATATACTAATCACCTCCTGAAGGAAAAATCTGAGGAACGTCACAACCAAAAACCAGAGCTTCCACTTCAAAGACAATATGTTGCAAGTATCTAGAAAGATGTTCAAGTACAAAGGAACCACGGTCAGGATCATACAAGCTGTGGCAGCTTCTACTACAAATTTGAGATCTTAAAATATTTCAAAAAGCAAAAGTTACAACTAAGAATAACTTGCCCTTCAATGTTTAATATGGGGCATAGGAAGGACTGGCTCTTTAAAGTTGTAGGAGATTTTCAAGCAATTCTAGTGAAAACATTGATGCTAAGCAGAAATTTTGAAATACAAACACAATACCCAAAAGAAACTTTAAAAGAAATTTACATGACCACTTGGGAGAGACCATATGATAATGTAGTATTAATAGTCTAATGGAGAAGAAAGAAGTAGCCCTTTAAAAAGCTTAAGTGTTCATGGTTATTGAGTCATTTTTCAGTCTTGTCCAACTCTTTGTGATCCTATTGGGATTTTCATGACAGATACTAGAGTGGTTTGCCATTTCCTTCTCCAACTCATTGCAATCTATCAGTGTGTCACTTATTTGCATGTTTTCAAAGGTTATTAAATAAGAAAACTGGGAGAGAGGGTAGATGTTATAATTCAGAGAGTTTTAATATATCAGTAACAACTGGTTATGTCATTTCTAACAACTCTTAACGAGTTTTGTCAATAAGGGATACTTTCTATAAATTTAAAAAAGTATATATCCATAGTTAATAATCGGTTTCCTTCCCTCTCATAATTTGTTCTCTTTCCTTTCTCCTACTTTTTAATAAGTTTCATTTTGGTAGAGATTGTATTGTTTTAAGAAATTTCTTTAACTGATATTAGCCAGATAGAAAATTAAGTTTGTTATGAAATTATGTGCTTCTTATCTGTTGCATCTGTTGTACATTTAAATTAAATTTACTTTCTTCTGGTTCTAACTGTTCTAGTTAAAAACTCAGAACCAAAGCTCCCCTCACTTTTTTTTTTTTTTTTTTTTTTTTTTTTTTTTTTTTTTTAGTTAATGCCCTTGACATTAGTAGTTTTTCAGCTATTGATCCCATTCCAACTTGGAAGCATCAACATCTCTGCTTGAATCCATAAACATAGGAAGTAGTAATAGTTAATTACAAGATGTAAAATCTTGTAAAATTACAAGATGTAAGCTGGAAGGGATCATTTCTATAACATCTAGGTATCATGAAATAAACCTAACAAGGTTTGGCAAAAATGTGTTTATCAATTAGTTTTGCTAAAGGACTTTAAACTGAAAAGCAAAAGTATTGGATTATCATAGAGTAGCTGAGTTAAGACATAAAGAATATCCATAGAGATGCCCTCAAATTCATCACCTATCAAACCTATGACATGAGATATCTGTGTCCAGAATAAATCAAGGATGGATCAATAAGCAAGGTTAGAGATCCTTATGAAAGAGGATAGGTTAACCCTCATAGGAAATTTTCAAGAAGTAAAGTGATTAAGAACCTTATTGAAAAGGAACAAGAGAGATAAAAACAGAGTAATATTTTATATTATGTTAATTTACATAAAGAAATTCAAGAACCAGTGGGGGGGAATTTGGATGGTCAGGATAGATAAAAACAGGTAATTTGTGAATAGAAAATTTTAATTTAAAACTTTAGTCTGTGATTAAAGAGGCAGCTAAGTGATGCAGTAGATAGAGTGCCAGAGATAAGTGAAGATTTTTCCTGAATTCAAATCAGATCTCATATACTTATTGACTGTGTGAAATCAAGCAAGTCACTTAACCCTGTTTGCCTCAGTTTCTTCATCTGTAAAGTGGGTTGGAGAAGGAATTGAAAAACCAGTACCTTTACCAAGAAAACCCCAAGTGGGGTCAGGAATAGGACACTAAAACTGAAAAACAAAATAAGAATACAGTATGACAGTAATGTTATTCTGTGCCTTTCTAAGCCAGTATGCAGTTTTTTCCATTTAAAACTGATTTAGACTTTAGGTGATGAGGGCCTGTACCATATTGTGGCAGTATCAGAGGAGAGAAGGGGACAAGAGATGTCACAAAAATAAAATCATCAAATATGGGATGTAAGAGAAAGAAGTCAAGAATAACACCCAAGCTAAAATTATAAATCTGTAGCTAGAAAGAACCTGAAATTAGTTCTAGACCTCCAATTTACTTATTTTCTAATAGGCTTGCCTAATGTCACATCCATAGAAAAGATGTGAGAATGGATTTCAATTCATCCTCTTAATTTCATAGCCAGAGTTTTTTCTAATGTATCATACTCCTATAACACAGGATAAGCTATATTTTGCATGTGTCCATTTATAAAATGTTAATGTATAATTAAGAGTATTTTCATGTGTGAATTTTTAGAATCAATTGCTTAAGATGTGGAGTAAGAGAATCCAGATTCTAACATCAATTCTGCATTTAATATGTTGTAACCTTGACCAAATTGTTTTAATTTCTTTAGGCTTCAGCTTCCTCATCTGTAAAATTAAGAGTTTGGACTATATGATTCCCTAGGTCTCTTCCAGATCTAAATCATCAGCCTTGTGATCAAAAGTTCATTTATATTGCAAATAAACATCTTGAGAAAAAGGTAACAGGACATCAAGATTCAAATGTCTTTGAGTCATAAGTAAAGTTGAGGTTTGGGTTTTATATGTTTCACCGTGCTAAACTCAGGCAATTTTAAATCTACTGTATATCTTGGATACATTATTCATTTCATTTGAAAGAAAAAATGTAAGATAGTGAAGTAAGAACTTGAGAACAATGAATGGCTAAAGGTATTAGCCTTATGTTTTAAATGTTTAATTTTTAGAAATATATGGAACACATTTTTTTCAGCTTTTCCTTCTATAAAATCTTTTTTTTTTTAAATTGCATAGTACTAAGGATAGCTCCAATATAGAACTAAGACTTTGTAAAAGCAATTGTCTATAACTATAATAAGCCAACCCAATATATGATTGCTAAATAACAGCACTACAATTTAATTGCTCTTTTAATTGTGCAACCTCATTAATTCAACCAATGTTTACTCATTTGCCAGTTTTTATTAGTTTGATACACCTTGGAGATAGAGGCTAGGGGAAAAAATACAAACATTTGTTAAACACCTACTATTTGTTAGCCACATTGTGCTAAGTGCTTTCTAAGTATTATTTCACTTGGTAGAGGGATTGTGTATAATTCATGAGATTTCTTCCTTGTTTTATTAAGAATTCTTTTGTCATTATAATTTTTCCGGGGGGGGGGGGGAATCCTTTTTTGCTCTGCTCTTTTAATGGTAAATTTGTTTAATGAATTGTAAATGCCTTTATCTTATGTTGAAATAGTTTCAAATTACTTATTTCAAACATTCTTTAATATAAAATGCAGGAAATACTTGTTTGTAAAAAAACATTATGAAAGCATTTTTATTTCTATTAAAAATTCCCACATATTATTTTATATTAGATATGTTATATTTTGAGAATGTCATCTTTGGGATTCATGTGATATGTGATGGAAAGGATATGGGAAAGCGCTTAGATATGATGGTCATAAAATGACTAATTCTAACTGCCAAATATTAATGTACTGGGGCAGTATTTTAAAGGGAAGTATTTTTCCTTCATATTTGTGATGCAAAAGTTCTCCAGAACTTCTCATCATGATTTTAATATATCCTTTAATATATATAACTTTTTTTCTGTTGATTTAACTTCGCCATAGTTTTCTAATGTGATATGGCCCAGAAATAAAAGTTTTATTCATATCAAGAGCAGAACTATTTCACTCTAAGTAGCAATTCTTTTTTTGTCTTGAGTGACAAGAATCCCAGAATTTATTAATGCAAGCATCTACTCTGTTAATTTCAACCTTATCTAACCAATTTAGTAGACAAATTTATTGAGGTATGATTTCAAAAATTAATGGAATTATAATACTTAATAGGAGTTTTTAATTTGAGGTCTGCAGATTTCTTTAAGGTTCATGAATAGATTTCAGAAAATAGGTAAATGAGGATGGAAGGGGAAATTGATTTTTTTTTTTTTGTTTTGTTTTGTTTTTTGTTTTTGTTTTTGTTTTTGTTTTTGTTTTTGTTAACCTTCCTTTTGTTGTATAATCCTATTTGTTTAAGACATTATTCTGACCAATCCATAAGCTTCCCCGGACTACTCAAGAGGTCCATGGCACAAAAAAGATTGAGAACCTCAATTGCTACAGTGAAGTCAGAGAAGAGGTAGTCTGAAACTGAGGTTTGATGATAGGATTACTTTCAATGCAGTGATTGGGATAGAAGCCAAATTGCAAAGAATGGAGAAGTGCATACATGAGAAAATGTTGAAGGCAGGGACTATGGATTAATCTCTCTCCAAATGTTAGTGAAGGGTAAAAAAGGTAGAATGATATCTTGAGGGGATAGCAGAGTTTACAAATGGACTCCTGATATCTCTGCCTGCCTCAATTCTTTCTGGTCTCAATCCTCTGTTCAGCTGCTGAAGTGCAGGTTTCATCATATCACCCCTTTACTTAGTAAATAACAATGCCATTTACTTAGTAAATAACAATTTGATCCTCGTGGATCAAATATAAAATTCTCTGGATAGTAATCAAAGCCCTTCATAACTTATCTGCTTCCCCAGGCTTTCAGTCTTAACGCTATATTCCTTGCTATATATTCTTCAGTCCGGTGACACTGGCTGCTTGCTTTTTTCTCAAACAAGACACTGCATCTCAGTTTCATATATTTTGTTTGGATCTCTCCCATTCTTGAAATGATCTGCCTCATAGCTGCTTTATTCTAACTTCAAGTCCTAATTGAAATCCCATCCTTTACAGGAAGCCTTTCCCAATCTTTCTTAGTTCTAGGACCTTCCTTCTATTAATTACCTTTATCCTGTATATGGCTTCTTTGTATGTATGTTGTTTGCTTATTATTTTCCCCCTTTGTGACCTTGATGTCAGGGACTGCCTTTTACTTCTTAATACACAGTATCTGACATATAATAGGCATTTAATAAATGTTTATTGACTAACCAAAAAGGGGAGGATCACCTTTTTTTTTTTTTTTTTTTTTTCCTGACTGAAGAACAAAGCTTGTAGATGAGCACACAAACAGGGAGAATTGAAATCTTTATATCAAAAGACTTTTATGGTCTCAGAAAAATAGAAGGTAAGATAGTTTTAGAAAGAGGGATGAAGAATTAAGTGCTGGGATTTTGAAGAGAAAAGGGAATGCTTGAAAATGCACAGGAAAATAATCAAGACCTTCCAAAGCACCTATCAGTAAAACATTAGAAAAGAGTGAGCCTAGAGATAGGTACATTGGCATTAGCAAGAAATGGTACTTTACAGCTTTATCAGTCAGTCATCAAGTATTTATTAAGTACCAGATGCCCTGCTGCTTGCTTATTGAGAATGCAAAGACAAGCAAAACTGACCTGTTTCCTCAAGGAGCTTACATTTAATGGAGAAAAGATGTAAATTAATATATACAAGATAAAGAGTAGATAAAAGGAAATAAAAGGAAAAGACACTAGCAGCAGGCTGACATTTTCATTCTTCAGAAGAGGGACAATCGGCTAAATCCTGAAAGAAGATAGGAATTAAGAAGGGTAGGCAAGAACATTCCATGTATGAGGGTTGGTCAGTGCAAAGGCAGAGATGGAGTGTCAGGTTCAAAAAACTGCAAGTAAAACATAACCCAGGACTCCAAGGTATAGCAATAAATAACCCAATAGACTTTGTAGCATTAGGTCATAAGATATTGTTATATAGTAATTGTTCATATTAATAATTGAATAAAAAAAAGTTTGGCTTCAAATAGAATTCTAAGGGTATATAATATATATTACATATTACAAGGGTATATAATATGTATATAATACATGTTGAATGACAATATAAAGCAATTTTTGTCATTTAGAGGTAACTTTCTTCTGGATAGTTAACAAATGTAAAGTAACTTGTTCTATAATTTGAATTATTTAGGTTTTGCTGTATGTGCGAATATATAGTAGTATTGAGTAGTTTACTTTGAATTAATTCTGCTTTACAGGTATTGGTGCTTTTTTTTTTACATTCTGGCAATATTTAGATTTTTTTTTAAAAGGCTTACATTTTTATCTTTGTTCAATTATATTTAAGGGTGAGAAATTCAAATGTTTACTTTATGTATGATCAATCATTTGTCTAGTATTTATGACTCCCAATTGACTTTTCAGGGTACTAAAGTACCTTTTAGTTTACTTACAGCAAACATGCTAAGAGGGTAGAATTTGGAGATGGAAGGTGCTTAGGTCATGTATGCCAATCTTTCCATTATACAGGTTAGGTAACTGAGGCCTAGAAGAGTTAAATGATTTCCACAGTTATGGAGATAGTAAATATCAAAACTGTAATTTGAATCCACATCCTCTAACTTCAAATTCTATGGTCTTTCAATTTTTTTCATATTGACAAAGACTAGAAAGCAAACGTGTGAAATTGTTGAAGATGAAGATAGAAAGATACTCTGCTTATATTTACATCTTGTCAGTACAACTTTATTGATCATGACTAAATGTACTTTAAAATATTGGAGTTGCACTATCAGTGGATCTGTTGATTTTGAAGTACAATTTCTCGCTTTGTTCAACTGAAGTCTGTGATTTTAAAAGCAAATGATGTTTTCATAAAGTTGACCATTTAGAGTTTTTTAATTCATGTTTTCAAATCTGTGAATTGCTTCCTTGTATGCTTTATTTGTTGCAAAAATTTAGCATTTTAAATATTTATAGTTCAACAAGGTTAGAGAAAATGCAGGTGTGCTTTGTAAAGATAAAGTAAACAATAATTTGTTTTTGTGATTGCTAGTAAATATACCATATTTGGAATCTACCAAGAATTGGGTTAAAGCCCTGACTCTGCTATTTGTTGTATGACCTTTGGCAAATCACTTTTTTTTAGACCTTAGCTTCCTTATCTGTGACCTGGGAGTCATAACAGGTAACCTCTATAGTGTGATCTAGTCCTGATATTCTGTGAGCATATTATTGCTAAGACAAGTTCCCTATAATATACTAATATTTTCAACATTCTTCTAAGAAACAACTGTGTCTTAATATTTTTGCCAATACTAAATAGGGGAAACATGGGATCAGGAAATGGTGTAATCACAACTTTTTTTTTTAAGATGTTTTACTTATTATCTAGAAGACAATGGTTTTAGGCTAGCTCTAATTGAATACAATTAAATTTCTATCCATGTATAGAGAACTGAGAGACTTTTAGATGTTCTTCTGTAAAACAAATGCAGCTTCTAGTTAACCACTTAAAAAATACAACAGAATTTTCCGATTTTGGTCAGGTTTGCTCCCAATTGTATTTAGATAAACTATCTTTGTAAGCATATTAAAAAAAAAATTAATAGTGAACATTAAGTGGGGTTCCATTTATGTTACAGTTGGTTATACTTGCTACACATGATAATTTTATACACATATAGACACAAACAGTATATTTGGGAAATAGAAAGTTGTAATAACTTGAAAAGTGCTACTTGTTAAATTTTTTCATGTTATCTTAAGTGGGTTCTCTCATATGTTCTGTATTTACCCTATTAATAAACATAAAATCACAGATTTAGAGTTTAGAGGCCTTTGAGTTTAATCCCATCATTTTACAGATGAAGTGCAGACAAGTGACCTGCCCTGGGTTATGTAGCTAATAAGTGAGTGAGACTAAGTTGCACAGAATAGTAGTGTTTTTTGCCTTGGAGGTGGCTATTATTTGCCCAGGTCCTGGGAAGCAAAGTTGTCTCCCCCTCACCTGCCAAAAAATTATCAGAAATAGATATCAATAGACTTGAGACACTCCTGTGAAGGGTTAGTTACTAAATTGAATATAGTGAGTTCCTAAATATGAATTTGTTGCATTCTGCAAATGTTAGTGTTAGTTTCCTATGGAAAGTATTAAGTGGTTAGGTTCCCTAGCCAGTGCTCAAAGTCTAATCCATAATATAACTGAATAGTAGTAATAATAGTACCAGAGAACTCAAATCATTTTTTAAAAACCTTTTTTTTTGGGGGGGAACATGTTACAGATAAATATGCCCAAAAAAATCATGCTTCTTCCTCTCCCTCCTACCACCTCCCCCCCCCATGTGCCAGCACCATATGCCTCTTCTTCCCCAATTATATAAGAAACTGATATCCTATTCTTCTTACATGCCAGGAACATATGCTTCTTCTCCTGTTGCTATTCTCAATAAAACCTGATCTAGTTTTGAAGAGGTCGTTTGCAGTGCATGAGTGGAAATCTGGTGATGAAGTCTGAATAGGAACATTTTATTGGCTTCTCTTCATTGGAGTTTACAGTAATAGTCTAACTCAGTTGGACCTAAAATATGACGACTTCTCTTTCCTTAGGGAGTAGAGTAACAGCTTTGAACCACTGGGCAGTTACCCAAGAGTAATTAGGGTCCATGGGGAAATATCACTTATACTTCCATAAATGGTAATCCATTTGTGCTGATCTGCTAGCTATACATTTATTACTTTTATTACCATTGGTGTAAACTCAAATAAAAATGGTTACATGCAGGGTGCATTCTGCCTTAGAAAACCACAAATTAGCATTATCTATCACATATTGTATTTTTGTTTTAACATTTCCCAATTACATTTTAATCTGTTGAGGAGGCACTAAGTTTTTGAGGGACAGAAGGGTTGATACCTACTTGTAATCAATGCTATTCATTGGGGAAATAAGTTATCCAGAAATATGGGTATTTCTGGTGACCAGAGCACATAATAAGTAAGTGGTATATATGAGAATGGATCTTTACTTCATAATGAAATACCAGATCTCATTCTCCTATTTCTTCCACATCACCTTAATCTCCAAATCTCTCTCTTCCTCCCCCCCCCTGAGGCTGGGGTTAAGTGACTTGCCCAGGGTCACACAACTAGGAAGTATTAAGTGTTTGAGACCAAATTTGCACTCAGGTCCTCCTGAATTCAAGGCTGGTGCTCTATCCACTGCGCCACCTCGCTACCCCTCCAAATCTCTTTAATAGAAATGGATATTCAGCAAAAAGTTGGTAACTTAGTGGGTGTGGACATATATATCACATCAGCAGATAATGTCCCCTTGCTTAGACTGTATTTAAAAGTGCTATCAAGGACAGTAAGTCCTATAAGTACAGGTCATTTCCCTATCTTTGATTTCTTTGGAATATATTATGTCTTAGCAGTGAGTGGCCTTACTGATTCAAAGGTTATGCAGAGTTTAGTAAATTTGGTGATATATTTCCAAATCACTTTCAAGAGACCCTAAACAATTTCACAGCTCTTCTGCCAGTGTATCAGTATGCCTGTCCTCTCACAATACCTTCTATAGTTGCCATTTTTCTTTTTTGTTTTCTTTATGTTGATGAGTGAGATAGAACAGAACATTACAGTTATTGATATGGAGCATTTTTTCATATCATTATTGATAAGTTGGATTTTTTTCAATTGAAAACTGCCTGTAAAAGTCTTTTGAATATTCGGTAATGGCTCCTCTCTTGGAAATCTAACTCAGTTCTGTGTATATCTTGGAAACTAAACCTTTAATAAGAGAAAATTTTTTTTAACTTTTAATACATTAAATTTATAGTGTGAAACATTTTAATTTTATATAATAAAAATTGTCCATTTTATTTTGTATAATTCTATCACTTATTTAATCTGTGGGTGTTCCTCTGATTTGTTTATGGTGATGCTATCCATTTGAGGTTTCTCCTCGTATTTTTTATAAGGTATTAGTCTAAATCTAATTTCTTACTGTATTGCTGTCCAGATTTTCCTGTTAAGTTTTGTCAAATAACGAATCCTTTCTCAGTACCTGGAGTTTTGGGGTTTATCAAACACCTTTGTATGTTGTATGCTTAATCTGTTCCAACTTCTCTTTTTTTAATCAATCTTGAATTATTTGAATGATTCATGCTTCGTAGTCCAATGTGCGATCTGATACTGATAGATCTTTGTCTTTACCCCTTTTTTTCATTATCCTTGAAATGCTTGACCTTTTGTTCCTCTATATGAATTTTTTCTAGCTCTATAAAAATATTTTGCCCCCACAACACATTTAGAAGTTTAATGTGCGTTATTAACATTTTCTCCATTGTTTTCTTTTTTCTCAATAGTATTTTTTCCCCAAATTCATGTAAAGATAGTTTTTGACATTCCTTTTTGTAAAACTTTGTGTTCTAAATTTTTATTTGTCTCTCTCCTTGAATTTCCCCTCTCCCCAAGACAGTAAGTAATCTGATATAGGTTAAATATGTGCTATCCTAAACATTTTTGAGGGGAGTTTGGGGGAATTCGGTGTTGAATAAGCCAGTTAATTTGGGTACTATTTTCATTTTTATTATATTTGTTTTACTTACCTATAAACAATATTTGTCCAATTATTTAGACCTGTTTTTCTTTCTGAAAAGAATGTTTTATAGGTGGATTCATATAATCCCTGGATGAATCTTGGAAGATAGGTTCCAAAGTATTTTATGGCTTCTATTGCTATAAATTCAGTTCATAAAGTTGCTTGATGAATGTGTAAAAATCAGTATGTAGAAGTTGCCTTTTAGGAATGCATTTGTCAAAACAATTCTAATAACTCACATATAGTGCTTTAATATTTGTAATGCATTTCATATTATCTCATCCAATCAATAGAGCCAAAAGGAAGGACACCAGATTCCTTCTTCATTTGGAGATACATTAACCCAAATTTTTCTTCAATCCTTCTCTTCCTTTTTTTACAAATTGACTTTTCAGACCTTCTGGTTATATCAAAGAAGCCTCAACCAAGAGGGACCTTATGACTTCTCAGATTTATAGTCATGGCTGTTATGGCCCCTGCTACTCAATCTATTTAAAACATTGTTGAAATGATCCCTTAAAACTTTGCTCTCAGATTGTGGTATATGACTGTAAAGGGGACTTAACCTATTTAGCAGTACCTTCCTGGGACTAGGGCTGTCTCATTGTTGAGTGCCTCTCTTAGTCCTCATACTTCATTCTATATTCTCTGATCAGATTTTCACCAACTGCCTTAATCCCACATACCCTCTTTTGTCCAACTTTGTAGTTATACTTGAATTAGTAGTGTTATAATTATAGCAAAAACATATCAATCTTTTTTCTTGTTTCTTCACTCACATCATGCTTGTGACTTTCTAAACCAAAATAACTTCCTGATCACTACTCTTAATACAGGTATTGTTTACCCACTAAAATGGAGGAAATATTGAAGTAGGAATAGTCTTTGTTTTCATATTTGTATCGTGTGCTTCATGGTGTAAGCCTTTAAATGAATTTCTTTTCATTCATTTAGAAAAATGTGGGAATATTTGTATAAAATTATGCAAAATAAAGAAAACAGATTCTAACAACTTATTTAATGACTACAAACGTAAGTGAAAACAACATAGAAAGATAGCAAAATTCTGGTCAAGTACAATGACCAATGCCTGTACCAGTATATTAAAGTTAAAACTACAAGACCATAAACTATCAAAGCAGAATGAGAGATGTGCTTCACTCTTTTCCAGGAAATGCACTTTGCAGGAGCTACATAAATTTATTATACAGATACTATGACACAACAAAATGTTACCTATAAAAGAAAGAAACTTGCTTCCTTAAAGTTCCTATTTATGTTTTTTTTTTTCAATTTATGATCAATGTAAACTTGTCCGTTATGTACATGAAATAACCTTTTATTAATCAGCAATAATATAAGCAAAATCCAATTCTAGGTTTTGAATAATATACGAATGTTTAGTAATAATAGATTTGAAAAATATTACCTCATTTCTTTCTTGGAACAACATACTTTTGGAAGGAGCACATTTATAGATGAGAAACCGGTGACTTGCCCAGAGTTTCAGAGCTGGCAGATATCTAAGGCAAGATTAGGACTTCCTGACTCTCAGGTTCTGTGCTCCTTGTACTATGTATGCCATTGTGCACAGTTCTTGCCTTCATGTAACCTATAATCAAGTAGGGAGAGATGAAAAATAGAAAAATATAATCCACAAGTGCATTGGAAAAGTACAAACAAAATGTGTGAACTAAAGAAGGTAATTGCCAGAAGGAATTACTTTTCTATTTGAAAGCTAATAATATAATAGATATGTGTAACCAGAATATGAAATTGAACACAAAATAAAAAAAAATAAAATCCAGTCATTAACCATCTGTTAAAGGCTTTCTATGTGCTAGGTATTGTACTGAGCACTGGATTATGTATGGTCTTTTCCTCATTTCTTTTTTATCACATTTTAACATAATATTTATGTTTGCCAATAAATATGTTGCAAACTCCTGCCCATCTATAAAGATCATTCTCTGAAAGCCATAAAGTAAAATAATTGAATTGTTAAATTATTATTGATAAAATAGCAAGGAGATCTGTGTTTTGATTTTGATAATTTTGGTCCCTCTACTCTCTTCATACGAACCTTCCTATGATTTTCTGAATTCATATTTCACCATCATTTCCATTATATGATCATATGCCACAATTTTTTCAACTATTCTCAAAATTTTTGGCACATGATTTGTTTCCAGCTTATTAATGTCATAAAATGTTGCTGTGAAATTTTGTTTCTTTGACGATCCTAGTAATGAAATCTTTGATTCAAATACTTGGAGTCTCATTCTTAGCATAATTTGTTTTCTGAAACAGTTGGACCATTTCACAGCTTTACCACAAAGGAACTGGTGTGCCTATTTTTCCATATCCTCTCTATATTAGTGGATTTTTTTCTTTTACTATTTGTACCAGCTTGATGATTGTGAGATGCTACCTCAGAGCCATTTTATTTTGCATTTATCTGATTTATAATTACTTTAAAGAATTTTTCACGTAGTTGTTGATTTTTATCTCCTCCTCAAAACTGCTTCTTCACATCCCTTGGCCTCTTGTCTATAGGGGAATGACTCTTAATCTTAGAATTGTTAATTCCCTGTAGATTCTGTCTTTCAGAGCCCCTTAATAGTCAAGCTTATAATTGTTAAGCTTGTTTTTCTCTTTATCAAATCCCATTTTAAAATCGGCTCTTAAAAAAATCAGCACTTATCATGTGAAGCAAGTTTTGCTTGAATCACTTACTTGCTTTCACATTATCTTCCCAGATCTCTGGATCTTGCCATTTATCTATTTATTTTTTTATTTGTTTTTTGCAAGGATCTGAAACCCAACTCTCTGTTTTCAGATACTGTTGCCACTTCACTTTATGTAGTCCTAAATTCCTTGACTCTACTTTACTTTTGTCTTTTTTTTATATTTGCTTGAACCAGATAAGAGTATGGATGTACCGTCCTACAAATTTAAATGTGACCTTTACTTGTGGTGCTGATGTTAAGAAATACCAAATCATTTCATTTTTCCTTCTTTTTTCTTTTGGGTCACTTCTGTCTGTTCATGATATTATCACATATTAGTTTTTCTTTTGTTTCTTGGTGTATCTTAGACAATATGGTACTTATCTTCCTGAAGCATATAAACACTGAATCTTTACCTGGCTTTTTCAAGTTTTACGTATTTATTTGCCTTTATGATGTTTCTGGTTTTTGGAGTTATTTCATTGAACATTTATCTCAGGTTTTCTTAGAAGGAATAATTGGAAGTCCTTGATTTAACTAAAAGTCATTTTTTGGCGTGTAAAAATTTGGGAAGTGTTGGAGGATAACATTCTTGTTTGTAGCCTGGCAGCCTTTGCTTTTTCCCAAATTACAGTTTCTTCATTTCATTTCTTGTTTTCATTGAGTAGTTCTGTATAATTTAAACTGGTATTTCTTGATAGTTGAATAACTTCTTCCTGTCAGTTTTTAGACCTTTCTATTTAATTTTCACTTGATCTTTCTATCTTGGATAAGCTAAATTTGGGACTTATCTCTCAAGAGGCTTCTTAATTCTGACAATCTGAATTAAATTCTTTAGTTTTGATGTTTCCAGGTAAATTTTCTTATATTATTATCCCCTCCATCTCCTCCCTCCCTTCCCCATTTGGTACTCAGGATTTTGTTTGTTTATTTATTTTTTGTTTTTCTGAGAACCCACTGATTGTAAGATTCTCTTACTGCACTTTTTTTTTTTGGTATGTAGATACCTCATACATGCCTTCAGTTTTGCTGTCTTTTGACTGGCCTTTGATATTTGTTAAATCTTGACCTTGTAGTGTTTTATCTTTAGTTATAAAAACATAGTTTTTCATTTGTCTTTTTTGATTTTTGAGGAATTTCCCTTTTTATAAACTTCCTTCAGTTTTTTTTTTCTTTTTTTTTTAAACTGAACTCAGAACTTTTATGTTTTTGGTTTCATTCTCATTTGTCAGGCACTAGTTGCTATAAGATCATTATTTCTTTCTGATAGTTGCTCCTCACTTTAACTCAAAATGTTTTTACATTTAGGACTTCTTTTAGATCAACTCTACTCCTTTATTTGTGAGTTTTTATTTTCTGGAATTTCTCATATTAGATTGTTCTTTTATTTTGCTCATTTCTTACACTTTTGAGGGAATGTGGAGGAGCTGAGTTTAGAGTCATTCATTTCTCAGTTATCTTGTTCAGAAGCTCATTTACATTGTGAGTTAAGATATCTTTTTTCTTCCCAAAGGGAAAAAATTTATTTGTTATAAGCTTTCTTATATTTTTTAATTCGATGTACCTAAAAATTGTTATAACCAAAATTTAGGAAGAAGCAAAGAACAAAGATTTCTTAATTCTCTCAAAAGAATGCAAGAATTTTGAGGATAGGCAGTGTTTTGTTTTTGTCTTTGTGAACTTCTTGTTTAGTAAGTGCTTAAGAAATGCCTTTTAAATTGAATTAATATTGCCCTAAGTATGGTGTCTCCCTCAGTCTATTGTCTCTTATTGTAGATTAGTATTTCTTTGTATCTATCATATTGGTAGTTATTTTAAAAGGTATGACGTTTTCCGTTGCAATTGCATAAAATGTATTCACCCATTTCCCCATGGTGTGATATGAAAGTTTATAATCTCTCTAAAATGTAATGCTCTCTGTTGAAGTTTTTTTGGGATCCCTGGAGGCAGTGTTCTTGTCAGTTCATTAATCACCACATGAGTAGCCAGGGATTAAAGTCCAAATCCTTTATTGTCTCTTTTCCTGTGGCTTCTGCTGGCTTTCTTGGAGGCCTTCTGTAATCTTGGTTCCAAGAGCTTGAGCTCCTGCCTCCTTCTCTGGCCTCTGAATCTCTCCGAATTCCAAGGGTTTGTGCTTTACCTCCAGCCACAACAAAGGTGGAAGAGGAATGAATCTGTCTCAGCCTCCAAGAGCTTCTAGTGTGCTTGTCTCTTTCTGGCCCTGAGAGCTTCTTCCTTATATGCTCCACACTGAGTATACACCAATCATTATATCACTAGAAAACCATTATTTGTTGTAGGATTAAATCTATGCTAAACTAGGTTTAACCATTGTCTCCACCCTTCAATTTAGTACCTTGTTTCAAGTTCTGGCCCATAACATCTGCTTGTAGGATTAAATCAATCATACTGAACCATGCTAAATTAGATAACTATTGTCTTTATCAATTCCACTGACTTAGTACTTTGTAAGAATCCTTTGTTTCAAGTTCAGAGTTCTGGCCCATAACAAAAAGTTATTTCCATTTTTTTGTTTTTGATAATGCAAATCAGTGACTATTGAAATGAATATGGTTTAGGGTAGAAGAGAGAACACTTTGTGAACAATGTCATGGAAGAGAAAAAATGTGGGTCATGTCCAGAATATCCCAAACAGTCCACTTTGCTAGAAATTCCAAATACATGAAATGAAATTATGAGAAATAAAACTGGAAGGTAATATGTATGATGTGTTTCTAATTTAATAAATGTAACCGACAAAGCCCTGGGTTGGCAGTTAGAATACCTTAGTTTAATTTTGTCCTTGCTACTAAATAGCTATGTGACCTAGAACAAGTAACTAACCTCTCAGGGCTTTAGTTTATATATCTTTTAAAGGAGAGAATTAGACTGGTTGATCTCTAAGTTCCCTTCAGCTCTAAGTATTATTAATTCTGTGATTATAGATGGCCTCGTATGCAGATAAAGTTGAAATTTTATTTGGTAACTATCAAGATGCCACTTAAAATTTATGGGTACAGCAAAGATTTTAGCATAAAAGAGTATTTTCGCAGTATGACAGTATGTGTCCTGACTGGTGTGAACTATTTTTTTTTTCAATTTTAATTAGTATTTTATTTTTCAAAATACATGTAATAATAGTTTTCAACATTCATTTTTGAAAAACTTTTGTGTTGTGAATTTTTCTCCTTCCCTCCTCCCTAAAATAGCAAGCAATCTGATATAGGTTAAATATGTGCAATCCTTTTAAAAATATTTTCATATTTGTCATGTTGTGCCAAAAAAAAAAAAATCAGACCAAGGCGGTAGAGCAAACAAAAATGTGAAAGTACTATGCTTTGATTTATAGTCAGTCTCTATGGTCCTCTCTATCTGAATGCGATTGACATTTTCCATCCCAAATCTATTGGAATTGCCTTAAATTACAGTATTGTTGAGAAAGGTGTGGAGCAGTTTTTTCCAAAAAATTTTGTTTTGGAATGGACAAGATGGGATGGTAGCTGAAATAGCTAGAAGAGTCGAGGGAAAACTTTTAAAAATTGTTTTAAGATTTGGCAAGACCATGAAAATTCATCATTTTCCGTTTTCCCTGATCTACTGGTTACTTCCCTGGTGCCTTCAAACATGTCTGCCTCTCCCAGATAAAAACAAAAAACCTCACTAGACCTTATCCTCTCAATCTAATATATCCTATTATCTCTTCCCTTTTTTAGTTAAATTCCTTGCCTTCATTTCTTCTCTCACTTTTCTCTGATTTCTGATCTGATCACTCAAAATGATGCTTTTTTCTAAAGATACCAGTAAACTTTTATTTACCAATTCTTACCTATTCTCAGACTTCAACCTGTTTGACCTCTCTGAACCATTTGACACTGCTGACTCTCCTGAATATTTTCTTCTTTTTGAGTTTTTATGTTACTGCTCTTTCTTGCTTTGCTTCTTACCAATTTGGCTACTCCTCAGTCTCTTGCTAGTTGATCATCAGTGCCATTAAGGTCACCTCCACAGGCTCTCTATCTTAGATCTTCTTTACTTCAGAAACACCAGGTTTCACTGTACCTGCATAAGCAGTCTTATTCTGTCCGTCTCTTCTAATACACTGCCTCCCTCCAAAATCTTTGCTCTTATCATTTATCTTCACACTTTTCCTGTGTAGGTCCTTTCATACAGTTTAAAAACCTGTCCATATCTCTTCTTCCTCAAAGAATACTCACTTGTTTCCTCCAACCCTGCTGATAAATATTTCTTCTGCCTTCTGTGGCTAAACTTTTTAAGAAGGCTGTCTGGAACAGGTATCTTCACTTTCTTTTCCCTCATAGTCTTACTCCTTACAATCTGGCTTCCAACTTCATTAATTCACAAAATCTGTTCTTCATAATTATTAGTGATACCTTAATTTCCAAATCCAGCAGCCCTTTTTCAGTAGTCATTCTCCTTGGCTTCTCTTCTGCCTTTTACATTCTTCATCTCCCTCTCCTCCTTAATACTCTCTAGGTTCTTGAGATTCCACTCTCTGCTAGTTTTCTCCCTACTCATAAATATCTCTTTTGCAGGTTCTTCATCTAGGCCATAGATATCCCTTAGGATTCTGTTCTGGGCCTTCTCTTATCCTTCTAGACCACCTCACTTGGTGATCTCATCAGCTCCTAGGAATTTAACTGTCATCTGTTGATGATTTTCAAATCTTACATTTTTTTTACCCTCACTTCTCTGCTAACTTGTAGTCCCATATCTCCAGTTACCTTTCAGATATCTCAAATTGGATATCTAATAGATATTAAACCCAATATGTCTAAAACAGAGAACATTACTCCCCCCCTCCCCATCTCTCTCTTCCAAACTTCTCTATTATCATTGCCACTAGCATCTTTCTAATTCCCTAGGCTTTCAATCTATGTGTAATTCTTATCTCATCTCTCCATTTCTCACCTCCCAAATCCAATCTATTACTGAGGCCTGTGAGTTTCATCTTTGCCCCATCTCTCAAATACTCCCCCTATTCCCTTCTGTTACTTATACCATCCTGGTATAGGGTCTTTATCACCTCACACTTGGATTATTTCAGTAGCCTACTGGTACAGCTGCCTACTTCAACTCTCCTCCCATGCCAGTTCATCCTCTATTGAGCCACCTAAGTGATTTTCATAAAGTAAAAATTTATCCCCCATCCTCAGTAAATAACAATGATTCTCTATTACTCCCATAGTCAAGTATAAAATCCTAGGTTTGGAGTTCAAATCCCTTCATACTCATTAACCCACACTTTCCAAGTCTTCTCACTTAACCTACCTATCTAACCACATACTTTTCAATCTACTAGCTCTGGCCTCCTGGTTACATGAACCCTATGCCTTTGGATTTAGGGCATTTTCTCTGGCTATCCTTCCTGACTGGAATGCTTTCCCTCCTCAACTCCTTTGTTCTTGCCTGGTTTCTTTCAAGTCTCAATTAAAATCCCATTATTTACAAGAAGCCTTTCCCAATGGGTCTAGTGCCTTCTTTCTATTTCCCATTTATTTTGTATAATAGCTTGTTTATTTATATTTGTTTGCATGTTCTTTCTCTCATTAGATCGTAATCACCCGAGGACAAGGGACTGTCTTGTTTTCTGTTTTTGTTTTCCTTAGTACCATACACAGCATATTGAAAACCCTTAATAAATGTTTATTGACTGTCTGGTTACCCTTCCCTATTCAAACCATAATAACTATTATCTATAGAATAAACAATAAATAGCATTTAAAGCCTTTCTTAGCCTGGCTCAAACTTCTCCTTGGAGTTGCGTTATACGTTGGTTTCCCCTCCCACATTAGATTAACCTTCCTTCTATTCCATGCTTAAGATGGATTCTATTTCCTATCTTGGTGGTTCATATCTAGAATATATTCCCTTCCTTTGGCTTCATAGATTCCTTAATTTTCTTCAAGATTCATACCTTTTCTCTTCATCTCTAGCTATTCCTGCCCTCCCATCATAAATGCGTTTGTCATATGTATTTGACATGTATATAATGTATTTGAAATATACCCTGATGAATTATATTGCTCCTTGAGAAGAGAAGTTATTTCATTTTTTTTTTGTAGGGCCTAGCACAGTACCTGTCACAAGGTAGTTGTTTAAAAAGTATTTCTTGATTGATTGATAGGTAGTTGAAAAGGAACCATTAGAGGAGAGATTCAAGTTGCATATAGTTGAGGGAATAATTGCGTGAACCGTGATGTCTTGAAGTAGAGGAGTGATAAATCTAAGGACACAAATATTAAGAATTAGTTTATTCAATTTGGCTTTTCCAATCCTAAATTTTTCTTTTTGATTCACTTTTAATATTCCATTTTGACCAATTATTTTAACGTGGACTTCTTCCACTTAAACTATAGTTTTGTTTGTGATTAGAAAATGAATTACTGAATGACATTTTAACTAGCTTCTTCCTGTTGTGTCTGTCTTTCTAGTTACTTGCAAGAGAAGAAAAAACAACAGAGTATTTTCAGAACTGCACTTATTTTATTTGTAAAAACTTGGAATTGTGAAAGTAATATGCATTTTTACAAAATATTTTCTATCCTTGAAAAGTTAAAAAAAACACTGGTCTTCATAATGAAGGTCCCAAAGCAATGTACTTTTCTTCATGTTTTAGATTACAAGCTATACTTACTTGCCTAAATCAATAAGATCATAGATTCAGGGAAACTTTTTGGGAATAAGAATGGGGAAGGAATTTATTTAATATTGAGTATTTTAAAAAGAAAAAGAAAGGAAGCTGTGTTAACAAAAAGGTGATAGCCGAGGGTTTTAATCCCATTTCTATTATTATCTCTGGCACATTGAACCAATTGAGTCAATGGTCTTCTCTGAGTGAGCCTCACTTTTACCAAAATTCTATGACTTTATTATTTGGAATATGGAGATTGTTTTTGTTACAAAGAATATTGAATCCTATTATTCCAAAATCAAGGTTAGATTCTGAGGAAGAATGGCTTTTTAGACAAAGAAGGGACTGGTTCCAAAGAACCAATTTTCCCCTCACTTTTCTTTTATGCTTTTGTTCTCTTCTCTTGAACTTGTAAGCACAAAACTTGGGGTTATTTATAATAGATAGTACATAAAATAACTGCAAGTAATTTTATTTAAGAATGAAACAAATAATTCTTTCATCTGGCACTTTTAAATCCAAAAGGATAATTTATAACATTCCATTGTGTATCCATCTTTTAAATCATGATAATAAATAATATTTTATTTATTTCAAGACTTGTGATTTTTCCTTCTTTCATGCAAAAGCCATTTTATAATCTTAGAAAATTACCTGAGACACTAAAAAGTTATATAACTTGCCTATAGTCCAGGTGTAGAATTTCAGCCTTACTCCAGGACTAGCCTTTGCTTTACTATAACATGCTATCTGTAAATGTAATAATAAGTTTCTTATTTTCCTGCTTTTAAAACTAATTGATATCTCTTGTTTTTACATTATTTTATTTTATAAATGTGTTTTTCCCTTCTATCCAACCTTGTGACAAATACGAAATAAAGAAGAGGAGAGCAATTCAGCAAGACTTCATTTCAAACAAGTCTGTGTATGCAGGAATCAGTCTTACACCTCCACAAAGAAAACCTGTTTTCTTTTTTGATTTCTTTTTTATTCTGATGCCTGCTCTCTTTTTTATCCTTTTTTTTTTTCCTCTTTCAGTTATTTCAGTTATATATTCAACCAACCATTGAGACAAGAACTTGTCAGACTTTTGACCTTAGAATTATTATTGTTCCTTAAAATGGCTACAGTTTAATGTGGTCAGGATCAGAAATAATTATCTGATAGCTTAGAAGACCTTTGTTAAGTGAGCTGATGGCTCAGTTCCTAATGAATTGAAATCCAAATCCCAATTATTGCTAATTGGTAATATAAATGACAGGTTCAGCAGCAATTGAGATTGATTAGGCCAAGGACAGCAACCTGCCCTTTGTGCTCCTGATATCATCTCTCTTTCTCAAGATAGCATCTCAGTGGCAGGACCTTTTAAAGAGCAATATTTTTCCATCCATCCATGTCTGGTCTGAGTTTTTGGTTTCAGATATCACAATTAATATCGATGGTATTTTGCAGCTCTAAATAACATGTAAAAAAGCTATCATTTTATTTTTAGAAATTCTCTCCTGTTACTTTCTGTGTGATCATATGACAATTATCTTCCACCCCAGCTTCTCACCCAAATATTTCTTTAATGTGGACTATTGTATTTTCTAATAAGATTCTACAATTTAGCATTTTATTATAATAATCATATATAATGATAACAGTAGCTAGCATTTTAATGCCAATATGCACCAGGCACTGCTCTAAGCATTTTTATAAATATCACATTTATTATAGTATCTAGAGAAAAAATTTCTTTGCAATCACAAGAAGTGTTGATATGAATATCTTGGTATACATGATGTCTGTCTTATATTTGATCTTCTTGGGCTTATTACTATTTTTTTCTAGGAAAAACTAACTACCACTTTCCCCCACACACACTTATTTTGCTTTAAGCTGGAGAGGAAATGAGACTTGTATGGGTCCTTGTCTTGTTATTCTAAGGTGACTCTGCAAATGGTTATTGCATGTTGTAAATGTGTAGATTTCTCTGTGTGGCTGTGATTTTAAAGTAGGAGAGGCTGCCCTTTGATTTAAGCTACATTTGTTATTTGTAGTTAGCGTGTTGTTGAGGTATGTAATTAGATAACTTGAGTTCCTCTACATACTTTTTCTCACTTTATATTGGACATCTAGTTCTATAGTTAATCTTCTATTTCTGAAGCTGTGCTTTTAGTTTGATTTGAAAACTTCAAAAAAAAGATTTACGCAAAGCTGATCCCATAAGCTTACAAAGTTATAGTGTTCCTCTTTTTTCTTCCAATTGTTCAAAAATGAGCATTTTCTCATGAATGCCCTCCCTTCTTCTCCCCCCCCCCCCTCCCACCCAAATAACTTTTCTTTAGACCAAGTATTTTTTTATCTTTTCTTGTGTCATGGACTCCTTTGGCAGTCTGGGGATACCTTTGAACCACTCTCAGAATAATGTTTTTAAACATAAAAAACCAAACATATATTTACAAAGGAAAGCAATTTTATTGAAATAAAGATGTAATTTTTTTTTTCCCATCTGAGTTAAAAGACCTGTCTCCTTAAGATCCATTCCAAAGGGGTTCATGGGATGCAGGGTAAGAATCTTTAGTAAGGCTGAAGATGAGTAAGATGTATGTGACTTCTTTCATCCAGTGTAATCCTTCTAAAGAATCAAATAGTTAATACAAACTTTATGTTGTACTAAGATTTGTAAGATAATTTATATTGATTATTTAGTGTATATACAGCATGAAATATTTCTTCAACTATCTTATATTTAACCGATATCTTTATTTCTAAAAATAAGGTAGTCTTAAAACATTAAGTAAAGTTTCTCATTTAAATTCTAGATTACTTAAATTCTATTATTCATATTTCAACTAATACAGAGATAGTGGGCTTAACTCACTTTTAACAGGTTCTCTAGCTCAGTACTGTTTTATTTAAAGAAGTGTTATAACCCATTTTTATGTCTATAAATAGAATAGTTCAGATGAAAATAAATGTTTTGCAAGTGCTTCAGTCACTGGGAAGCAGTTAACTCTCCTAGACAAGGATCTTATTAAAATGATTGTTGTTGGATAGTTGTAACTGGTCGAATTGGGGAAAATAAATGACATACCCTTCATTCTGTAGCATTCTGTGTAAAGATTATGGTTTTTTTTAAGGATACATTTATTATATACTTGAAAACTTAGGTTGCCAGTTTGGGTATTTAATTTCCATGCTTTTAGAACAGTTCTAAATTAAATTGTCAAGATTCTTAGAATTAAAGGGATGCAAAGATGAGGAATCTGAGAGCATCTAGAGAAATGATTTTAAAATTTAATTTGTTGTTATCATCCTGACGTTCTACAACAGTTCCCAATGGCTGGGTAGCCTGTCATTTTCATTTTTAGACTACCAAAAAAAGCCCAATGAATATAATAGTATCTTTATGTCTGGCAGAAAATTTTGCCATATTTTGCTAAGAGATTTAAAGCCTCCTGGTTTTGGCATTATCTTCCTATTCATCTCTTAATTCTGTTGCAATTTTTTCCCCTCATTCTCCAGAATGGCCTGATCACAAGAAGTATAGTAATTTAATGGTGACTTTAATATCAACAGATTACAAGAATTGAGGATATTAATATTAATGTGGATGTGGACAATGTAGGCCATCATGTTCTTTCTCCACTCCTTTCCCTCTGCATTAGAAATGCTAGTTTATTTCATCATGGACTAGTGACCAAACATGAGGAGAGTCCTTCAGACTGGGATCAACTTGAAAGCACATCAGACCAACAACTATTTTTTGAACACTTTATTTTTGCTTCACTAGTCCAGAAGTCCCCAATCTCAGAATCAAGGTATAATGCCACCTTTAGCTTTACATGTTTTTTAAAACTTGTATCTTGAAAGCTTGATATTGAAAAGGTCTATATAAAGTTGTTGGTTTTTTTGTGGGATGGGGCAAACGTTACATAGATCTTGTTGATTGTTCAGGACAACATTCACAATTCAATCATATAAGTTAAAACAAACAAACAAACAAAAGATTACCCATGCCAGTGAGCCAATAGAGTGGCACATGAATAAAGTATCAGGTCTGCAGCCAAGAAGACCTGAGTGCAAATATAGCTTCATTCATTTCCTAGCTGTGTGACCCTAGACAAGTCACTTATCTCCCTTAGTTTCCTCAAGTATAAAATGGAGATAAAAAGTAATTTCTTTCTCCCAAGGTGGTTCTGTGGATCAAATGAAATACTAGTCAAGTCAAGATAAAAGGCTCTTAATATTTATTCACTTCCCTTCTCTTTTCCATGTTATGAACATACTTTTGTGTATATACACACATCTATATGCATATATATAGTAATATATGTATAATATATATGAACATATATATATAGACACACATTTTTATATATGTATACACACATTTACAGTACCCTCAGTGATATGAGAGTGGTGGGGGGAGTAGGGTACTAAAAATATCAGGAAAGACCCAAATTCAATATGAATAGATGGGATGAAATATTTTAAACAATTTTTAAAATGTATTACATGCAAAGAAAAATAATGTTAAAATTTCTATAGGGGGAAATGTGTCCAAATTTTGCAACTAAAGTTCCTAAATCATGGGTGTTTTCTGAAATTGCTTTATATATCTTTTATCTTTGCCCTTAGCCACCACTTGCTTTGGTATTGCTTTTGTTTACAAAATCATTGGTTTTGCATAACTTGAATTTCTGTGCATTCATTGAATTTTGGATTATTTCCCTCCACCAGTAACTAAAATTGTATTATACACCTCAGTGTGGAACATACACTTAGAGTATACTGAGTGATCCCAGAACTACTTTTATATTACTGCATTCTCCCAATATTATATCTCTTCCAGACCTATCCAATTTCCTCACCTCACAATTATCTATACATTTCCTTCAGTAATAGGAAATTTAATGATTTGAGCAGAAGTTTAAAAAAGTAATTTTTCTGTTATTGGAGTTTTGACTGTGTTTAAAGTATAAGTAGCAATAGGACACAGGACCGAGGTATTTGAGTAGAGATTGTATCTGCTCAACTAATAACAACTGAACAATAATAAAAACAACTCTTGATGCTTATGACTTCTCTAGACCTCATTTCCTCATTTCAAAAATGAGGATGACACAAATTGTCAATATAGTAATTTGCAGCAATAGTCAAGAAGCTTACATGATCTTAGGTAGCATCAAGAGAAGTCTAGAGGTTTGGGTTTTTTTGTTCTTTTTTTTTCTTTTTTTTTTTTAATTTAGTATGTCACATAGTTCATTCTCTGCCAGAGGGGATTTAAAGTGTCTTCATGTTTCATAATTCAAAGGACCAGCCTGAGAAGCATCATGGCTTAGTAGACAAGAGATCTGGATAAAAATCTGGCATGGAAGTCAGGATGTCATGTGTTCAAGTATGACCTCTGACAATGTTTTATGTTAACCTTAAGCGACTCATTTATTCTTTCCCTGCCCCAGGCAGCTCTCTAAACTATAAATTGATGTATAGATGCCAATCTGCATTGGTGGAGCAAGTTTTCTTATAGAAAGTTCCCTCCAGCAATCAAATTCTAGACCTGGACTATGAAAAAAGTCACTTGTTAATAGAAAGAATACTGGATTTGGAAGCATCAAAATCTTGGTTTGAATCTTGCCTTGGACATTAGTAATGAGAACTTTAAATTCCATGAGTATCAATTTTTTCTTTTGTAAAAGAATGATAATAATATATAAAAGTGCCTGCCATGTGCCAGGCACTGTCCTAAGTGCTAGGGATGAAAAAAAAAAAGAGAGAGAGGAAATAGTCTCTATTCTCAAAGAGCTTGTATTCTAATGAGTCATCTATGCAAACAATTATGTTTAAAAAAAAACTGTGTATATATAATGTATAATGTGTACACATACACAATAAATTGGAAATAATTAGCAGATGAAAGGCATTAGAATTAATGGCTTCCTATGAAGTCAAAGGTAGCATTTTAGCTGAGATCAGAAGGAAGTCAGAGATGCCAGGAATGGGAGAAGAGGAGGGAGAGCATTGAAGAGATGGGGGACAGCCAGAGAAAACACCTGGAGGGGGGGGAGATGGAACAATTTGTTCAAAGAATAGCAGAATGGCCAATGTCACTGGATCAGTATTCTCCTGGTTGGGAGGGAGGGAAGGGACACTTGGATATGAGCCATAGACCCCTTGAGATCCCAGTGAGAAAAAGTATGAAAAGCCCTGTGCAAATTTTAAAAAGCTATATATAAGTTTTGCTTATTAATATTATCATTACAATAGGGTAATAGAATGTAGAAATAAGAGCCTGTAGCAACTACTTATTCAAGCAGCATTTCTTACCTTGGAAAGAGTTCTCTCAAGGCACTAAATAGAGGATTTAAACTCAGGTCCTGAGATTGCAAATCTATTATTGCTTTTTAAAATATCTACATTTTGACTTTAATAAAAGTTGTTGGTAATACATTTGAAAAAGAGAAAGAGAGAGATGGTGTCTGATGTTTGTATGTATGTAACAGGTATGTCCAAGGCCAAATGTCCATTTCTAATGCGACTAACTTGCCAACATATTTTAGCCATCTCTTGCTCATATTCCTATATTTCCCTTGTCTAGATAAAATAAAAGGAAATAGAAACTCTAGTCAATAAAGTATTTCAACTTACCAGATTTAGTGAAATTTCAGGTTCAAATTATTGATGGAAATGAAATTCAAGTATTATATTCCACCCAGTATTACTGATATGAAAAGAGTTACAATCAATGTCACTTGATTAGGTATATGGTCATTTTATCTGTTTGTAATTTCCTTATGTATGGTGTAGTGTTATGGTTAAAAGACAATGTAATAAGATAGATGGTTAAGCATTTTTGACACCTCTCAAAGTTAATGTAGCCTAATTCTTTAAAGACCATCATAATTTGTGCAAATGAATATCTAATGAATAATGAAGAATAAGTAGGCAAGTTTCTAATTTGCTAAATTAAAGAAAAAGGGAAACACATAGGATTAAATCATGATGTGCCCATTAGATGTGATAGGCAGAGTCTGTAAAATATTTTACTGCTTTTGGATATCATTTAGCATGCAGCTGGCTTACATCTCATATTAATAAATTCAGTATGAAGTGTTGGAATTTTTCGCTGACCAAATCATCCAGCCATGGATGGCATAAATTTGGGTTGTTTTTCTTTGCAGGCTGTGCTTTTATATGGATTTTTATAGAATCTTCTTCCTATTCCCAATTCAATTTTTAAATTGAAGTTTTCATGGTGGACACTTTTAGTATATTAAATATATATTTTATAAATATTCCCTTTTCCCCTTCAGTAATTTAGTAGATCATCATACCTATTCTGATTTATATTTTTCTTCTTTCCTAATCTTGACCTTTTAGTGAACCAGTTCAAACTTACATCCATCTGCTCCTCCAAAATTCCTTGCTCTCTTGTCCTATCACTATTGACATCTTGCCAGTCCTGATCCCTGATTTACTCCTACCATCTGTCACCTTTGTTCCTATTTATATGCTATTGACCTGAACTGGAGAAAGCCATAAAGCCTTGCTGTGTACATCTACTACAGTTTCTTTTATCTAATTTCAGGTAGGCCTTCATTGCAGCAAAGCAATGTTTTTGCTTCTTATTGATTCTCTATCCTGTTCTTCCCAATGATTGTTCCAAACTTTTTCTTCTTTTCTCAAACCTCCCACAGTAAATCCTTCCCCACCCTATAACATAATCATAATTTACCAAGAAAATGGAAGTCTTCGCTATTCTTCATCTCAACCCCTTAACATCATCTCCAACTATTTCCTCCTCTATTCTAGTCTGGTGAAATGGCCTTTCTTACCTAGACCGACTTGATTCTTCTCTTTGCTGTCTTACTATTGTTATAAAAACTGCTTTTCTAGTTCACCTTCCGTATTTCTTATTTTCACTAAGGATATAGCCCAAACCTCTGTTCTGAGCCTGCACTTTGAAAACATTTAGCTAAGAGAAATTCACTATCCCTGGACAGCTCCTATTCAACATCAGGTTAACTCTATTCATAAACATATCTTTCTTGCATCAAAATAAAATCTTTCTCTTTGTAGCATCTACCAGGTACTCTTAGGTTTTGTTCTCTGCAGAAAAATATAAGGAAAGTTGAAGAGAGTAGTGTGCTTCTGTTGCCATATTCCTTTTCAAAGAAAACTATCCCCAGGTCTTAGGATCATAGTTATAAAATTGAAAGAGATTTCAAAGTTAACTAGTCCAAAGTTGCCTTTTTACAAATGAGGAGCTCAAGCTCCATGAAGTCTAATTGACTTTTCCAGATTAACATGAGCATTAAAAAAAATAATATTTGAACTTCAGTTCTTTTATGTCAAATCTAATGTACCTTCAGTTGAATTGTGTGATGCTTTGAATTCTCCCAATAGCCATGTGCATGAGGTGGGGAAATATGCACTAAGTGAAGTTTGTTGGTGAAGTTGTTGATTAAGCCTGAAGAAAATTGTTAAAGCCTTCTTTTAGTTGTTTATCTTATGCCACAATCTCAAAGACCATGAACATCCTCTTCCTAGGAATGCTTCCCAGCTTTTTTATGAACATTTAAAAATGTAGTTTCACTAGGCCAAGTTTCTATAGGACACTGTCACCACCTGTGCTCTGCATATTAGGCCTCTTTTGATGTTTGATGCAGTTAAGGTTATGTTAACTTTTATGGCTGCCATGCTACACTATTAACACTGATCAATCTTACAGGATCTCTAAAAACTCTAGATGATTTCTTTAAAGGATCTGTCAAAACCTTATGTTTTTCCATCTACTTGTAAATGTCATGTTTTTAACTTATGTAGAGACTTTATCCCTATTAAATTTGATTTTATTTGACTTGGCGCATCATTCTAGCTCCATCATAATTTCAGTCTTGCTCCTTCTCCATGTCTCTCCAGTGTTTGACACTGTTGACCACTTCCTTCTCTTCAAACCCATATGATCTTAGGTAAATTTTTTACTCTTCCTTAATTGTAAAGTCCACATCTGCAAAATGAGAAAATTGAGCCAGATTAACTTCTCAGGTTTCTTCCTGCTCTGGATTTAAAATTCCAGGATCCTTTAAACACCAGATCTATGATCTAGCTCATCAAATCACCATATTTGAGGCCTTGATAATCTTTCTTCTGGACAGTTGTCCAAATTGGACTTTGTCTTCAAGATCTATCTTTTCCAGTTTTTCTTTGACATATGTACCAGTATAATTTTATAAAGCAGAATTCTTCACTTCTGTTCTGTCAGCACCAAAATTTATATAACTCATTTTGGTATTTTAATCCCTTCACAATCTTTCTTTGGCCTACTTTCTAAGTCTCATGTCACATCATTTCTCTTCATGTAGTTCTGTTTCAAGCAAACTTGATTGCTTGAAGCTGATCAAACTTTAACTGTATAGTAGTATTACTATGCCTCAAAAGTATTGCTTCTTTATTGCCATCTCTTAGAATTCCATGATTTATTCAAAACTCAAATCATCTGTAGTCTTTTACATTAAGCCTTTCTTGAGGGTCCCAGTTACTTCCTCTGTTCTTCTTTAAATTATTGTTTTAATTGATTACTTATTTGTTTGCATACTGTATCTCCCCAGAAAAATGTAAGTTACAATAGGGCAAGAATTGTTGTAGGTTTTATCTTTCTATCTTAACAATAGAAATGTTAAAAGAGAACATTATTACATCAGCAGGCAACTATGTGTCATCCATTCTAAGTCATAATTAGTCAAAAGGCCTCAGTTCTACATGGGTTGCCTTGTGGGAAAGTCACTAATGCCTTTCATTTAGAGATAAGAAAAGAATAAAGCATACTATTGTAACTGTGAAGAGCCTTCTGCAGCATCTATAAAAATTGTTGCATTTTTCAATATCAGTTATGGAAAATAATACTTTGATATCAATGCCAGTAATTATCAGATATTGGTATTAGGAATACCTTCAAATTTCCATTCTTCATCAGTAATAGAAATAAAGTTGGTCAATTTCCAATTCTATCTTATATTACTTTTATATACCTTTATTTCTTAATGCAATTTGGGCCTCAAATATGGTGATTTGATGAGCTAAATCATAGTTCTGGTGTTTGAAAGATCATGGAATTTTAAATCCAGAGTAGGGAGGGACTTGAGAAGTTAATGTAGCTCATAAAGACATTGTAAAATCTTTACTAATTGTTTTTGAATACTACAAATTAACTTTTTCTTCATATTTTCTTTCATTAATAGGATGTTTCTCTTTATCAATTTAACTTCATCATGTGAGTGGGTGGTAAGTCTGCTTAAAGCTGGAAAACATATCAAAAGGAATGTTTGATCTTCAGATCTTCATTTTATTTTATTTCAGAAATGATCTTAATCAAAATAGTTAACCTGAAAGCATCAAACTAAAACAAGAGAACTATGAATTAGATTTTTATTGACCTACCAACTGATATTGACCCTCCATACTTCATCAAAACTGTGGACTACCTTTTTCTGTGGATATCTTCATAAATTAAGTTCATATTATTCCCCATGTCTTCCTTCTCCTTGTTGAAATTATGCCTATTCTCTATACTCTACTGATACATGAATTTTCCCTTGAAGCTCTCCCTTCTTTTTCCTTCCCAATTCCCCATAGACTAAATTGATGGAGGGAGTTCAATTTATGAAATCACATTTTTCTCTTCTTCATATGCTCTATTATTATCTCTGTCTTATCATTCCTATTTGACCATTAGTTTTCCAAGTACTCCTTCACATATCTAACTTTCTACCACTCCTCATATCTCTTACAGAACATTCTGCATCTAGTGAATACTTACTGTGTGTTGAAACAATGAAGCAATGTAAAATTTAATTAGGTACACCTGTTGAAATTTTTTTTTACATATCTATATTTATAACTTTATATACATATGTATATAGATCATATTTCCTGTTGGATAAGGAAATTTGTTATTCGAAGTACTTAACCTTACAAAATTTTTTTTATGTTTTCAAGGAAATTTATTAACTCATGTTGTATTTTTCCAGAGTATATTAATAAAACTAGCACCAGAAATATTGCTGGTAACTCTTCATTTCTTTTATGTGAAGCTTCCTTCTTAATGTCCCTCATTGTTTTTAATAATCTTTTTTTTTTTTGTCTGTACTCATGTTCTCCATTTTTCCTTTGGAATGATACCAATTAAATTTTCTTTAAGTTATATATATTCTGTTCAGTTATCTTCTGAACATGTTCTATGAAGTAATCCATATCTGTAAATCTCATGCCATACTCTTTCATCTCTTGATTTGGCTTGTGTTATGTAGGTATCATGCTGACTCTTAATTTTGCAACCAGAACAGTTCTATGTGAAAATCACCATCTTTCAGACTTAATTAGTAATCAGATGTGTCAGACACTGCTAAGTGCTAGGAGTAGAAAAACAGGAAAAAAACAGTCCCTGCCCTCAAAGAACTTACAATTTGAGGGAGACAACATGTAAACAAATTATATATTCTATTTGTAAAATAAAAAGTAAATAATTGAGAGAAAAAGCACTAAAAGTAAGAAGATTGAGAAAGACTTCCTATAAAAAATAGACTTAGTTGGGACTTGAAGAAAAACCTAGGGAAGTCACTAGGCAGAATTGAAAAGAGAGTATTTCATATATTTGGAAACAGCCAAATAAAAAGTCAAAACCAAGAGATGGATTGTCTTGTCCAATATAGTACCATTTCTGAGGAAAACTGGAGAGCTCAGGCGATTTCCTGGCTTTTTTTCCCCCATCTTGGCTCTACCTCCTAGTGTCTTATTCTTGGAATAGCAAAAGAAACTGATGTCACTGGATTGAAGAGTATGTGGAGGAGAGTAAGTTGTGAGAAAACTAGAATTATAAAAGAGAAATAGGTTAGGAAGGGCTTTGAAAGACAAATAGACAGTTGTGTATTTGTCCCTGGAAATGACAAGGAATCACTGGATTTTTAAGAGAGGAAGAGGGGAGTACACAGCATGATCAGACCTTTGTTTTAGGAAAATCAGTTTGGTGCTTAAATGGAGGAAAGATTGGAGTGGAGAGAGACGAGTCAGGCAGAGCCACTAGCAGGCTCTCTCAGTAGTCTGGCATGAGGTGGTGAGGACCTGCATTAGGCAGTGTCAGAAGAGATAAGGAGAAATATTTGAGATGTGGTAAAGGTGAATTTTATAGGCCTTGGCAACAGATTGGAGAGAGTGAGGTGAGAGACAGTGAGGAGATGAGCATGACTCATGAGTTTTAAGCCTGAGTGACAGGAAGAATGACATTGCACTTTACAGCAATTGGGAATGAGTATATGTGTAAAAGGTATGAAGGAGACAATGAGATATTTAGGGGCAAAGATAATGAGTTCAGTTTTAGACATGTTGAGTTAAAGATGTCTTACTGAATATCCAGTTCTAAGTGTCTGAAAGGTGGTTAGAGATGTGAGATTAGAGATCAACAAAGTGTCTGGGGCAAAATAGATAAATTTTGAGAATCATCAGCATAGTGATTATAATTAAATCTATAGGAGCTGAAGAGATCATCATATCAAGTAATAGAGAAGGAGAACAGGGCCTAGAATAGAACCATGTGGGACATCTGTGCCCAGAGAGTAATCTGGATGAGAATTCAGCAAAAGAGAACTTTATGAGAAGAAGGTTGGGATCAAGGCATTGGATACCATATGAGGACAAAGAGTAGGATTTATTAAGGGAAGGCAGAAGGAGAGGTCAAAAGCCCATAAGTGATAATTGAATAAGATGATTTTGGAATCCTTGAACATAGAGAGTAGTATATTTTTGTTATGTGGCTGAGGTAGGGTAGAAAAGTAGGTCATGGACTGTGACTAGGTTGATAAACTGAGTGGTGTTAGATTGAGGAAGATTCAGTATGTATGTTTAATTCTTCTAGTATGGAGGCAAGAGTTAGGAAGAAGGAAAACTTGTAAACCATATACTAAAATCTTGGAAGAAGGAAAGAGAGTCTCCTGGGAGTTTGTAGACAACAGCTACCAGAATTTTGATTTCGTGGTAGATATGAATAGCATAGACCTCAAAGGAGTAGTGTTGACTGAGTGATGGAGACAGGGAGAGAATCTGGCAGTGGCAATGAGGAACAAGAATTATTCTAGCTCCCAGAAATATTGGGAGTCATTAGATTTTGATAAGACAAGCCAAAAGCTTGAACTATGAAGATTTGTAAGCAAAATAAAATTACAAAGTTACTTCCACAAGTTAGGAGAAATCAACAGAAATAAAAAGCAGGTACCCTTTAAAAATTTTTGTTGATGTTTGTTGTGGTTTTTGTTTTTGTTTTTTTTAACATCATCCATTTTCAAATATATAAATATATTCCTCCTGTTTTCTCCCCAACTAGTGAGCTTTCCCTTGTAACAAAGGGAGGGAAGTAGGTAAAACCAGTGCATCAATTGTGTTTGGTAATATGTAAAACATTTTATGCATTCTTTTGTTGGAGAGGTAGGCAATTGGAATTGACTGTGTGACATGGGAAATACCAGCACAGGACTGCTCCTCATAGTGTGCCCTCATCAAAGCAGGTGCAGTGCTCCATGAGCAAAGCAGCAATCAGGTAGCTCAAAAGAAATGTAAGACGTGCAAATTTAAAGAATCCCCTGCTGATGGACTCTTTGTGCCCAAACTATGGTAAAGCATTCTGGGCTTTAATTGGTCTGATTAACCATAGCCAGATACACTGTACTTTGGCTCTACCATAATGATATAATTTGGTCTACTTCAAGAATACTTTTGTCCAAGGGATTGGGGACTAAGCATACTTGCATAGTGTCATACTATGACAGAAGAGGGAGATAATGATAGCTAGCAAATTATATAGCACTTAAAGGTTTGCACAGTGTGTTTTGCAAATATCATCTCAATTGATCCTAACAATGATCCTACAAGATAGATGTTACATTTTACAGATGAGGAAATTGAGCCAGAGAAAGATTGTGGCTTGCCTAAGTTTACACTGCTAATAAATATCTAAGGATGAATTTGAATTTAGTTCTTCCTGACTCTAGACCCAGTGCTTTATCTTACCCACTGGGCCACTTAGATGCAACAAAGAGACTGTATCCTAGTGGTGCTTGCGTGCACACACAGACACACACACATAGACTTTAGTTGTCTCTGACATCTCACTGATATAGTTTCTTCATTTAGCATTGATTATACACTATTTATATCTTCTCGTAGTCCGTAGATTTCTCCATAGACAACTCAGCCAACGCACTAGAGGTCTTTCTCTGATTATTTTTTACATTGCTTGAGTACATAAAGCTACGTGGGTCCTCTGTTGATTTTGGACAAAATCTGGTTATATAGCTTTTTTGTTCTGTCTTTCACAATAGATTATGAGCTTCTTGGGAACATTTCTTGGCTTTTTTTTTTTTTTTTTTTTAAATTTCCAATACATGTGTGTAGCACAGAGTAGGCATTTAATAAATATTTATTGACTACTGATAGCATGGGTTATCATTCCACCTCACCAGGAATGCACCCATCTGCTTTAGTGAATTAGATTCCCTCTGATAAAAATCTGTTCTCTAAAACAAAAATGTAAAAAAATTCAGACCTCATTCATTCATAAATCTAGTCAAGGATTATGAATGTACAACTTTCAAAAAATAAGTATTGCAGAGTATTGATAACTGTTAGAAAAAACACTATTATTTAAGGGAAATGCAAATTAAAACAAGTTTGAAGTTTTACCACTTCTAAAATTGACGAAGATGACAAAAATAGTCAATTTCTGAAGAAGCTTCAGAAAATTAGATAAACTTTGAATTGATCCAGCTGTTTTGGAAACTATTTAGAATTATGCAAAAAAAAAAACAAAAACAAAAACCCTATTAAATTACTCATTTACTTTGATTCACTGTTCTCATGCACTAAGGAGATTAAAGACAAATCCCATATATAACAGAATATTTGTAGCACTTTTTGTGGTTCCAAAAAACTTACAAAGTGTATTCCCACCGGTTAGAGAATGGATAAATAAATTTTGGCATATAAGTATCATGCAGTATTATTATATAATAAGAAATAACAAATGAATAATTCAAATAAAGATAGAAACTTATATTTACCTTTAAAGAAGTCAGAGTTAAAAGAACAAAATGAGTACAATCATATAAACATAAGCAACATAAGGAGGTAATCAGCATTCATATTAGCTACAATGACATATGGTCATTATAGAGGATTGGGAAACTGAAGATGATTGCATGTAATTTTAGATGTAGTCAGTATAACTTAGCTCAAAAGTCTTTGGGTTTTGGTTTTTTTGTTTGTTTGTTTAAGGGCCTCTGAGAGATGATATGGTTTGGGAATGGTATGGTCAATTAACGTAGTATAAAAGAAAACTTCTATGAACTTCCTTAGGTTTTTGATTTATATAAGACCTGAGACCTAAGGACACTGTCATATTATTTCTTAATTTTTACAACATAGGGGCAGCTAGGTGGCGCAGTAGAGAGAGCAGCACCAGCCCTGAATTCAGGAGGACCCGAGTTCAAATGTGGTCTCAGACACTTAACACTACCTAGCTGTGTGACCCTGTGCAAGTCACTTAACCCCAGCCTCGAGGGAAAAAAATTTACAACATAACTAAAGCCTTAGAAGAATGTAGTTCTACTTCTTTCTGCCTGTCTCTCTCTCTGTCTCTCACATACATGCACTTTTTTTTTTTTTGTACTGAGCACAAATCTCAGTGTTTTTTAATTCTAGACTCTCATTTTACATACTCTTTTCTTGTTCTTTGGGTTGTATTTAATCAGTAACAAGATATGCTACTCCAGTTGGTTTAATAGAAATATACTGCACTCTTCATTTCCATTTTACAGTTAGATACAACTAAACAATAAGATGAGGAAGAAAATGTCTTTCTTTTTCAGTAGTATACCAAGTGATAATGTTGAAATATTGCCTTGACTATGTTACATTGGTGAGGTTGTAGAAAAAGCTAAGTCACAAAAACTTATGAAAATGTTTACAACTCACAAAAATCAAGATAGTCCAGTTAAAGAACAATTGAAGTTTCTAAAATTTTAGGTAATATGACTCTTTATGCCAAATCATAAAAGATCTAATTGGCAAAGGACTGTTACATACAAAAATATTTATAACTCTTTTAATTATGTTAAAACATTGAAAATGGAAGGGATACCTGTCAATTAGGGAATAATTGAACAAATTATGAGATAAATATGTTGGAATGCTATTATGCTGTAAAAAAAATTGTAAAGGAGGTAGTTTCAAAGAAATCTGGGTAAACTCGTATCAATTCATGCAGCAAAAGAAAGCAGAATCAGGAAAACAATCTATACAGTAACAACAGTATTGTAAAGATAAATTTGAAAGATTCTATGGAAAATTCCATTGATTTCCTCCCTCCTCCCACCTTCCCACAAAAAAGAAAAAAAAGAAAAAAGAAAAGAAAGAAAGAAAAGAAAAGAAATCTGGCTTTATTCCAGGAAGGTCCTCTTGTAAATCAGTTAGAATCTCAAAGATATGATCTACCATTCAGCTAAAAAGACAACCCAGTCCTATGTGCATTTTCTTTAGCATTTAATTATAACTTGTAATTTGGCTCTAGAGTCCCTCAATGAATTGATTGGTGTTGAAGATTTGTTCAGAGTGGTTGTCCTTCCAAACTGAAAATCACCAAGCATAACTCCATGGCTAGAGAAGCCCTTTTAACCATTTCCATTCCTCATACCTAGACAGTTTTATTATAGGAAAATTTTGTCAAATAGACAATTAGTTGGAGAGAGTGTATTGATCTACATTAGTAGGGAAAGTCTCTCACCAAGTGCCTTTATACCAAGAGTTCTTAACAGTGGGTCAAGTTAACAAATGCGGCAACAAACATTTATTAAGTGCTTATTATGTGTTATTGGTACTGTGCTAAGCACTGAGTATACGATGAAAGGAAAAAACAGTCCCTGCTGTCAAGGAACTCTATATTCTAATTAGAGAGACAATGTAAGATGTACAACCAAGACATAATAAAGGATAAATTAGGAATAATAAAGGGAAAGCACTAAGATTAAGGAGGACCCATAAAGCCTTCTTGAAAAGGATGGAATTTTAGCTGAGATTTAAACTGACATAAATGGATGGATGTATGGATGGTTGAATTTTTAAAATAAATTATTTTTTAAATATTTAAAATAATGAATTTTACAGAGAGATGATCTCAAAAAAGTCTTAATCCAAGCACTCATTTGCAGAAAGAGAAACTAATTCCACTTTGTCTATGCTGTTATTTCTGGTTAGCATCAGAGTTTTGAAAATTATAACCCAGATTTCCTGATTCTAGTGGCTGTGCTCTTTCCTTTATGTCATATTGCCCCCTAATCATCTCAAAACTCAGCCAGGCATTTTCATCCCTATACAATCCCATAGGTTGCAAGAATGGCAAGAGCTAGAAATTAGATTCAGATCTCATTATTCCCACCTTTCTATTCTAGTCACCAGACTGATGAAAGTTTCTCCCTTTTAATTTAGGATAAATGTTACTATTAATGAAAGTTAGTGAAGACTGGCCCCAATTTGTTATTTCCAAATCCAGCCACTTGCATTTTTCTTCTTTCTGCTTCACTTACAAGTGAGTTGGATTTAAGTGAGGCAGCTGTGCAAAGTCATTAGCCCTACTCGAAATACATAGGGATTCAGGACAACTGGTGATGGCCCAGATTGTAGTAAAAGGTCTTTCCCTAGTCTCAATTTGTCTGAGCCAATATCCGTTCAGTGATTAAAGACTAGATAAGAATTGGGATAAAAAATGACCTAGTTGGCCTTCACAAAAGCTTCTAAGAGAGTAAGAACTTCAGAATTTCTGGCCTGTATAGAAAGTTGCTATTTTACATTCACTCTGAGCCAATGAGATCCAAACTGTGAGCTAGTAAGGTTTGGTCTAGAGCTAATTGGTGATAACCAGAGTGATTTTGGTTTTAAAGATATTGTCTGGTAATTCCTTTTGAATCCTAATGGAATTTATCAAAGTGTGACTTATCAGAACTATATTTCAAGAAGATATAAATGAAAACTTCATAAGACATAAGAGTTAATTATCCTTTTTAAAAAAAAAAGATAAAATAAGTAGAGAAGAAAAAAAATTTAACCCCAAAGATACCTTGCAATGTATAAGCAATAAACATTTATATTACTTTGGACCAAGCACACACATGTTAGAGTACAACTCCCCAAAAGGACAGAAGAAGAGGAGGAAATAAGTATTGCTGAACTAGAACTGGTCTCTTGATTGGGGGTGAAGCTAATCACAGGTTGTTTCGTTGTAAATATCTAACATATCACTTCTAGTTAGTTTGACTCACTACTCAGAAGCATGTCATGGAAATGACATTGCCTTAGCTAGAAGGTGTATGTGCAACTTTTAAAAACATACAAAATAAAACCTTATTAAATTTATCTTCCACTAATTCAGGATTTACAGTAAATTGAGTTTTGTTTTTTGTTTTTCTTGCTTATCCTAAAATAAACTTAGCCTTATTTCTAACATTTCTAGAAGCAATCATTTATGTACAAAAAGAATGATTTCATTTCTTCTATTATGTATTTATTAAAGTCATACTAGTAGATATTGTCCTTGTATTTGGCACATGGGGAAGATAGAGAAAGGGTCTCTGGATCTTTGAATTCATTGGTGGAATGAATTCCTTCTGATATAGATCAACTACTTGTTTTTAACTTATTGTTCTGATCCCCTCCCCCCCTCCGCAATTGGGGTTAAGTGACTTGCCCAGGGTCACACAGCTAGAAAGTATTAAGTGTCTGAGAGCAGATTTGAACTCAGGTCCTTCTGACTTCAGGGCTGGTCCTCTATCCACTGCACCACTGCCCCATTCTTTCTGATTTTAAACTTTTAAAAATCTTGTTTTGGTTACTGGAGTCCATCTGATGCAGTCAATGTTGCAAACAATTTTTTAGAAATACTGAAGATAGATTTTTTTTTTTTAAAGACTTCAGTTTATTATCTAATTAAGGTCTTTTTTTTTTCTTACCAAAATTGCAATGTTCATATTTCTGCAATTCCCAAGATTCTCTAGAGCTAACTCCTCCTCAAATGGGCAGAACTGCTTTTTCCTTTAAAATATTTCTATAATTCAAACTTTGTATTTGTGCCTATTTTCTCAAAATTAGTCTGAATTAATGAGGTTTGATCTTATTTATTTCTTTTCCTCTAGAGCCTAAGAAAAAATGTAATTACATGGCTTAGATGCCTATGGTTCTGAATTTCCCAAACTAATGAAACTAAGAATTGTGTCTTTGCATAAAATATATAAACAAGTTATCTTGCCATTCTGTAATTTCATTTAGTTAAGTAACTTCCACAGTTGTAGATTGGTGAGTCATTTTATAGTCTTAAGAGAATTGCCGGTGCCACTAAAAGATTGAGACTTAGTTGTTGGCTCTCTATATTCACAATGCTGGTCTTTTAAGACCTCTGTTTACCTCTATCGTAATATAAATTTTAATTACTGTTTGTCATGAAAATGGCCTGCTTATAATTTTTTAAAAGATGCCAAATAAGAAAAAATATTTCTGCTTCCTTTATCCTGTCTAGTTTAGGACCATCTAGAACTTATGCTGTGACAAGTAAGGGACATAGCTCAAAGCTACAGAATTCCCTTTGGGGTAAAAGAGTTCATTGTCATAAATTTTTTCCCTTTCAAGTCGGTCCTAATAAGTTCAGGACATAATAAGAAATCATGTTTGGAAAATTGAGAGTTATAATGAAAGCTTAAATTACTCTTATTATTTGACCCGAACATCAAAAAGCTAATTGACAAAATGTGTTATCCTTTACTTGATATGAAAATGGCTAGTATCTAAAATTTTTTACGGATGGTCTAGGTTTTCTTTGCAACTATCTGCAAAATATATGTAAACATAGTTTTCAGCATTTACCCTTGTAGAACCTTGTGTTCCAAATTTTTCTCCCTGCCTCTCCACTTTCTCCTTCCCTAGACAGCAAGCAATCCAATGTAGGTTAAACACGTGCAGTTCTTTTAAACATATTTCTACATTTATCATGCTGCACAAGAAAAATCAGATCAAAGGGGGAGGGTGGAGATGAGAGAATAAAAGCAAGCAAACAATATAAAAAGGTGAAAATACTATATTGGGATTCATATTCAATCCCCATAGACCTTTCTCTCTCGACACAGATGGTTCTCTCCCTCACAGATCTATTGGAATTGACCTGAATCACCTCATTGTTGAAAAGAACCAAGTCCATCTGAGTTGGTCATCACATAATCTAGTTGTTGCTGTATACAATGATCTCCTGGTCCTACTCACTTCACTTATCATCAGTTTATGCAAGTCTCTCCAGGCCTAAAATCATTCTGCTGATCATTTCTTACAGAACAATAATATTCCATAACATTGGTAATCCACAATTTATTCAGTCATTCTCCAACTGATCCATTCATTTTCCAGTTTCTTGCCATTACAAAAAGGACTGCCCAAACATTTTTACACATGTGGATCCTTTTCCCTTTTTTAGGAGCTCTTTGGGATACAAGCCTACTAAAGACACTCCAGCACCTGTTTTTGAAATTATGATTTTAAAAAGTTTTTGAGCTATAATGCCAAAATCTTTTTTTCATTTAATAGTAAAAAAAAAAAAAAAAAAAAAAAGTGTGTGTACACACACATATATATAAATACATTCATATATGTGTATATATTTCTTGGTCTTGGTGCAGCCATGCTAGCTAGATGGCTACAAGCTAATATATACTACTATTAAATTTTTCTAAGCTATAATCACGTTTCAAATGAATTCAAACCCTAAAGGGCTTGATCTTTTAGTTAAAGAATTCTTCTAGAGATGATAGTATTTTGGCTAGTATCATATATATCTTTCAAGTAAAGCACCTCAAAGGTGCTTATAAGCGTTATCTAATTGAATTCCTACAGCATTTCTGTGAAGCAGATGGAAAAAAAGATACTTTTGTCTTTAAGGGAAATAAAGCCACATAGCAGTATGTGCTTGCGTTACAGAGTTAAAGCACTATGCAAATATGAGTTCTTATTTATAATAATAATGTCTTTAATAGCAAAGTAAGTGGTAGAATTCAGGTTCTGGAATCAGGAAGGGAATTTTTCTTAAAATTCAGTTTAAAAATACTTATATTTTGCTATGTTTTCTTTAGTTGCCCTGCTCATAGGTCTTCAATATCATTATTTTAATTCATTGTGTGGTTGATTATATCCCACTGAGCTAATACAGGCAGCAAGTCTGTAACATTAGGCAGAAATGTCATCAGAAGTATGCCCCTCTCCTATCTCCATCTGTTGGTTTTAAAGAAGTAATGTTTTTGCCCATGTGAGCAAGAAAAATTGATTTTTAGTGAAACCGAGTTAAAAACCAAGGAATTAAACTATCATATATATTTTTTCTTTTAACCTATTACAAGCTATGGCAATTACTGTCACCTTTAGTTTAGACTTTAAATAATAATAAAAATAGGAATGAGAATTACATTTTGAAACTAATTCCCTACATTTTGTTCTGTGAGGAATTAAGCAAAAAATAGCATTTTCTCAACTTTTATTCTGTGGTGGAGAACTGGGGGGTGTCTAACTGTGTTAAACGGAATTTTAATGGAGATAATGATCAAAAATCCCTACAGCCATTTCAAATTCACAGTTTCACAGGATTTTGCATCACTTGCTACTGAATTGCTAATGAAGAGCTCAATATAGCTTCTGATGCATTTCAGTTTTTCTGGGTAGTGACTGGCTAGAGTGTTACTGACATCACAACATACAGCTGTTGATTTTCTATTGTCTCTGAGGCTTCACCGAGTGCCTTAACAGACTGCTCTAGCAGGTACCTACCCATGCCTGACTGATCAGCTGAGGATCTGTTCGGCAAGCTCTTTAGAAGAGCAATGCAAAATATTAACGTAAAGGTATATGGTTTCTTCAATATCTCTGCATTGATGAAGTGAAGTATATACTAATATGATGAAGGTATGTATCCTCTGATATATTCTCTATAGAAAAATTGGAAAACAAAAAATGTGAAGAATTGATTCCATCTGCTTAACACCTTCATTTTTTGCCGAGAACATGAATATGTTTTATTAAATCATCATGCCAAAAATCTCAACATTATTGTGACAAGTCTTTTTGCAAAGATATATTTCCTTATATTGAGAATTATAAAAAAGAGATCATCTTCCTTCTAGTTTGGTAAATGATTCGTGTTTCTTAAAAATATATAATTTGCTGTTTACATACCATCAATTTAAAGGATATTTATAGTACTTGCTTGGAATTTTTCTTTTGTTTTATTGGTTTGGGAAAGTGGGGATCTATATGTGTCTGTATATATCTGTGTTGGAAGGATCTTGTTTTATATCAGTAGAACAAATATATTCCTTGGAAAGGGACTTTTTCAAATGCATATTTTAAAAAGGAGATAGGGCATGCTAGATATACTTAAACCTATATAGGAGGTACTTTACCTTTTCTTTCATTGCAGAATAGGAGTCCAGCTTGCGGTGGGGGGGAGAGGTTAGGGAGGGGTGATATATTTTCCTTTTGAAATTAGAAAACCACTACAATTAGCCTCAGAATTTATAATGTCATTTTCTTACGGGAGAAAGGTAATTTTAAAAGTTCTTATAATAGAACAAAATCTAGATGTATTATTGCTTTAATTAGCATAGCCAAATGTCATTTTTCAAAGAGAAAGAATTCTAATCTAAGTACAGCAGTAATTTAAAGGCATCTTGTTCGAATTATGTAGCCCAAAAACTCTTTTGACAATTGTCTTGATAATTATTGATCTTTTTATATACTTCAAAAATGAAAAGTAAAGATAACAATTAGCTAAAGACAGTGAATGATATTGATGTAACTGAATGCTGTTTTGTAAGACTCTTGAACATTTGCTCCAAAATCCTTTGCTTTTGATAAGTTTGTATTCCTAGCTACATAAACATAAGTATAGTATTTTAAATAAAAAGTTTATTTTTCTGACGCTCTTATTTTAATATAAACAGTTAAATTGCTTTCAGGGGTAGATTTGAAGTGGGCACAAAATACAAGTTAGAGGAATTTTAGTAAAGATCCTTTATCAAAACTAAATATCTTTTGCCTTTTGTGACTTTTTTCATTCCCAACTAAAGCCATTACCTATTGCCCCCCCAAAAACAAACAAACAAAAAAAAAACAAAAAAAACCCAGCCCTCAGATACCTAAAGAATTGTAAGGTTATAATTTCAGTGCTATTGCTTATTTTTCGTCTACCTTGATTTAATATTTAACCTAAGAGAAAAAAAAATGCTTTCTTCGCAAAAATAATATTCTTTCTCTTCCTCTGTCTTTGTCTTTCTCTTGTCTTTCTTTGCCTTTTCTTTTCTTTTTTCTCTTACTTTCCCTGAGTATGCATTCATATTATTCATTTTCGTGTTTTTGCCAAACCTTCATTTTTTGTTTCTTCAGAATTAGTACATGTGGTTCATTCTAGAAACCTACTTACTATGCAAAAATTTGATAGCCTCATGAAAGTGGTTACAGATTGGCACAAATTATATAAAACTGTTCCTAAAAGAAACTATAAATAATTATATCATGTATTATATATTTAAAATGTGGGTTTTATGTACTGGGCAAATTTCTAAATATTGAGGATTGCATAGATTTCTAATAGATTGGAAACATTAATTATTAGATACTCTTAATTAGGATTTCATGGGTTTTCCCTAAAACATAAAAGTTTGTCTTTGGGAAATGTTTAAATTGAGGAATAATTTCTACATCTTTGGAGAAAGCATTTCTTGTAAGACATTAAATGTAATTTATTCTTAACTTGCATCTTTATAGAGTGTAATATCTTTAGAATGCAAATGCCAGGTGTTCTGGCACTTTAAGATTCTGTTTTGAGACTGACTTGGGAAGAAATCAAGCCTTCTGACTCAGTTTAACTACTGAGTAGAGAATATTAATACCAATTTTGCTAGTTCTTGTGATATCAGTTCATATCAGCAAAAAGTAAAGTGGAATTCTGTATGGCAGTCACTTAAAAATAATCTAAAGAGATACATTTTAAAGATCTGTCTTTGCTAATTATGCATAAAACACCACATAAGGTCTGAAATTTTACATCAGAAATGATGTTTAAAAATATAACTGAAATTAAATTAAATCATTGTTTTGGGTTTAACATTCATACTTAAATGAAGTAGTTGGACTATCTGCCCCCTTAGCTCCTTTTGGGCTTTAGATTTATTGCCCTATGATATTTTAACTCCATCTACTGTTTGTTTCCAGAAAAGAAGTCTTAGAATGCTGAATTACATTGTGGTTATTCTTAAATCTCACATGATTTTAACATCCTGCTCCAAAAAAATCTGAATTTTCATATTTTAAAATTAGAATAATTTATTTTTCAATTTGAAGGAGACTTCAAAATGAAGAAATTAAACTAAGTGGCCTCTACTGATAAGGAAGCTGAGGCTCAGACAGGTGAAGGGACTTGACAATTATTAAAAGACTATGACTCTAAAACCCAGGTTTCTTCATAAGTCTGATTTTGTGTGTAGTTTAGTTTGGGCTTTTAGATTTGTTTTTTTGTTTTTTAATTCAGAAGAATGGAACTGATAGTGAGAAAGGAGAAAAGGGAGATGGTGCTGAATTTGTTGCTTACATTTACACAATTTACATATTAGTGAAATTTAGACTTCTGTAAGAAATATTCTACTTTGTGTGCAATCTATTGCTTATTTAATATCAATTTTTTGAATGCTTCAATTATTTTAGTTACTTTTTATAAGTTCATAAAATTGGAATTTTCATGATTGATTTTTAAATAAAGACATAAAAGCATAGACAAGTTAACCTGTCCAGTTATGAAATCGTTTTATTTTTTCATTTGAAAGTAATCATGTTTTGAAATAGAATACCTACCCTAGATTTCTACAGAGTACTTATTTCAGCCAGTCCGATAGATTTCTGCAGATGTATGTTAGGATATTTCTTAAAAATAGACTTTATACGATAGATCATTAAAAGCTCCAAAGTGGCAATGGTCTCCTAGAAGGAGCTCTTTGTTTAAAAAAAAAAAAAAAAAAAAAAAAATTCCCAGGCTTGCCAACAATTTCACCTGTTATATAAGTACTACTTTCCTTTATTAAATCCTCTAGAATGCTAAAAATAGAACCTTCTCTTTCGTGCAGATCCTTTATTCTTCAAACGATTCTTCCTGTGATATCCACTTAAGCAGTTTGGCTATTTTATATTTGCTGTAGAGAAGAAGATACAGAAAAAGATCAGCTGTTTGTTTTCATCAGCCCATTCTTGTGTTTTAGATTGGCATAAGTGAGAATGGTGAATCTTATTTAAAAATATATTGAGGATATAGAATTTTAAGATTCGGGTAGTACAGTTCTAATGAGTTTAGCTGGTGGGAATCCCAACATAAATTTTGTTATCACAGACAGAAATACATATTATGCTTTTTAGATACAATATGCTTTTCACATAATTTATCTCATGTAAGCCTTTTAACAAATATTTTTAAGTAAAGTGACATAATGACTCAAGATCTAAGAGAAATTGAGAATTGAAAAGGACTTTTTTCTTGAGACAATCCTAGCTATAGGTACTTAGGTGTTTTTTCTTCTAAGACTTTTATAGCATATAGGGGAAGCATTTAATCTTCTCATTTGTGCCTTGGGTATATTCTTCTGTAGGGGTAGAGGAAATGTTTCTTATTTACCCCCTTCCGTCTAATTTATCTTTCCCCTAAATACTCTATTTCAGGTAACTCCTCATACCTCACTTTCACTCTTGTGGCAGAAGAATGTACCAACTCTTGGGTAATTATTCAGAGGCTCTGGGGTCCAGAGAAGGAGCAATGAAAGAAATCTGGAGATAAAATACCCTAGCTAGACCTCAGTAATTATAAAACAAAAATTCCCCCTGGAATCAGTAGGTAGATTGATATTTTTCTATTTTTTAGCAAGATCATGTAATAGGGACTTGAAAGCTTTTTTTTTTTTTTTTTTTTTTTTTTTTTCCCTTTCATCAGTAGAATAAGAAATACAAACTTGTCCTTAGGTATGGAACCATAGGCTTCATTTTTTTCTCATATTATTTTTTTTTTTAATGCAGTTAGATTACTATCACCAAGCTTCATGAATTAAATCTTAGAATCAGCCTGCCATCACATTCTCTAAATTCTTAACTAAAATTTGGAACTAGCCCCACCCCACACCCCACCCCCCCAAAAAAATCCTCTTCCTTCCAGGTTATGGCTCTGCTTTAGGAGTGATTGAAAAACTCTGACAAAGGCCCTTCTAATGAAAAATGTAGGTTTATCCCTCTAATAGCAACTTAGACACCAATAGCCAGTTTTTAAACCCCGGGCAAGGGAGTTCTGGTGAGATAAGATCCTATTGTCAACAAAGCAAAAGCTTTTCCTGTCCAAAAAAAAAAAAATAGGAACAGAATAATAAAAAAGAGAAGAAAACGGAATTAGGTTTGCTGATTTTCCCTCCCAAAATTTTTTTTTAATTATTTCTTTATTAAATAAAATATATGTTGATCAGTCAAGTTGTAAGTACAGACCTAGGTTCAAAAAAGAAATAAAGGCAAAAATAAACAGTATTTACTTTCCAGGAGCTTCCATTTTTTTCAGGAGAAACAAATATATGTCTATAGTGATTGGCGGCATGGCATAGTAAGGTTTTGGACTAGGAGTCAGATATACCTGGGTTCTGATTCTACCTCTGACACTTCATGAATGTGTGGGCAGGTCCCTGTACATTTCTGTACTTGTTTTTCCTCATCTGAAGATTGAGAGATTTGGATTCACATAGTCTCAACTTTCCACCTCTAAACCCTATAGTAGATTTATTCAGAGGACAATGCACTTTCAGTAGTCTTGTGTAGCAGGTAGCACTTGAGATGAGCTTTGAAGGAAGCCAGGAGTCTTAAGAGGTGGAGATGAGGATGCACAGAGGAGAGGCTGTGCAGAAGCACAGAAATGGGAGATTTAACGTTGTATGAAAGAATTGGCAAGGAGGATAATTTGGCTAAACCATAAAGTGTATGAAAGGGAATAATTTATAATAAACTTAGAACGGTAGAATGGAGTTGGGTATAAGTCCTTTAAATACCAAATAGAGTTTATGATATGCATGTCAATATATAAAAGTTGTATTTCAGGGGGTTATTATAACCTGATAACTAAACTCAGCGATAAACTCCAGAGTTTTACCAAGTTGGTGTGGATAGAACATATTTCCTGACACATAACAGGTACTTAATAAATACTTATTGATTCACTTGATAGAAATAAAAAATTTCAGAAATATAACCAATAATGATATCTATTGTCAAGCCTATGTATCATGCAACATAATGGCATGCATCTCTTAACTGCTGATCAACCACTAATATATATATATATATATATATATATATATTTCTCTTCCATCATGGCTGAAATTATTATTCAGTTCCACACAGTTATCTCTTTTCAAATCATTAGTATAATGACTGATCAGTTATATCATTGTGTTGGGGTTGTTGTTGTTATTTTTGTTTTTTAATCAAAAAAGCCATTATTTCTGTCTAAAGACAAAACTTTTTTCCATTGACTTTGAAAAATTTTTTGTTCTCTATTTTTAATAGTCTAACTCAAGACTTTCAACTTAATGATTATTTGGCTTCAAAGGATCATTCCAAGTTAAAAGATCTAAAGTAGTGTAACAATAAAATGTAATATTAGAAGTAAATCATGTGTTAAAATATTTGAAGTCTAGTAAATCATAACTTGTTCTTCATATGCAATTAGTATCACCCATGAAGTCTATTTTCCTTGCTATTTTTAAGAAAGATCTTTTTGAGGCTAAGGGTTCAAGAATATAAAGATATTCTTGTTCTCTTAGTTGTGGTGTTTATTAAAATTATTTTAGCTTACCCATTATAGCTTTCCTGCAGCTGTTAAGTCTTGCTAAAATTATAAATAGGCTTCATAATTTTTTGTGTATTTAAGATAAACCTGTTAGGACTTAACACTTCCAAATATATTATATATACAACTTTTCTCCCTGGCAACTATAATGAAATGTCTCTTAATTAGTTGAAAAAGAAAAGAGTATATTTTAAAGCTTTGGAAAGTAGCATTTTTGTTAGTGTTAATAAATGAAATATGGCAAAAAAGATACAAATATTATTCTAGTCTTAGGATAGAAAGTGGTATAGAATGAGACCATGAATAAGGAGCTCTCACCCATTATTATTTTTTTTTTTTGTACTTCTACAAAATGCTGATGATAATGATGCATATCTGCAAGTATGATGGGTGGTTATGTGTTTTGATCTCAAAAGAAAGACATGAGCCCTTTAAATCAGATCTAGATTTAAAAAAAAAAGAAAAAAGAAAAAGGATATTTTCAGGATTTTAAAACAATACACAAATGCTTAACAAATTAAACAATTCATTTTTGTTACAATTAAATTATTGATGTTACCTAATCTATAGGAAAACTAATTTATGAAATGTTGGTTTTATATAGTGTGGTCAAATATAGTTTATATAATTTGGTTAAATAAGAGTAACGACTGACTTTTGATGAACACTGGTGGCCTTAATTTTGTTGTTCCCCCAAATTCTTTTAGGAGCCCTCTTCTCTGGTACTGTATTCTCTCCTTGGTTTTCTCATTTACTTCTATGATATACTATTATTATTTTTTTAATTTAACATTTTATTTTTCCCCAGTTAAATGCAAAACAATTTTTTCATTTGTTTTTAAAACTTTGAGTTCTAAATTTTCTCCCTTCCCCTCATTAGTACATGTGAAAAGGTGCATGTAAAATTATGCAGAACATTTCCATGAAAGTCCTGTTGCAAAAGAAAACATAGATTCTATCACCCCCCCAAAAAAAAAAAACTCAAGAAAAATAAAGTTAAAAAAAAAAAACAACCTATGCTATATTCAAATACAATCCATTCTTTTTCTGGGTACTAATAGCATTTTTCACAAGTCCTTCAGAGTAGACTTGGATCATTGTATTCTTGAGAATATAGCAAAGTCATTCACAGCTCATCATCCCACAGCATTGCTATTACTCTGTACATAGTACATTTCATTTTGCATGAGCTCATGGAGGATTTTCCAGGTTGTTTTTTTTTGTTTGTTTGTTTGTTTTTTTTAGAGAATCCTCATCATTTCTTATAAGACAATAATATTTTTTTACATGTAGATTCTTTTCCCTTTTTTCCCCCCAATCTTTTTTCAGTCAATTCCCCTCTTGCCCTCTACTGTAAAAGCTTTTTCCTGCCTTTTTTATGGCAGATAATTTACTCCATTCTGTCTTTCCATTTTCCCTTCTCCTAGTATATTCCTCTCTCACCCCTTAATTTTTTTTATATTATCTCTTCATATTCAACTCATAGCTCTGCATACACACACACACACATACACACACACACACACACTCCTCCTAACTGCCATAATAATGAAAAAATTCATAGGAATTACAAGTATCATCCTCTCATGTCAGAATATAATCAGATTGACTTTATGGTTTCCTTTTCCTGATTGCTCCCTTAAGCTTGTCCTGATACCTGTATTTGAAATTTCATCAAACTTTCTAATCAGCTTTGGTCTTCTCATGATGAATGCTTGAAAGTTTTCTATTTCATTGAATGTCTACCTTTTCATCTGAAGGATAAACTCAGTTTTGATAGGTAGGTGATTCTTGGTTGTAATCCTAGCTCTATTACTCTCTTGAATATCATATTCTAAGCCCTCTGATCCTTTAATTTAGGAGCTGCTTAATCTTGTGTTATCTTGTGGTTTAATCATACTTAAATTGTTTCTTTCTGGATGCTTGCGATATTTTTTTCCCTTGATCTGGGAGTTCTGAAATTTGGCTAATATTTCTGGGAGTTTTTGTTTTGGGATCTCTTTCAGGAGATAATTGGTGATTCTTTCCATTTGTGTTTTATCCTCTGGTTCTAGAATAACAGAACAGTTTTCCTTGATAATTTCTTGAAAGATAATATCTGGGGAAGCAATAAACTTTGCAAGCCTTTCTGTATTCATCCTGCTGATCGTTTCTTACAGAACAATAATATTCCATAACATTCATATACCACAATTTATCCAACCATTTTCCAATTGATGGGCATCCATTCATTTTCCAGTTTCTAGCCACCACAAAAAGGGCTGCCACAAACATTTTGGCACATACAGGTCCTTTTCTCTTCTTTATTATCTCTTTGGGATATAAGCCCAGTAGTAGCACTGCTGGATCAAAGGATATGCACAGTTTGATAACTTTGGGGGCATAATTTCAGATTGCTTTCCAGAATGGTTAGATTCTTTCACAACTCCACCAACAATGCATCAGTGTTCCCAGTTTTCCTGCATCCCCTCCAACATTCATCATTATTTTTTCCTGTCATGTTAGCTAATCTGACAGGTGTGTAGTGGTATCTCAAGAGTTGTCTTAATTTGCATTTCTCTGAGCAATAGTTGTAATACTCTTCTCTAAGATATAATATTTTCTGGGAGCAGGTTTCTTGGGGGCTCTGGAGGCAGCCTTAGTTTCAGTTCAGTATAATCACAGGTATTATGCAGCCAGGTATTAAAGTCCAAATCCTTTATTGTTTCCTTCAAAGTCTTGTCTCTTTTCCTGGGGCCTGGTTAGCTTTCTTAGAGGCCTATCTCTCTCCTTGGTTCCGAGAGCTCCTGCCGCTCGTCCTTTGCCTCTGCCAGCTTCTGTTTTTAGTTGCCTCCGAATGAGCTTCTAGTGGGCTTTTCATTCCTGGCTCTGAGACCTCCTCCTTATATGTTCCACACTGAGTATACACCAATCATTATATCACTAGGAAACCATTATTTGTTGTAGGATTAAATCAATGCTAAACTAGATTTAACCAAGGTCTCCTTAATTCCACTTAGTACCTTGTTTCAAGTTTTGGCCCATAATAGCTCCTTGTAGGATCAATCAATCATACTGAACCATGCTAAATTAGATAATTATTGTCTGTATCAATTCCACTGTCTTAATACCTTGTAAGAATCCTAACAAATAGTGATTTGGAACACCCTTTCATATGAGTAGAAATAGTTTCAATTTCATCATCTGAAAATTGTTCATATGCTTTGACCCTTTATCAATTGGAGAATGGCTTGATTTCTTACAAATTAGAGTCAGTTCTCTTTATATTTTGGAAATGAGGCCTTATTAGAACCTTTAACTGTAAAAAAATGTTTTCCCAGTTTGTTGCTTCCCTTCTAATCTTGTTTGCATTAGTTTTGTTTGTACCAAGGCTTTTAAAGTTAATATCAAAATTTTCTATTTTGTAATCAATAGTGATCTCTAGTTCTTTGGTCACAAATTCCTTCCTCCTCCACAAGTCTGAGAGGTAAACTATCCTATTTTCCTCTAATTTATTTATAATCTCATTCTTCATGCCTAAATCATGGACCCATTTTGATCGTATCTTGGTGTTAAGTGTGGGTCCATGAAGCAATAAATTTTGGGGAAAAAAATTATATCAAAAGATTCTAATAAAGTCCTCATTTCTAAAATACTTAGAAAATTAACTCAAATTTACTAGAATTAAAGCCATTTTCCCATTGATAAATGGTCAAAAGAAATGAACAGTTTTTCAAATAAAGAAATTAAAATCATTTATAGTCATGAAAAAATGCTCTAAATCATTATTGATCAAAGAAGTGCAAATTAAAAGAACCCTGAGGTACCACTACATACCTCTCAGATTGGCTAAGATGACAGGAAAAGATAATCACAACATAGTATTTTCACTTTTTAAAAAATTGCTTGCTTTTTCCCCCCTTTTTGATCTGATTTTTTTTTTTTTTTTTTTTTTTTTTTTTTGTGCAGCATGGTAATTGGGAAGAATTATACATGTTTAATATATATTGGATTACTTGCTATCTAGGGGAGGGAGCAGGGAGGAGGAAGGAAGAAAAATAATTTTGGAATATAAGGTTTTGTTAGGGTGAATGTTAAATTATCAATGTATATGTTTTGAAAATAAAAAGCTTTAATAAAAAAGGAAAAAAAATAACAACAAAAAGATCCCTTTATGATCATGACTAATTTTTTTTTATTATTATTTTTTTTTGAGGCTGGGGTTAAGTGACTTGCCCAGGGTCTCACAGCTAGGAAGTGTTAAGTGTCTGAGACCAGATTTGAATTTGGGTCCTCCTGAATTCAAGGCTGGTGCTTTATCCATTCACTGGATCATGACTAATTTTAGAATTATTTAGAATTATTGGTACTGTGAAGAAGGTCCCCATTCCACTCTGGCTGTAAGTTCTAGGGTATTAGTGCTCTTCTTCTTCCTCCTGGACTATGTTCCATATCTGAATATGGAAAGCAACTGTCCTGCCTCAGCACTAGTAAAGAGCTCACTTTCCAATCAGCCATTTGACTCCCTTACATCCAGAACCTGCTGTTGTTGCTGCCACTGCTGTTGTTTCAGTGGTTCTCCAGGCCTACATCTGGTTTTCTGGGCCTTCCCTCATACCCTAGTATGACGATATTTTCCTAATGAACTTCCAAGTTATCTTTTACCTGAGAAGTCTGGGTTAGACTGCCACCTCTGATTTAGAGCCCCCAAGAGCTACCCTATTCTGGGTTTGCCTGCGCTGTGCCGATACAGCCTGCACCAAGACTGTCTTGCTCTCCCATCCAGATACAAGACCTTTCCTGCCGGCTTTCCAAGTTGGGTCTTTGGCTGGAAAATTGTTTGACTCCATCTTTTTGTGGGTTCTAATGCTTTAAAATGTCTTTAGAGTCATTATTTAAAGGTATTTGAAGAGAATTTGGGGAGAGCTGGGGCAAGTCCCTGACTTTACTCTGCCATTTTAGCTCTACCTCTCCCTAATTCCATGATACTAGCTTCTCTCTCCATTGACTCCTCCCAAATATGCACCATTTTTGCATATGCTTCCATCCATGCTTAAGAACTACATACCCAGGGATCTTTACTACACCTGCCTCTACCTAGACTTTTTTAGTAGCATTTTAAATGCAACAGTTCAGTTGATTTTTTTTTTTTTTTCTCAACATCTTACTCATCATTTTTGTCACCAAGCCTTCACTATTTTTGTCAGTGGGCCCAGCATTTGGACATTCGCTGATGTTCAAAATTTTAGCATTTTAAAATTTTTCCTTCTCTCCACATTGTCAATTACCAAGTAATGTAAAATTCTTCTTCCATTTCTTTTGCATACATCCCTGTCTTCATCATCACTACAACAACTGCAGTATAAATCCTAATTACCATTTGTATTAGTGATTATAATAATTTCTAGTCTCACTATTCCTGTCTATATTCTTATTCTCTCATTCCTTCTACCCCTTTTGTATTTTGCACTTTGCCAGATTTATCACTTTTTTATATATAAGACAAATCTTACACAGCTAAAAACATCATGCAAGTAGAATGATTTAAATTGAATTTTAAAAATTAGAATAGTGACCTCGGTTCAATCTTTTAGTATATTTAATCTCTTTAAACATGGATACTTCAATACTTGAGGGACTAGTATTTTATTGATATGAGTATTCCACTGCATTACTAGGTGGTCTTTGGTAGTTGATGTAGGGGGAAAAAACCATCAAAGCCTATAGCTTAATCTGGTGATAAGTGTTTCCAAACTTAATGAAGTTCTTGTTCCTCAGAAGAGGGCTATTTAGACTTAAGTGGACCTATACACAATAAGCCTTTTCAGCTCTTCAGTCTTTGTAATTGTGTCTGACTCCTTATAACTCCAATTGGGGTTTTCTCGGCAAAGATACTGAAGTAGTTGATGCTTTCTTCTACAGTTCTTTAATTAGAGAGAGAAATAAAGAAATAAAATTATTTAAAATAGAGGTGAAGAAGACATCAAAGAGATTTTATTTTTAGAGTTTCACCTAAAGCCTACCTTTCAGAATGTATATAGGAAGGAGATCTTCTTTTTAAGGAAACTAAAAGAGGAGTGAGAAATATTCTACAGTCTCCTACCTTAGAGATCCTGGAGTGGCAGAGAAATTATTATTAGCTCTTATTTTTCATGCATTCTTCACTAAGAAGAAAGTTTTAAAATGCTTATACCAAGGGATAGTTAAGTGTAATCATTTTATACTTAACATATTTAACCTAATTTTTATTTTCATTAACTTCTAGCTGAAATTGAACATAATTTTCAATTAAAATTTTTAAAAATATTATTCTAAAATATTAATTAGCAGAAGAGGTACATAGGTTTCATCAGACTTCGAAACCTTCCTAAAAAAGATTTTAGACAGATTCCTAGAGTCTGTGATGCAGGGTAAAAGCCTGATATTTGATGAAATTTAGTATTATGTTAGTTCTCCTATAGGGTCTAAGTGGCAAGAAGAAAGGAGAAGAAAAAAAGAAAGAAAAATTAATTTCAAGAAACTTTTTGAGTCTTAACTGCTTTTTCTTTTCTTTTGAGAAGTATGAGGTAAATAAATAAGCAAATATCTACTTTAAAAAGAAAAAAATCAGAGAAGAGACTTCTGAAATGACTAGGTCTGTTGAAGAAATGGGTTCAGGAAGCTACAAAATCATGGTCAAATGGAACTGTTGATGACAATAGAAAGGGAGGACCAAAAAAAGAAAAGAATGGGGTGATAACTTTACCTTCAGTCTAAGGACTGGCAGGAACCTCTGCCTTCATTCTTTACTTACAGTTATTGGCCAACAGGTGGTAGTTTTAAGTCAAGTAGAATTTCCTAAACCTTCTGTAACAACAGATGTATTCCTGATGTCTCCATTTTGATATCTGAAGACATTTTCCCACAAAAACATCATTATGCATCAGAATAGCTACCTACCAGTTATAGTATGTCTTGGTTTTTGGACCAGGACTGTGATTTTGTTAATATCAAAAATTCTCAATAAGGACATTCCCTCTGCCAATGGAAATGGGTACTTGCTCTGAAACTTAATAGCCTTAACGTTGCCTGCCCAGGTGATTTAAGTTAATTTACCCAGTATGTGATAGAGGCAAGAATTGAACCTGCCAGATCTTCCTTACAATCAGCTCCACTTTCTATTAACCATGTAATAGTGTTTTCCCATGTATAAACAGTTATGTTTAGTGTATATTGTTAATTAATTGAACTTTTAGAGACCCTTCTATGATGCTGCATCTATAACTCATAAACAGCAGTAAGCTGGACCTGATTCAGGATAGTCTGATTCTTGTGTTCATAATTACAATGAAATGATATTTTGACCATGTAATAATTAGCAAATTTGGGTTTTATTAGCCATAGCAGACAAAGGATATTTACCACATAGTGTCCTTCTCAGTTTCAGCAATATTGTTCTGTGGATATGCAGAAAAAACAACTCTTACCTCTTCTTGAGTGATTTTTGTACTTAAGATGCTTGAAAGTTATGTCAATGGACTAACTATTAGTGCCCTAAATTAAGTCTCAAGGATGGCTTTGGTATCCTTTAAGAAAAAAACTAAACCAACCTCCATGACAGATATTGTTTCAACCACACTCTAACTATTAATGGTGATATCATAAGGTCTTCTGGAATACTACTCCATATTCTGCTGCTTACTACTCTGTACAAATCAAACATCACAAATGGCATTTTTACTTCACAAATCCATGGGACCTTTTCCTTACCATACTATGCTAAGCCAAGTACTCTGATACTTCCCTATCCCTTTGGCTGGCACTGGGGCTGGGACCAGGGCCAGGGCTGAGGCCTGCTTGTAATTCCACACCTCCCCCTCATCACCTCTCAGTCAAGAGATGAACAGTATACTTCATCTTTAGCAGGATATTAACACAGTAAAAATGTGCTTTTCTAAACATGTGAAGTTTTTCTAAACATATCTCCTCAACTATTTGTTGAATAAGAAAATCAGATCAAAAAGGGAGAAAATATGATAAAGAAAAATAAGCAGACAACAAAAAAGGTAAAAATTCTATGTTGTGCTTCACATTCAAGCCCCACAGTCCTCTCTCTGGGTACAGATGGCACTCTCCATCACAAGTCTATTGGAATTGGTCTGAATCAGCCATTGTTGAAAAGTGCCAAGTCCATCACAGTTGATCATTATATAATCTAGTTGCTGCTATGTACAATGTTCTCTTGGTTTTACTCACTTCACTTAGCATCAGTTCATTTAAGTCTTTCTAGTCTTTTCTGAAATCATCCTGCTGATCATTTCTTATAGAACAATAATATTCCATTACATTTATGTACCATAACTTATTCAGCCATTCCTCAAGTGGATGATGGGCATCCACTCAATTTCCAGTTCCTTGTTGCAACAAAAAAGGCTGCAAAAAAACATTTTTGCACATATGGATAGGACATAATTCTTTAAGACAGAGAACATTTTTATCTCATTTGCTGAATCACCTAAATTTACTTTTTTTTTTAATTTAAATTTCTTTCCTACCTACTCTCCCTTCAATTGAAAAATAAAGAAAAACAAAAGCCATGGAATTTATGCATCCACTCACCTTCCTTTGCATTTCTCTCCTTTGCTGAGACCATTTAATGATTGCCAATTGTAAGATAGATCTTATATTAGCTAGTCTAATGCTTCTTGTTCAGAATCAGATTGCAGTTTGACAGGCATAGACTGTCTTAGTAGTCTTCTTAATGGTCAACAAATGGAGATTTATTTCACTAGTAGAGGTGTCTCACTGAAGGCCCAACTGGAACTGCTCAGTTAGGAAACTTCCTAACTTCCTTCTTCCCTGCCTCCTTCCTTCCTCTCTCCTTCTCTCCTTCCTTCATTTTCTCCCTTTCTCCCTTCATCCATCCATTCCTTCCTTCCTCTTTTCCTTCCTTCCTTCCTCCTCCCATCCCTTCTTCCCTCCATACACATAGGGTATCATACCCTTACCTGTGGACACTTTTTTTTTTTTTTTTTGCTGAGACAGTTGGGGTTAAGTGACTTGCTCAAGGTCACAAGCTAGGAAGTGTTAAGTGTCTGAGGCTAGATTTCAACTCAGGTCCTCCTGATTTCAGGGCTAGTGCGGCACTCTTAAAAAAACTTTTTTTTATTGTTTAACCCTTCATTAATATCTTCATCCATCCTCTCTGTTCTGGGGGAAAGCAACTCCTACCTTTGTGATCTGACTTTTGAACTTAGCTACCAGGAAGCTAGTTCAAATGCTTAATTATGCCTTAGACCCCTTAATCAATTCATTGTTGAGGACAAGTTTATTACTGTTTAAGAAAAAAAAAAAAATAACCAATTCTACCTGGTAGAAATTATTGCTAACACAATAACATGTTTTCCTGTGGAGAATATTTCTGAATTTAAATCAATTTACAGAGATTGGAATACTAACTTGTAATAAATCTCCTACTGCTATACCATTCTACATAAGGTACTTTACGATTTCTGGAGAGAACAGAAAAGTTTTTTAATTTTGAATCATTGAATTGATCACCTTCTATGGTGATTTATTGCAGTTCAGTCGTGTCCAGTTCTGTGACTCCATTTGAGGTTTTCTTGGCAACGATAGTGAAATGATTTGCTATTTCCTTTTCCAGATCCTTTTATAGATGAGGAAACTAAGGCATAAAGGATTAAGTGATTTGGCCTGACTTGCACAGTTAGTGTCTGAAGCTAGATTTGAACTCATGAGGAAGAGTCTAGACAATTCCAAATGCAGTGCTCTTATCTATTGTGCCACTTAGCTGTCAGGTGATTTATAGTCATGAAGGGGGAATACTTAATATTCAAAAGACTTAAATTAAATACATTTGAATTCATTTAAAGTTCTCAATAAAAGCCACTTGACTCAAGCTGATCATACTAGGTACTAATGGCAGTTGTCCCAAATGGAAGGACCACAAAAGATTTAGCTACTGCTTTTGAATTTGTCTAATAACCTGCCAAAACCCCAAGTCTTATATTAACTTGAGTCATGGTAACTGCAACCACTTTTTATAAGTTATATGCAATCCTGAAAACTGAACTGCTTTGTTTTTTGTGTAGTGTTAATGAATGACAAGGAAAACATACATGACCATTGCCAACAAATCTTTTAAGAAAACATTATAAAATAGGTATTCGGGTTAGCATCAAATTAAGACTGACCAGAAGTGACTGAGGTATGTGCAAACTGCTGCAAAAGTTGGTATCTTTTTTCAGGTGTTTTGGAAATGACATTTTATTTCCTCTAAAGCATACTTTTAATCACATTGAGATCCTGAAATCATTCAATCTACTGGTATTAAAATAATGCTTGTAAATAACAGCTTCACTGAACTGAACAAGTGACTGATCTGTGACAATACAGGATTTAAAATTACACAATTGTAAGGAAGACAGAAGAAATGCAAAACCTATTAATAATAGAGCTAAAGAATAATTTTGTCACCTGCCAAAATTGAGCTAACAATTCTTTCCACATAGTGGCCAGATTCATTAAGAAAACATCTTAGGTATGAGAATTAGAGGAAAATAGAGCATAGTAGATTCTTCTCTTACTTAACATAACAAAGGATATGATCCCTTAAATTTTGATGAAATATGAAATGCAACCAAAGATACTCCACAAATGGATAAGGTATCTTACCAGATGAACAACATGGAATTTGCTGAGAGTCTGCAATAATAAAATATAGTTTAAGGCAGTCAGCTGGATTTCATTATGATCTGTGGCAAGATTGAAAAATCAGACAAATGTATAACTAGCCCAAGGAAATAGTTATTTTAATAATGTCAAGAACAAAAAGGAAAAAAATTGTTGCATATTAGATATTTTGAAAGAACAAATTCTCTGAAGGAAAGCGAGGACATTAAGTTTAGTGTGAAATATATCAATTCCCTAAGGCTCAAGTTCCCCCTGGCATATCAAGAAGCTTTTCAGAGGGGGTTACCAGGAATGTTTGGCACCTAATTATATTATCTTATATTATCTTATTGAAATTGGTTAATTCCTTTTTCACATGCAAATTCATAGTAAGTGTTGAATTTTTTCCCTTTTATATCAAATGCATCTTACAGAAAGGTTTACCGAAAATTTATATAGGGACCAAAAAAGATTAAAACTTGAAAATTAATTATAAGATGATTTTGTCTTAAGTAACAGGTTTGACTTGTACAAAGAGCACTCCTGATGATACTCTTCCAGATAATAGAGGCCAGAGAGCCAGCTTCTGGGAAAGTCATGATGACAAATACTAAAGTTCCTTGTAACTGTGGAGAATGTGTAGACATTCTATTACTGGTTCCAGTTCACTTATCACATGATAAGAAGAACCCTTTTTAATTAACTAAATAGTGGAATTGTGGGGCATCTTTTAAAAAGAAAAGATAATTCATCACTGTCTCTTTTGTTGGACTTTCATTCAGGTTATGCCTAACAATCATGAGGTCTCCTTAGGCTCTGCCCTAACCCTTCATCTCTTTCCTTTTAAATGATTTCTTTGATCTCTTTATCTAGTTTTCTGGTCTCCATTCTCACATCTCCAACTGCTTCTTAAACGTTTCACGCTGAAAAGCCCAGAGATATTCTTAAAACTTAACATTTTCAACATTGAAATTACTGTCTCATTTCTGTCAAGGACACTGGAATCCTCCCAGTTACCCAGCACACAATCTAGGTATCATCTTCACTCCCTCATTCACTCTTATTTCTCTTATGCAGTCTCTTGGCAAGATAAACTAGAAGGAAGGCTGTTAATATAATCCAAGCAAGAGAGGCAATGAGGGCCTGCACCTAAGCAAAATTTAGTGTCTGAGCAAAGAGGGCATAGAAGAAATGTTTGGAATTGGTGGGACAGATAGTAAAGAGTTAGGCGCACCTAGGTGAGAAAAAAAGGAGGGATGAGGGCCCATCTAAAAGCTGGAGTTGCATAACTAGTAGACATGACCTTTATGAAGATCTAGTAAAGAAGATTGGGGAAACTATCAGACAGGTAGAAATAGAACCAAGAAAAAAATATTGTCACAGAAACTAAGAGAAAAGAAAAAAATCAAGAAGGTTTTAAATAACTTCAAAGATTGTAGAAGTTAAGAAAATCATTAGATTTGGAAGTTAGTAACTTGGGAGAAGAACAGTGTTAGGTTGAATGATGTCAGAAGCCAAACTGCATTGAGTTTAAAGAAGAATTAGAGAAGTGCAGTTACTAAATATAGATAACTTTTCCCACTTAGCACCTAGATAATACTTAATGCTTTTTTCATTGATTCTTAGCTTTAGTTTCTTTGTTTGCAACATGGGGATTATAACACCTAAGGGGAGAGCTTTTTATAAACTTTAATGTATGATATGTACATTAGTATTGTTAATGCACATTAGTATTATTAATACTGTTTTTATTATTGTTATTAACTGGTGACTTCTAATGTTTTCTGATTCAGAAGGGTATCTAGAAGTTACAGGCCAGTTTCAGATACTTCATAGCTATCAAGGATAATAAGGACCAACCTTATTATGAGTTTGGCCATTGATCTTTGAATGGTTGGTTTTAGGGCATAATTAGACCATTCCTTGTCTCCTCCATCCTTCTGCCATTTCTCAGGTGAGAGAATTTCCTTTATTCAATTAATATATTCTTCTGAAAAATAACTCATAAATATCCTTAATTACACCTTCACTTCTTCAACCAATAGAACAAATCACCATCATAGTCTTTGCTTTTTTTCAGCATCTTGTAATTGCTATATTTGTTTGGAGATTTGTGTTTTTTTTTTTCTTTTAACCTCATTTTTTTATTTTAGAAATAATTTGGGAAGAAGTTGGTGTCTATTATTTGTCATGCACCAGTCTTCTATGACATTGCTGTGTTTCTTGTGGGTACTCAATAAATGCTAGTTGAATAACTGGTAAACTTGAGGATATAGGCAATTATCGTTATTAAATATTCATTTCTTGCTTAATTTATTTTTCTTGTGACAACAAATTGTTGATTCTTAGAATGCTTAAACTCCATCATTTCTGACTTCTTTGTCTTCCTTTAGCAACACTTACCTTGGTCAATTATATTGAATGTATCTGTTTTTACCCTTAGAGGGACACAAAGTGATATGGATTGAGGTTTTGCTTTGAATTTTCTTTATACAACATTAATTGTATTTTATAGTCTTCATGTTCACTTTCTCCTATGGGGAAAAAAATCATAGAATAAAACTGTAATGTAAGGGAGAAATAAGTAATCTGAATTCAATTGTGATGGCTCTATTATTAAAATGATATGTAAATGCATTTAATATGAAAAAATTCTTTTCCCTAAATATTTTAATTTAGAAATGTCTTTAAATTCAAAAAACAATAGTAGATCAATCCTAAGGCTTATATTCACTGAAATATCAGGTTTTTGATAATTTGCTGATTTAGACTCAATTGTAGTCCAAAATTGAGAGAAAATAAGACTTTATTTCATTTTTTTCTACATAATACACACACACACACAGTAGCCTTAAGATTTGTCACAAATTCGTGCCTTTGATCACTTAGAAAAATGTAAAAGAAGTGAGATTAAGAAAGATAAATAATATGGCTTAGTGCAACGCATCAGTTGTTTTTTTTTTTTTTTTTTTTTTAAAGGCAGTTAGAAACTTATGCCTAGAAATAGAAAATAATTTTTATATACAAAGGATACTATATAATTATAACCCTATCTCTATATATCTATGGGATAATAATCATCGTGCCTTTACATAAGGTTAATGATTTATCCTCTTAAATAGTCATGAAATAATAATAATAATGCACATTTTATCTGATAACTTTGATGTTTCAGTGTTTTGAAAGTTACATAAGTATCATTTCCTTTTTGTCAACTATAACCCCATGTTTTCCAAATGAAGTTAAATAAAAATGAAAATTTGACACTAAAAAATTTCACAATAAAATTAGCTTGCTCTCGAGAACAAGAGTATTTATTCAGCAATCTTTAAAAAGTCTCCATTAGGTATATTCTAATTTTGTAGTAAAGAATGGTTCTTAATACAGAGTATATTCACACTTTGTCACCAAATTCAGAGTAAGGAACCTGGAATGAAATTGAGTTTTAAAAAAAGTTCTGGGAAAATATGATTTCAGAGTTTTATATATGTTGGGTGCAAGTATATCTTTTGTTCATTAAATCAACTTCTGTAGAAGACCACTTGGACAGGAGATAATAAAAGAGTTAAAAACATAGAAAGTCTGCTTATGTAAGCTTGATCAGTCTAGGCAAAAATTATTGACTAAGCACCTGTATTGTAAGGGACTATCCTAAATTCTAAGACTACAAAGACCAAAATGAAACACTTCCTGCCCCCTAGAATTTTCCATTCTATCAGGTATACATATACAAGATAGTTTGGTGGGGAAGGCATTAGTAGCTTCAGGACAAAGGAAAGGCTCCATGTTTAAGGTGGCACATGAGCTGAACCAAGATCCAATAGATGGCATTTAGAGGAAATGGAGAACAGCTGTATAGTGTTTCTCACTATATTACAAATGTTTTTATTTTTTTCCATCTTATCATCATTTGTTATTTTTGTTGTACTTTGTAAAATCAGTGACACAGAAAATGACAGGAAATTCTTTCAGCTATTAACCAATATCATCTTTTCAACCAAAGAACTACTAATTACATATGAAAAATAGAATATAATTAAATTTTAATAGAATTCATAACTATATTTTTTGTGTTCAGTGCATGCTCAGTTCAGAATAACAACTTGAGAACTTGTGCTGGGAATAGGATTTCCAACTCATTATGAATGAACATTAACTTTGACAATATGACAATTCAATCAATTTATTATGTACAGACATTGATTTTCTGGATTGTTTTTAAAATAGTTTTGGGTTTTTTAATTTTATAAAGTAAAGTTGATATATGGGAACTTGGGTACAATTTTATTTCATTATTTAAATCTTTTAATTATTTTAAAATATTCGATGGTCTACACATATTTTATAAATTATTTATAAATATTGATAGCATGTTGCATTATAGAACTGCTGTGATTTTCAAAAAGTTACAATTTCTATGATTATATGTTCCAAAATGTGCATTACAATGTGATGAGATTTCTTTTTATTATATCTTTTAAGTTTTTACATTGTCTTTTTAAAAAAGTATTTTCCTTATTTATTCCGTATTTCATTTGTATATTTTAGAAATTTTGGATTGGGAGGGAGGAAGCTTGTTTTTGTATGTCAATACAAACTCATGTAAAGATTCCTTGATGGGTCCCTCTAATTTCCTCTTCCTCTCCATTTTTTTTTCTATCCTTGCTAAGGGACTTAAATTTTGACCCAGGTCAATCCATTCTCCAAAGCCCTCAGGTGAAGATAAAATAGAGAGCAAGGGAGACATATATTCCAGACATATGGTATAATAGCCAGTTTATAACAGGAGACAGATTGTAAATAGCTTTTTCCATGAATTTCCATGAATTTGACTTTGACAGGGAAGAAACATATAGGACAGTAGTCTGTGGAAATGGAGGGTTGTTTCTTTCTTGGAATAGTTAAGTATTTTTATAGGTTGTAGGGAAAGAACTAGCAAATCGGAGAAGTGACTGATAGTGGGAAGGGTTGATTGTGGGGATAATTTTCTAGAGAAGATGAGAGAAAGTAAGATCAAGGGTACTTATACATACAGGTGTTGGTCATGGCAAAGTCACCTCTTGATCCTCCTGGAATAAAGAATAAGGGAAATGATTTCAAGGGTTTAAATATAAAGAAATTATGGATTCATAGCTATAGGGGACTTCAGAAGTTATTGAGCCTAACTCCTTATGTTAAAGATGAGAAGATTAAGTCCAAAGATAATGACTTTATCCAGAATCAAACACGGGGCAGAGATAAAATTGTACCCAAGTTCCCATATATCAACTTTACTTTATAAAATTAAAAATTACATCCTCTGCCAGGGCTTTATTTTCTTCACTATTTAGACAGAGCTCTCTGAGCAAATAGTTTTCCATTTTCTCAATAAAATATGATGCTAAGTTCTCAACTAAGAGAGAGAGAGTAAGAAAGAAAATGGGAAGGCAAGCTTGAGATGCTGAATTATCCGGACATCTGCTGAATCTGACACATTGCCAGAAACAGAATCGCTAATAATATCTTTACTTGCCTTATTGATAATTTCATCTTTGAGAAAGCAGAGAAACTGATAAGGGAAAAGAAAGGGATGGGAAAACATTTATTAAATACTTTGTACCAAACCTTGTTTAAAGTTCTGGGCAAACAAAAGAGTCCCTACTTGCAAGGAGCTCACATTCTAATTAGAAGAGTCAACATATTTAGAAGAATAGGGTACCACAGCAGAGTTGATGATAAAGCCAGAAGTCTTTGTACTGACAGATTGCAGTACCTGTGGTCCAGAGGGAATAGCAGCAAGTTACATACAATTTTATTATAGTAAAAGGGGGGGGGGGACTTAAACTGAATTTGAGTCGCAACAACTGAAAGAAACTGATTCCTAGAGTAGAACCTTGTTTATTCATTGCATCTTAGAATTTTTGAGAAAGGAGAAGACACACATATCCTGATGTGAACCCTAGAATTTTAGGCAGGAAATTTTCAAAGGGTTTAGAGAAAGGATTTTTAAGATCTTCCTCACAATAGGGGAAGTTACCTTTGAGAGATGAGATCCTTTCAAGAATTAAATTTTGAAGACAGAGAAAGGAATGCTCAGGAAACTGACCAGCCAAGTTAAAACTGAAAAAGAAACAATGGAATTAAAGGATGAATACAAAAGCATGGCATGGTATAGGCCATGTCTCAAGAATACTAACAATATTCTCAGAACTATGAAAGCTGACTATAAGTAGAGAGTGATGAATAAACTAAGGGGAGGGGTGTTTTGTTGTTTGGTATTATTTTGTTTTGATCTCTTGTAGGGGAAAGAGTAGGATAACTGCTTAGAGTAGATGGAATTAAAAGAAGGCAGAACTATTCAATTGTTTACTTCTCTTTTCTCTTAAAAAAGACAACTGGAAAAATAAGAACAAAAGTAACCAATTAGAGAACCGAGGAGTAAGCAAGGAGAGAATACTACAGCACCTAGCTGCCTTTGCAGAGTCACTTGCCCAGATAAATTCCATCCTATATAATTGTGATTCAAAGATTACTGAGAGTAGATGATGGGAAAGGTTCTGCTGCACTGAAGAACAATAAATGTCTGGAATTTTTTTTTTTTTTTTTAATTTCTGAAGTAAAGAGAACATAATCATCGAACTATATTTAGAAGATGGTTATTGGGCCTCTTAAAAAGGAAGGGGGAACCTTGTCCTCTTGCCTCTCTTCCCCCATTTTTGTGGGGTTTGTTTTTTGCTGAGGCATTTGGGGTTAATAGGGTCACAAAGCTGCAAAGCATTGTCTGAGGCTGGATTTTAACTCAGGTCCTCCTGACTTCAGGGCTGATGCTCTATCTACTGCACCATGTAACTACCCCCTTTTCCCCCAAAAAAATTTAATCTAGAACAGATCATACCAGACCAACCTCATTTCTGCCTTTGAACCTGTGATCTAGTTGATAGATCAGAGGAATTTTGTGCATATATTTTACTTAAATTTTAGAAATGCATTTGATAAAGTCTGTCTTGAAGTTCTTGTGGGAAGGTATATAGATGTCAGCTAAATGTTAATCAGTTACATTTAGCTTTAGTTTAAACACCAGTTTAAACTGGTTTACACCAGGCTTTCAGATAATCATTAAAAATTCAATGTCATCTTAGAAGAATCCCAATGACATATTTGAGACACTTGACCAAGCATTATACTTTACTTAGTGCTGTTAAACATCTGTATCATTAACTTGGGTAAAAAAAAAAAAAAAAAAGATGATATCCTTATTGATTTATAGCTGACACAGTTCTGAAAAAGATAGCCAGTACATTTAATGACAGAGTGAAATCCCCAAAATAGATCTTGGCAAAATAGAACTTTTGACCAAATTGAATAATTTGACATTTAAAGTGTTACACTTGGTTCAAGAAATTTATGTAAGAAAGTATAGGATGTAGAAACGTGATTAAATGACATTTTATCTTATAAGGACTCAGGGAAAACTACACATTTAATATGAATCAGAATTCTAATCTAGCAGGAGAAAAAAAGCTAATAGAATTTTAGAGTATATTAGGAGTGATCTTAACCTGTAGGAATAAAATCGAAGTCTTGTTTGTACTGGTTTTGTTTTCACCCGACCACATCTGCAGTATTTTATTCTTTATATCTTTATTTTATATATATATATATATTTATATATATATATATTCTTGATAACTCATTATAGAAAGAGCATTAATAATCTGGAGAACATCTACTGGATGGCAATCACTGTGGTAAAAAAAACCATGAGATCATTTGAATAGTGATTGAAGGAAATTGATATATTTAGCCTGATGAAGAGAATACTTAAAAGAAAATGAATAGTTTTCTTTCCTCAATGGCAGCTGAATTTCTTTGTTAGAGAGAAAGTCTTCTGGTACAAGTTGAACTAGATGGCATCTAAGGGGATTCTTTGATTTACCTTTATAGGTTGAAGAACACTTGTTAGCAAGTGTTTTGTTCTTCTTTCGTAATTCATTTGATATTTTCAATACTAGACATAAACCTGATTTGTCTGTATGGTCATAAAAACATTGAGAAGATGACCTTATTTTAGGTTTTCACTTTTCTCTATTGGTCCATATTCTTTTGTCATCAACAGGCAATATACATAGAAGAAACTGTATATTCTTTATAATTCTCAATTTGGTGGACCTGTGAATATATAACCTCCTATAAAAAGTCATTTGCTAGAATTTGTCTTCTTTCATATTTTCCACAAGTATACCTTTTTTTTTTTTTTTTTTGAGGCTGGGGTTAAGTGACTTGCCCAGGTTCACACAGCTAGGAAGTGTTAAGTGTCTGAGATGAGACCAGATTTGAACTTGGGTCCTCCTGAATTCAAGGCTGGTCCTCTATCCACTGCGCCACCTATCTGCCCCCACAAGTATACTCTTCATAATTATATGTGTAGCTGTATGTATTCTAATTATCTTGTTTTGATAATACGGTCATTGAACATAAACTATGAGAAAGCTGAAAACATGATAGTTTTCTAACAATAGAGTTTTTTAGAAAAAAGAAAAATTTTGACAACAACTTTTAAAACTGGACTTTGCTATTTGATGTAGGGAATTTCGGGGAAGAGGATTATCTCTACAATTCATAATCTAAGAGAGTTGCCAACAATTTCACTACTAATGTGTGAGAAAGGTGTAGCTTGAATTCAGAGCTTCTTGCCTTAAGTCAGTTTTTTTTTGTCCACTACCAGGCTGTCTCTCAGTAGTAATTGCTTTAATAACTGTAACCAAATCCTCCAGCTCTGTATTTGTATCAACTAATTTGACTTTAATACCACAAAATTCTGGTCTTTGCCAATTTTATAGTAGATATATAATATATTTTGAAACTTGCATATTTCATATGAGGAAATTATCACTAAATTAGTCATTAATAGACAGAAAAAAATCCAAAACAATAATATTTTTTTTGTTCCTATAAAGTCCTGGTTGTTTTTATTCATTCCTATATTGCAATGTTAATAGTTTGAAAAGTGGAGATTGATTTTAAAATATTGCTGTGTCCTTGGACTTTGTTTCACAATACTTTTGAGAGAGTAAAAAATTATTTTGTGAATTTTTCAGTGCTGTATTTAATGGTGTGTTTTTTTAATATTCGTATTTTGATTACTGATACTTCAGCTATGTTTTAGGGAGCTTTTCAACTTGATTGCCCAGGACTTTATGTATACATATGCTCATAAAAGTTCTCAAAAGAATGAAAATATAAATTATTACATACTTTTTGGTAACTTGTTTGTAACCCAATTACTTTTATTGAATAAAGTTAAAATAGTAATTCCTTGAAAACATGACTTGTAGTTTGTCCTTTGTTCTCAAAGAGGACCATTATATGCAAATAAATTGGATGTAAGTGAGGGAAGGCTATGCAAGGTCACTTTTTCCTCTAGAGCCATCTGGGTCCGGTGACCAGATAGATATAGATCCGGACAACTGGAGGTGATCCAGGATGCAATGGGACACCTTGGCTTTTGAAACCTAAGGTCTTTAACAGATCTTAGTTGGCCTAGGCCACACCATTCAGTGATTTAAGCTATGTGGCAACTGAGGCAAAAAAATCTCCTCTTGACCTACCCCCAAAAAGGAAAAAATAAATCTGAAAGGTGAATATCCACAGAAATGACTGCTATTTACATTTATTCTGAATCAATCTGGATGAAACTAAGACTAATTGGGACTTGGCCAGGAACAACAACCACCACAACAACCTTGGCCAATCAAACGGAGTCAGAATGATTTAGATTTGCTGCATGCTCCTTAAGAAAAAATTCTAGCCAGTAAAAACCAAGATATTAAAGGAGGGTTCAGTGACCAAAAACAAACAAACAAAAGGTATGATAGTCTGAGGGGATAAGGGGAAGGACAGATGGAAGAAAAGAGGGAGGAGAAAAATGGAGAGAAGGGAGGGAGGCTATTTGTTACTGTTACTGACCGGTTGCCATTGAGTCCCCAGTGGGTCAGCTTTACTAGTTAAGTAAATCTCCATTTATTGACTGTTAAGACAATCCCTGATAGACAAATTGTAATCTGATTCTGAATAAAAAGCATTGGACTAGCCTGTATTGGCTAGTTTACTACAACAATTGGCAATCCTAATCAATATTGCTTTCAATGGCTTTAGGGAAGTGGGGGGAGAGAAATGCAAATAAGGATTACAAAGTGACTTTGGGGTGATTAGAGAAGAATATTCTACATAATTAGTCAAGTATGTGCTAGTTCAATTTTGACTAAATATTATAACTTAGTGTTAATCCTTTTTAATTCTCTAATTAATGGCTTTCAGGTGGATAATTAAAAATATGATCATTGTACTTGTATGTTCTCAAGAGTTATCAAGTACAGTGGATATTTTTTCTTTTAACAGCTTTGTGTGGTATCTAATGCTTTGGAATTTTCTCAGTGAAATTAAAATTTATAATAAGGAGTACTTTTATCATTTTAAACAGCAAAATTATGTGATCTCTAAAAAATGATAATAAAATTGTAAATTACTCTGATCAAGGGTTCTAAACCTGTGACTTTTGGGGGCTTTTAAAAAATGTTTTGATAACTGCATTTAGATAGGATTAGTTTCCTTTGTAATCATAGCTATTTTATTTTTTAGCAACATTATTTTGAGAAAAGGGTCCATAACCTTCCCTGTATGGCCAGAGAGGTCCTTAATACAAAAAAGTTAAGAACCATTGTTATAGATACTGTTTTGATATGGGTTAAAGATTGCTTTCTAATTCCCAGCCCCCATGAATCCCAATGGGAGATATCTGGGCTTTCCCAACCCCCACCAGATCTGAGCTAACTTGGGCTGTCCCAGCCCCCACTCTAATGATCTGCTCAAATTTCCTCCTCCCCCCACTGTACAAACAGTTCCTTATCTAATAACCCATTGAATTCTATTCAATTCTAACCCTGACCAAAACCAGCCTGGAGCCAACATGGGACTCCACACACCTTCAAGATCACCAAAAGCCCCCATTATAAAAAGGGAAACCCTGGAGCCAACTCTTTGCAGGAGCCCCAAACATGGCATCCATACTCAGGCCATGTTAAGGGTTCCTGTCCACCGGGCGCCAGCGTGGCCCTGGCGTCTTTCTACCGTTACCCTTATTTCCAAACCCTAAATAAATCTCTTTTATTAATCTAGGTTTTTCGGTCTGTAAATTCCTTTACTGGGGACTCTTGCTCCACTACTAGACCTCATTTAACTCTGTATCCTTGCACCGAAGGGGAGCTTTATTTGACTCCCTGTGCCTCTAACCTGCCACTAGACCTCAATTAACCCTAATTTCATCTGGTACCCCTTACCTAACTCTCATAGTTTCATGGTGAATTTACATAAGCTTTTTTTTGCTGCTTTTTTTTTTTTTTTTTTTTTTAATTTTTTTTTTTATTTTAGGCCACGAAAAGTGATGATATATATGATCCAAGAAAGTCCAGTTCAGTCCAGGACTCTACACTGTTGACAAGGACATGGGACTCCTCCTACCAGATTCCAGATGGTTCAATACAACTGACATCCTGGCTGACAACTGTGAAAAGGAACCTTGGATTATTTTCTTTTATTTTTGTGGAAGACCACAATCCCAAATCTATAGCACACATCAGGTAATAATATCTCACTTCCCCAAATCCCCCAAAATGTGTATATTGATGTTGATATACTACTACATTTTCTTTTAAAATCCTGGATAGGATATAAGATGATTAAATAAAATATTTTTGTTTACCTCTTTCATTACATCACCAGCATATTTTACTTCTGTCTTTTGCATCATTTTCAAACATAAATCAGTTAATTAGGGGAAAAAATGTTAGTTTAAGAAATGCAGATTTTCAGTTAGATTGCTTCTGACTCTAAAAAAATCTACTGCTTGATTTGCTACTGAGAGTTTCAGAATTGTATTTTTGTATTTCTTGACTTAAACTAATGTCTATATGACAAATTCTTTTTCCAAATGTAAGCAATATTGGATTTTCCGGGTCTTTGTAGAGAATATATTCAGCCTTATTTTTTTGTTTGTTTTTTGTTTTGTTTTTAAAGGTTTTCACAGTTAAACTTTAAATCAAGATTGCATTTGCTTCCATATCCACTATTTTAAATTCCCTCCAACTTCTGGCCTTTTGCTCTATCCTCCTTCTTGGGAATTGTTACTACCTGATTTCCAAATGGGTACTTACATTTTTTGTGCTCTCCCTCTTTTGTGATTCCTCTGTAGTCTAGCTTTTGACCTTATTCAGCTGACACTGTTCTCTCCAAAGTTACCAAGATATCCTATTTTTAATGTAACTTTATTTTTTAATTAACAAAATTTATTTTCTTATTCTCCCACTCCCCCCATCCACTGAATTCTTGATTGCCATATTTAATGGCTTATCTCAAACCTCATCCATAACTGCTGATAGTAATATGTAAATGACCTTGATAACTCTTCTTTCTTTCTATAAGTGTTTTTATCACTGTTCTATCTTGCTTTTTCTCCTATATGTTCCATTTTTTCTCAGTATTTTTTACTAGATCTTTATCCTGGTCTCCCAAGTTAACCATAGTGTTTCCTGAAGACTCTTTCCTGGGCCACCTTCTCTTCTATAAATTCCACTTGGTGATCTCTTTAGTTCCCATTCATTCAGTTATCTCTATGCACATTTGTTGTTTAGCCACAATTTCTCTTCTGTCCTACAATATCACGTTTCCAACTGCTTGTATTAGCCATCTCAACCTGGATGTACAGTAGACATTTTAAACTCGATATGTCCAAATCTGAGCTTTCTCTCCCAAAAATCTTTTCATCTTTTTAACTCCTTATTACTGCTGAAGTTATCACTATCCTTCTAATTATCCGGGCTCATGTCCTGGGTATCATTCTCAACTTCTTCCTCACAGTCACCCCACATGCCCATTTTGTTGTCAGATTTTGTCATTTCTGCTTTTACAATCTTGCTCAATTATGGCTCTGCAGCTAGCAGCTAGCAACCAGCCTAATACAAATTTTCATATCTCATGCCCAACCTATTGCCATTAGTATTTAATGGCTATTGTTGCCTTCAGTTTTTTTCTACTACAATCCATTTATTGTTGCAAAACATTGTCTTCCAAAAACACAAGTCTTCCCCTTTATTCAATAAATTTGAATGCCCCTCTATTCAATAAGCTTGAATGGCTCCCTATTATCTTTCAGGTTCAAATCCTTTCACATTTAAAACCTTTCACAACCTTGTCCCTTCCTTGTACTCTTATGCTTTACTTTTTTTTTTTTTTTCCTGAGGCAATTAGAATTAGGTAACTTGGTCATATAGCCAAGAAGTGTTAAGTGGCTGAGACCAGATTTGAACTCAGGCCCTCCTGACTTCAGGGATGCTGTTCTATCCACTGAGCCACCTAGCTGCCCCTGCTTTACTCATCTCATATAGTATTTTTCTCTGTCTTCTACAATCTAAAAGCATTGGTATTCTTCCTTTTCCTCAGATGTGGCACCATCTTGTGACTTCTCTACCCTTTCACTGGCTATCTCATATGCCCAAAATGCACCTTCCATCTATGTCTTCCACAAGACTCAGTTCAGATCCCACCTTTTGCAAGAGGCCTTTCTTAATCATCCTGTGTCCACAACACATCTCCTTATTGCCTTCCTTTTAAGTTAATCTTACCTTTATATCTTAATCTTACCTTATACATCTTGTGTCTACATACATAAGTTCTATATAAATGGTAGCTAGTATTAAAATTAACTTGTTTTCTTCCTAACTCAAATGTGAAAACTCCAGGAATTATGTTTTTGTCATTCTTTTATCCTCAGATTTAGCACAGGAACTGACACATCTTAAGTGCTTAATAAATGTTTGTTAACATTAAGATCACACTCTTGAAATCTAACCTGCCTCCCCAATATTGAACTGCCTGAAAATTGCCACTGACCTCTGAATTACCCTATCCAATGGCCCTATAAAAAGCCTACTTCCTCTGTTGTCACTATAGCATTTCATACTGTTGACCTAAATAATCTTTCTTCCTCTGAATTAAGATTTACTGCAGTCCTTCCTCTAGTTTTCCTATTTTTTCACTCTTTCCTCTTTGATTTTCTTATCTTTTTATTCTCTTCCTAGCTCCATATAATATATGTTTAAATGTTTTACTTTCAACCTCTATCTGTTGAATTCATATACTCAATTCTTTTGAACCTAACTCAAATGTTACCTATTCCATAAAGTTTTTCCTAGTTTTCCTACTCCTAATTTCTATTAATAATCACTTTTTCCTTGTCGGAACTCATACCTTGCTTATCCTTTTCCTGCACTTACGCGGCATTATGCATAATATTTAATTATGTTTATTTCCTCATAGTAGACTGTTAACTCCATGAAAGTAGTGACCATGTCTTAGCCAAACTTTGTCTCTAACCAAAAGCCATACTCCTCTATTCTATGCATCTTAGGTGCTTATTATAAGTATTTGTTGAATTAAATTGAAGTATCCTTGAATAGAGACAGCTAGGTGATACAGTAGATGGAATATTAGACCTGAAGTCAGGAAAACTCCTATTCATTTGTTCAAATCTGACCTCAGACAGTTAATAACTGTGTAACCCTGAGCAAGTTACTTTCTCATCTGTAAAATGAGCTGGAGAGGGAAATGGCCAAATCACTCCAATATCTCTGCCAAGAATATCCCAAAAGAGGGTCTTGAAGAGTTAAAGATTATAAAAATGGCTAAACCACCATCATTTGGTAGACATTCAAAGCTCTTCAGAATTGTGGGGAAGGAAGAATAGAGGATTACTGTTTTGCCACTTCTATCCTCTTCTACTCGTGATAACTTAGAATTTCCACTATTCTTCTTCAAGGAAACCTGCTTCTTGACATCCAACCACATAGGTTGTGTGAGAAATTCTGTTGTGTCTATTTTCCTAACTAAAGATACTTCCTCAATTTTTTTTTAATGTGAAATATTCTATCCTTGTCTTTCAGTTGTTTTTCCCTCAAAGTATTACAAGGAAAATTTAAAAAAAATTTTTATTTATATATATATATATATATATATATATATATATATATATATATATATATATATATATATATATATATGACAAATTCCAATCATAAAAATCTCCATGGAAATTAGGAGAAAAATAATTATTCTAGGAATGAATTTTTCTAATAGTTTTTTAGAGCTAAATATATCCTCATTAATTCATGGGGCATATACCATTCTGATACATTTAAATTGGAGAAATATTTCCACCTCAAGGAATTTAAAAAAAAAAAATCATGTATTCCTTTCTCTTTCAAAGGCTTCAAGTTTTCTGTAGGATTCTAAAATAACCTTCTCTAATGAGGATGTCTGATACTGTTACTGTAAAAGATGGAACTGATACAATGAAGGGTTTGGAGGCAGAAATGAAAGATGCAACCAGAGTCGAAAATCTTATCAAATCAGAAAACTATGAGAAGATTTCAGCAGAAAAGAATGAACGTTGTATTGACAGCAAAATTGATTTACAGGTAAGGATTTTCCTCCTGGTATCAAATGTTGTCTTCAATGAATATTTTTTGGGGTTTTTTATTGATATGTAATTTTCATCATTTAAAATTCTGGTATGTCTCTTCAGTGTTTGCTGCCGACCATATCAGCCATCTGGTATGAGCATGCTAGTTCTTTGTTCTAGTTGTATCATTCATTATGTATTGAAAATAATTGTTTTGGTTTTTTTTTAAATAGAATGAAAATTTCTTATCAGAATCTGAGTATCTGGTTTATGAAGGCTTAGCTGTTATTTAACCTGCATTTTCTGAAAATAGAAAGGTTGAAAAAGCAAATCAAGCCCCTTCTTTCTTAATTGGAATATCCTATCCTGGATAGAAATAAATGTCATAATTGCTATTGAAAGATAAATAGCTAGCTAGTTACTCTTGGCACCCTGAGCTTGTCTCAATGTTGAAGACAGGCCACCAGAAAGAACTTCTGATCTGAAAGTAATATTTAGGATATATGGATAAAGAAAGCATTAAGATGGATAAATAACAATAGTAAATCACATAATGGACAAATTTGGAGGTTTTTTTGGTTTGTCAAAAATGTTACTTTAAAACATACAATTTATTTAAGTTTTTAGCCTTTTAAGCGGAGAGGGATATTGAGAAATGTAAGAATATGCTTTTCAGTCTCAGTGTAGTGGCTGTGGAAAACTGATAAGCAACATTGGGCAACACTATATCTGAATTGTAGCTTCAGGTATTTGTTTAAAGTATATATGTTTTTATATTTTTGATCTGCAACAAAAAGTTCATAGAATTTATGTGAATGTATCACTTCAGTGATTAGTTATAATTAAGTAAAAGTTTTCTAGGAAGTTAAAAAGAATTTTTTTTTTTTAAGATTATTGAAACTTTTCTTTCCCAGAGCAGATTTTAATTCTTTTGTAATTTTGTTGTTCAAAATTGTGGTTCTCTTGAAATAGAAACGAAAAATAAAGTTTCTACTTAGCTATCCCCATTTATTAAACAAGTTGTCAACTATAGTACAATTAATTTTACAATTATACATATCATTAAAGACGGGGTAACTTACTTGGGTTTATCCCAATGGACTCAAATCTAGTGACCCTAACTTAACTTTGAAATTGTGATTCATTTTCTTTGTAATAGGAGAAGTGAAAGAAAAGAATTTGAAGTTTTACTATATCCTGACCAGCTTAATCAAATGTTTATTTTTAACATTGTATAATCCTTGAAAAATGGTCAGGAGCCTATTAGTACTTCAGTAGTCCTTTGATATATAGGATAAGGGGGGATTCATCTATAACTTCTTTTTTTCGGTCTTAGAATTTATTTTTCTCAAATGAAATGTCACATAGAAAAGTTTGAAAGACTGGGATTCTGTAGGCATCCACATTCAAAGAAAAGTTTCTAATGATCTGTGCATAGCATTCTTAATTACTGCATATAATACTTTATTATATTAAAACAAGCTAAACCAAGTTAAATGGCATTATTGACTTTTAGATGGACATGTGTAGAACTTGTGTTTTGGAAGAGTACTGTAGATATAACTGATGTGTTTTATTTTTGTTTTGTTTCTCCCTCCTAACTCCCCCCTGAATTTACATGAAACAGTAATTTGGTGTATGGGGAAGTTCTTATAACATAAATATGATCCTACAAGTTGTGACAGTTACCTTTCAGTTAAAAACTTTGGGGGGGGAATATACATATATGAGGATTTTTTTTAAACTCTATTAAATGTTATAATAGATGAAACAAAATTTTATCTCAACATCAGAAATAATGATTTCATGACAAGGCTTATCCTTGTGTTGATTAAATAGCTCAAAGTCACAAGAAGAATATTCTCTTATCCAGCATGGTAGGGAATGAAAAATATGAAAAATAAAACATTCTGGTTAATAGAAACTTACCAAGCAGAGCCAGGAAAACAATCTTACATCAATGACTTCAGCACCATAAAGAGAAGGAATAACCACAAAACAATTAAAACTAGATGTTGCAAAAATATAAAGAACAAGTTTGGCCATATATCAGAGATAGCAAAAGATCTCCTCTGGGATTCTTTGCAGATATAGGAAGTCTCTGCCTATGTACATTACATATAAACATTGAGTTATTTTTACCATGATATTAATTTTCTGATTTTTGTTTTTCTCTTCATTGTGAAAGAAATTCTTAAAAGTAATGGCTCTGGAAAGGGGTGTGCAATAAGTAAAGGTAAGGAAAACCTAGGAAATGTTAAAGGAAGGAAGGAAGAAAAGAAAAAACCTTTTTAAAGATAAAACAGCTAGAAAAAATAAGGACCTAAATTGGATATCATTCATGAAGTAGGAAATTTTAAAAGTAATAAAATAAATTTTTCTCACACCTAAATGTAATTTAATCTTCTGGTGATCCAAAAGGAATATGTCAGAATCATCATTAATAACACTAGTTTTCATACACTGTACTGGTTACTGTACCTTGAATAATAACATATATTCCCATTTTATTCTGCTTATTCTCTTTTTCCATTTCACCAATTCTATTTTTCAAGGAGTTTTTTTTCTTTTTCCATTTCCCCAAAACTATTTCCTAAAAAGTGGTTTTCTTCAGTATAATTTTTTCTCATTTCACCAAATGTATTTTTTAAAAACTTGTTTTCTTCAGTTAGTTTCTGTGTTTTCCTTTCCAAACTCTCCTGCAAAGCTCTCATTTCCTTCCCATTTTTCTTCTAACTCTGTTTAAGTCTTTTTTAATTCTTCCAAGAGAGTTTTTTGAGTTGGAGACTATTTCATATCCCCCTTTGAGGCTTTATAAGCTTTTTGCTTTTAGTAACCTCAGGCTTTGAATTCTGTTCTTCCCTGTCTCCATAATAGCTATCTGTAGTCAGAGAACTGCTTTTTTGCTCATTTTTAAAGGTTGAGGTTTGCTCTTAAGACATAGGGGAGAATTGTCCAAGTTTCCTCTAAGGGCTTTCAGTTGCCTGTGCTGGGGCCAGGGCTGGGGCTGCTGCAGGCTTCCTCCCTATACTGAATGGGTCTGACCAGATGCATTGGAGGTCTCACAGGAAGTCTGCTGATCCATTGGCCTTCTGTACCACACAAAGTAACCAACACTGCTGTATTTTAAGAGCCTCCCAGTAATTCCCCATATGGGTTCTCCCTATACTGGGTCATCCTTTCCCATCTTCCCCCTGCCCAACTGAGACAGAACTTTCCTGGAGTCCTTCCAAGATATCTTCAATGGAAATTTGTTACACTTATATATATTTGTGGGTTCTGTCATCCAAAAATTCAATCAAAAGCTTGATTTAATGTTGATTCTAAGGGGAGCTTAGGAAGAGATCAGGCAATGTCCTGTTCTATTCTCTCCCATCTTTGCTCTATTTCTCCTTCTCCCCCCCCAAAAATATTATGTTCTGCTTATTTTCAAAGTACATGAGCTTAATTTTTCCTGTGAAAAATAGAGGGAGAGGGAGGAAGTTAGAAGAGCCTCTAAAATTTATCCAGTTATAAATCCCTAGTTGAAAATCTGTATTTCAGTATATTCCTGTTGTTGATTGTAGCAATGACATTGGTAGTCTGTAACAAGGGATAGAAAAGTAAATATATATTCAATTTCAAAAAACTCTTTTGTTCCTAAACAAGAACTTACCGGATAATACTGTGAGCATTTTCATTTGAAAAAGCCTTTTTCTTTCTTTTTTCTTTCTTTCTTTCTTTCTTTCTTTCTTTCTTTCTTTCTTTCTTTCTTTCTTTCTTTCTTTCTTTCTTTCTTTCTTTCTTTCTTTCTTTCTTTCTTTCTTTCTTTCTTTCTTTCTTTCTTTCTTTCTTTCTTTTTTTTAATTAATGAATGTTATTTTCTGGTAATTGAGATAGAAACAAGTAAATTTATTTGCTTGTTAAAATTGTTAAAAAAAAAACACAAGCAAATTGATAAAGGAGAAAAAAAAATATAGGAGTCTATGCTAGAAGAGTTATGAAAAGATGAACATGTTGATAAACTTATAGAGCCATGAGCTGGTCCAATTGTTTTGGAAAATAGTTTGGAATTATTCTAGGAAAGTGACTAAAATGTTTGTATCTTTGAACAAGAGATCTTACTACTAGGTAAAGTACTCCATGGAATTCAAAAATTAAAAAAATGAACAATCCCATATAATTAAAAATATTTATGGCAGGTTCTCCCCCCCCCCCCCCCATTTTTGGCAAAAGAGAATTAGGAGTGAGATATATGCCTTTGAATTGGGAATAGTTAGGCAAATGTGGTACCATGAATTTAATGGACTTAATATCACTGTGTCATAAAAAATATTGGATATGAAAACTGTAATGAAGCACACAGGACAACTGAAATGAACTGATTTAACATGAACTAAGCAGAATCAAGGAAATAATAGAAATGTAAAGAACAAATAAAGGTAAGTACTGTGTGAGTAACAATGACCAAGTTTAGTCCTACAGAAAAAAGAGGAAAAACTTAACTTCCTTCAGTTTTGGCAAAAGTAAGAGAGTCATGAGTATGTGATATTTCATATTCTATCAGACTTGGTTAGTTTATTGATTTGATAAACTTTTTTATCTTTTTTCCTTATTCATTAAAAGAAATGGGGATGGAACATATTTGAAAATCATGGTGATATAAAAATAAAAGAAACCAAAAAAAATTTCTTTAACCTTATGTCCATCAGTTGGGAATAGCTGGTGATAGTGGTGGAGGAAGTAGTAATACTACTGCTACTAGTACTAAGAGCCATCACCAAATAACATTTATATACCTCTTTAAGATTTACAAAGCACTTATTACATGTCACGTAAAGGAAGCTTTGCAGACACATCAAAATCATCCAGAAGACCAGTTAGCCCCAGTTGATGTCATTATTTATGTCATTTTCTTTTTCTTTTTTGCTGAGGTAATTGGAGTTAAATGACTTGCCCAGGGTCACACAGCCAGGAAGTGTTAAGTGACTGGGGTCAGATTTGAACTCAGGTCCTCCTGAGTTCAGGGCTGATCCTCTATACATTGCACCAACTAGCTGCCCCCTATAAATCATTTTCTAAAGTATTGCCTACCTCTAGTTTTTTTCTTCTTTCAAGGAAAAGAAAAAGGAATGACTAGTTTTGGTATTCTTTTTAGTTTTTCTCTATATTTTGTCCATTTTTGTTTGAGGAATTAACAGACAATTCCTTTTTTTTTTTTTTTTTTTAAACTTAAGATCTGGGTATACTTCTCTAAAATAGACATTTAGATAATTCACATGCTAGGTAAGCATAAAATTAAAGATATTAATTATCTGCCTCACTTGGTTAGCAAGTCCTATTTTAATTGCAATGTAGGAAATTGGACTTGGCAGAGAAGTAAATCAGTTCAAGCCCATCTATTACATTAGGAAGAACACAATGGCTTTGATTTAGGATAAGAAGACCTGAGCTCTAATTTCACCTCAGATAAATTATTAGCCTGTGTGACCTTGGTCAGATGACTTAAACTTTCTGAATTTAGGTTTCCTCATCTATAAAATGAGGGGATTAGATTAGATGGTCTCTGAGGTCCCTTCCCAGTTCTGGATTTATGAATTCATGATTTCAGATCCAGTGGACTTTTAGCAGTATAAGAAAGTAACTTCCTTAATCTTTTCTAAGTGCCATTCCAGATTAGGTTTGCCAGTGCACATATATAAATATATAGCTATCATATAAACTCCACTGCTCAGAAACATTTAGTATCTTTGAGTGCCTCCTTGAGTACAGAATTGAGCAAGAAGAATGTGTGAGCTGGGCGCACAAGGGCAATTGTGCAGTACTTTGAAAGATTCTAAACTGTCCACTCCTATAAAAACTCATCTCCTTAGAACTCATTTTCTTGGTGATGATTCAAAATCCTAGAGCACCATGATCTGCATGTTGCCAACAATGATTTACATGTAAGAAGTGATATAAAGGACATTACCAAGAATTTGGTTGCCTAGAAAGGAGGCAGAGATATAGATATAGATATACAGATATATACAGAGAATAAAGGAAATTAAATGGACGGTTTGAATGGTACATTGTTCCCCTCAATATAAACAAAGAAGAAAAGGAAGAACAGATTCCCACATATTTAATAAATCCTGTGAAAATTATGTAGTAAAATACAGAGAAGAATCACACAGGATGACATCTTGTGGAAACATTGAAATCTGCCTCATTGAAAGGAATATAACCCAAAGATGAAATCATGGGTTTATTTCAGATTAAACATGGCACATACTTTTAATGGTTTCCCATAGGATCCAGGTTCATTAAAAGAGGCAAGTGAAGTTAAGTAAGCAATGAAAAAAATTGGGATAGAGAAAGGATCTGGAAGTTATAATAGTAGAATAATTTCCATGAATGAAAATAGTGGGATAGATAAGATGTAATTGTAATTACAAGCATTATCAGCATCTGAGGTCTTTTAATAAAATTGTATTTATTTTGATGTAACTTTAAAGATGGGTGAATTAACTAAGAGATTTCTAAGATTTCTTTTTGATATAAGTTATATCTCATTTACTTGTGGATCACATCTATGTATGTAAAACAGACTTGAAAAGGTCAGCTATATGTAGCATATTTTCTATTACTAAGATCTATGGAAACTACCACAGATCTACTAAATTTCTATCAATAACTAGCTAATGTTTCTAACCATATTTTTAGAACTTGTCATTTGTTCTTTTTACTGGCCTGTTACTCGTTCTAATAATAGAAAAAATATCCTAATTATTACTAGCGTAATAGCTAATAATTATAATTGTAGCAATAATTATATTTTATTACTTGTATAATAATTGACATTGTAATAGCTAACATTTATGTAGCACTTTAGGTTTGTGTGTGTTATCTTATTTCATCCTCATAACAACTCTATGAAGCTATTTATATCCTTTTTGGAGGAACTAAGGCTAAGAAAGGTTAGGGTTCTATAGCTGATTTATATGTTGGAGGTAGGATTTGAAATCATCTTCACTTAAGTCAACTCTGAAATGGTGAAGATATTGTCTATTGTTACATAACCATTACAAAATCTTGCATGTTCACTGTTAATACTTTATCTTAGAAGTTGCCTTTCCTTTATGTAAGACTCTTAATAAAGATCTAGATTGGTGAGTTGAGCATGATAGACTAGGGTTTATACTTGATAAATGTTTTTCTTTGTCTACTTCTTCCCTCTTACTTTTATACAACTTTAAATTTTCTTTTAAAAATGTTTGTATCTTATTTTTACGTCACTCTTATTTTCTATATATGTTCATCCCTCCTCTCTACAAAAAGCAATAGATTATAATGAAGAATAAAAGGTGTAGCAAAAAAGAAATCTGTTCTGCAAAATTAACTAACCCATTAGCCAGTTCTACTGTATATGCAACATTGATTCCACATCCATAGTTCCTCACTTTTGCCAAAGGAAAGAGATTTGTGTGTTTATCTCTAAAGTAGCACTTTCCTTCTTTTTTTGAGGGAAAGTTAATATCTAGATTATACTACTTCTGCTGTTACCATTATATTAATGTCACCAGAGAAAGCCCAAACCCAAACCAAGTTCTGAACCTCTATTATTACAGGCCAGCCACAGGACATCAAAGAATGTTGAAAGTCTTTTATTTGTTCACCTACTATTTCTCCACTGGCAATTAGACAATATAGGGGAATTTGCAAAAAGCGTATATTAATTTTGAAGATACAGTTTAAAAATTCATGAGTTCTTTGCAAATATTATCTTTACCATGACCTTAAGACAATAGAAGGTCTAGATTTTGTTAAAGATCTGTCCCCATTCTAAGTCTGGGTCTCACAAAAAATGGTCTACTTCTTTGTTCTGAATTACCTGTAAGCCATGGGAAATGGTTACTCTTTACTCCATTTTTTTTCTTCCTCCATTCCTTTTTTTCCATACATATTTATCAAAGTTGTTAACACTTTCCAATTAAAGTATCCTTTTAAATTTTCTGGCACCAACTTGCTGTTCATCTATATTGTTTCTAATATATATTCGTTGACAAACTCTATGATTTGTTTATCAGTGTTCTGTAGCATGAAATAATCACATAGTCATTCTCAAACAGAAATATTTGAAGAGTTCATCAGTCACAGATAATTCCTCTTTAGTTTGAGCTCTGTGTTGAATTGTCTTACAGTGGCAAAAATCCTTCCATCTCTTATGTTTTATTCTGTACCTGACTGAACAGGGCTATTTCTGTTCTTATAAAGAATAGTGAATGATTTTTGTGTATGGACAGGAGACACATTTAAATTTATTTTTATTTTCAATTCCAAAGTTTCTCCTTTCCACCTCCTTCCTCACCCATTGAGAATGCAAAAAAAAAAAAAAAAAAAAAAAAAAAAAGTTAAGTCTACACATAAAGTCTTGTAAAAAATACCACATGAACTCTCAAGAACAAATAAAGGGCGGGAGGATGCCTCAATTTGAACTTAGAATCCCTCTGTTCTCTGTATGGAGGTGGATAACATGTTTTCATCATTAGACCTTTGGTATTATTGTGGATTATTGTATTGATCAGAGTTTCTAAGTTTTTCACAGTTGATTATCATTAACAATATTATTGTTTCTGAGAACATTGTTCTCCTGGTTCAAGTTATTTTCCCTTTCTGTCATTTAATATAAATTTTCCACTTATAATATAACAGTATTCCACTACAATTATATGCTATAACTTATTCAGCCTTTCCCCCATTGATGTGCATCCCTTCAATTTCCAATTCTTTGCCACAACAAAAAGAGCTACTAGAAATATTTTTGTAGATATGAGTTATTTTTCTTTTCCTTTGATCTTATTGGGGTACAAACATAGTGATTGTATTTCTGCATCAGAAGATATGCATACTTTTATAGTGCTTTGGGCATAGTTGTACATTTTTCTCCAGAAAGGTTGGACTGTTCACAGCTCCACCAGCAATACATTAATGTACCTATTTTCCCACATCCTCTCCAACCTTTGTCATTTTTCCTTTTCAGTCTTTTTAAAAACAGTCTGATGGGTGTGAGGTGACCTTAAACTTGTTTTAATTTTCATTGCTCTAATCCATAGTGATTTGGAGCATTTTTTCATGTGACACCTAATGGAAAAGATTTTCTAAAGTGGCTTTTGCTCTGCCAAATGAGCTGTTTTTTCATAGTCAACAAGCAATATATTCCCAAGGATAATCTGTTTTCTGTGTTCTATTATTTTTGTAAAATGGAAAATCACTTGTGAAAATATGATATACTTAATTAAATATCACTTACTGAAAGCTTGCTTGATCTCTACTCATAATGCTCTAGATGTCTTCAGTTTATATAGAGAGAACTGACAAAGATACTTTACAAACCAAAGGCTAGAGAAATAGGTCAGTAGTTAATCAATGTTCTTTCAGTTCCCTTTTTACAATATTAATAAGGTTCCAAGGTTTGGTTGGGTTTCTTCCTCTCCCCCCCCCCCCAAGCTTTTATTATCATTTCCATCTTTGTATATTGATCCATCAAGATCCTCAAAATGGTATCATTCTTAGAACAGAATATTTTCATTCAGTAAAATCCATCTCCTTTTTTTAATCTCATTAGTGCTATTTTTAATTTTCCTGTAAGTAATTTCAGGAATGGTTCCAGTATACCTGATAGGGGAGAAAGGTTTGTTTTTATAATTTGTACATATCTTTTCCATTTTTCTTTTAGTTTTCCTTCCTTTTTAAAATCCCTCGCTGGAGATCTTACCATCTTTTAATTCTATACTTCCAAATAAAGCACATTTTTCAATTTTGATTTTCACTCACATTTACTCCCTGCTCTCACAACTCACAAATCTATTTACATTCAGTTTCTGCCCAGAACTGGAGATAGATGAATCTTCGAATGGTTCTGCAAGAACAACTGCTAATCATTCCCAAAGAAGTAGAAGTCCATGTCTACCTCCCCCACTTTATGAGGTTTTGATTTGTTCTTTTGAATTTATATCTATTAGATTTAATTTTTTTACACAAAACCTATCATTCTAACCTGTCAAGATTTTTTTTGTTCTAGTTATGTCATCCATCATATTAACAATTCTTCCTAGCTTTGTGTCATCTCCAAATTTTTTAAGCATGTCACCTATGATTTAATTCATATCATTGATGAACAATGAAGAACATCACAAGAACTAGATCCCTGTGGCACTCTACCATAGAAAAATACCAGTTAATACTTAAAAAGTGAAACTCCCTATAAATTAAACAGCCAAAAAAACCAACCAGACATTCACAGTGCTCTCTGAAAATAACAGACTACCACTTGTTAAACATATAGAATATATCCTAGCATCATTGAATTCCTTGATTGCTGGGCTCTCAGTTCTTTGATTGGGTAATTGTTCTGTCCCAAGTTCTTAGCTATATTCTTTTATCCTCCAGTATAAACTCATATAATGCCCAGTTGCTGTGACTCAGAAGCCCACTCTGCCTACCAACTAGAAATAGACAGGCCAGGATATTTCTAGTTTGGTCATCTGAAATTCAATTTGAAATGTGTTTAAAATTGTCATAATTTTAAAAGATATTCTTTTTTTTTTTTTTTTTTGAGATATACATTTTTATTATTGATTAGTAAGAAATTTCCATCTATCTTCATTGTTTTTCAGACTCTCCTCTCCCTTTTAATATTTATCAGCAAACTAAAAGATTCTTTGACAGAACAAGATTGTCTTTTTACCTCTTAGCCCTTTTTTTGAAGTGTACCACAATAAATTAACTAAAATGTCTTTGTTTTCTACTCATTGTGTTTTCATATACTTAATCCAAACTTTACATTTAATACAGTGCCTTACATATAATTATTGCTTAATAAATGGGTAGCTAGACTAATTGGACTCCAAATTCTTTATTGACACATCATTTTTCTCCTTTGTTAATAGTCACTGAACAATTTGTGGCATCTTCTCAAATTAAGGTCTGATATAGGATATTTTGTTTTCCTGCCTTCATTCCATAATATGAAACAAAATATATTACCTGAGAAGTAAAAGTTTTCCCCAGACCTTTTTAAAAAGCTGCAGATCCCTGAAATGGTAAAATTAAATTTTAAGATTAAAGTGGGCACTAAAATTTTGCTGTAGAGTGTAATATGAAATATGGGAGATTTGTATTTTTTGCAGTCGACTGGCTTATGAATTCATAATGAAGAAGATGAAACAAAAGGCATTTATCTAAACCAAGGCAAGCTAGTTTACTATGCTTTATATATCGTGTTGCAGTCTATTTTGTTGAATATTTTCTTGTGTCACTACAAATCATTTCAACAAGTCTATATGCAATAATTGATGTGGATGTACTATTTTGTTTAGGTTTGTGGTTTCCATACCAGCTGTCTCTTTTAAATCTTTGTAAAAAAGTGCAAATATAAAGCTATCCTCTTTTTCCCCTTATTTTTCTATGTTAAATAAGACTACAGACCAATTTATTCTCTTGACCTTTTATTCCCTTGGGGCTTAAATAAACACATTAATCATAATGTGTCTTTTCCTAGCAACAACATATCCTATTTAAAAATTGTTATTCTTTTAAATCCTGACCCTGAAATATCAAATTTCTGCCTCCATTTTCTTCTAATATTAGATACAAGTGTTACTTCCAAACAATTAGTAATCTTCATTGTGCAAATTAAAGGGGAGGATAAGAAGAGTGGGTGAAGGTAACTAAATGTAAAATAGTTTCTTGGCAACTTTGCTAAGCTCATGCTGTGTGCCCATGCATATGTGCATTTATTTAAAGTCACTTAATATAATTTATTTCTTTTGATTTAGGTAGAGCAACTTCATCAGCCTATTCTAAAGTAAACTGATATGATTTGGTGATGATTTAGGGTTCTTGATAGGAGTTTTGTTTCCCTAAATTCGTGCATTATTCAAGAATAAATTTTAGCTCCTAATTGAATAATGAATATAGTGTCATAACTATTTTGACAAAAGGGGGTTTATTGTTATTTGTGTGTTAGGGTGAAATAGTGAAGCATTATCTTAAGTTATTTGGCACATTATGATTTGCAAAGTACTTTGCTCAAAACGACTTGGTTAGGTAGATAGTAATGCAAACATTTTTTATTTTGCCATGTTACAGAAAATGAAACTTAAGGCCCAAAGTAGGCTATTTTCCCTTGGTCAACTATTCAGATTTAAAAGTCTTATGACTCCCAAACTAGTTTTATTTAACTATAACATACTACTTCACCTAATCTTGAAAGTGAAGATACATTAACCCATAGTTCAGTGCTTTTATCTCGGCATTTTGCATATTTTTGTATCATGTTTGTTCCTGAATTTTGCAGGTTTGGGTCTTGATTTCAGAATATACTCCTTTTTTAATGTGACATGCAAGAACTAGAAGTTAAATCCTGTGTGGTTTTTGGTTTTGTTTTTGTTTTTTTTTTCCCATTCTAAACCACTATCCCAGAGCAGTCATAGAACTATTGCTTAAACATAGCATCTCCCACACTTTTTCTTTTGAATAGGAACTGATTCAAAAAATAATACTAGTGATTTTTCTTTTTAACATGTAAATACATACTTGAGAATTAACGACTATAATTTTTTTTTCTAAGTTGCTCAGAAGTTTCTCTGTTAAACTCTTAACCTCTAGGCTGTATAAGCATATAAGACAAATATTTCTAAGTCCTAGCAGTAATTTTCAATCCAAATGTAAATGGTCCTTAGACAAATTACCTTAGGAAACTCTGCCATTGTGGGTTCTAATTATGTTATTCAGAGTCAAGGCCACTTTTAGCAGTTGCTCATTCCAAGAGTAATGACAAGAAAATTGCCCTGTGCTTTTTACTGCATCAGTTAAAAAACTCCATGGGGGGGGTGGGGGCGGAAATAGTCGATGTTGAAGTAGAAATTCATTCTTACCTCCACAGGTTGAAATTTGGAAACTGCTCTTCTTTTGTTTTCCATTTTTGTTCCTACTTGGGTACATGCTATTTCTTAAAATTCCTCAATTGATTTTTTTTTTTAAACAAGATTTAATTTAATTATTACAAGATGAAAACTAGAGAATCTTTTATTGTGCTGCTATCTAAAAAAGTTACAATTGAATTAAAATAGAAAATGTTGTTGAAGCTATTTGATATGTTACATTTATAGACTAATAGAAAATGCCAACTTATAAGACCATTTTGGATGATAATATAAGCTTTTGCAAGATCTATATATACACACACTTGATTAGAGAAAACAACATTCTTAGACTAACAATGACCTTTCCTTCTCTATTTTTTACATATGGTTAGTTCTTCTGTAGTAACTTGTATATTTAATAAAATCCTCTTATTTCACTGTAAAATTTAATACAAACCTCTCTTATACCCAATATTCAGCGGCCAGTGCAGTCGTTTGGACAGACAGGAAAAAGGTCAAAGGTATAGTAAATACTTGGGTGTGCTGGCATGTCAAGGGACTTCCTTCATGCTTGATGAATTCTTGTTTTCATAAATTAATTACATTAAACTTAGTTTTGCCATATTTTGTTTTTGGCAGAAAGCTTTTTTTGGGGGGGGGGTTGTCTTGCCTAGTTGTCTGCTTTTGTGCATTTGCTTTATACTTTTGATGGCTTTTTTTCCATAGCAAGAGAAAGTAGCTTCCTACCATTTGTTGGGTTTTGGCTAGCTTTTTTAAAAAATAGAATTATACCCGTTGCTGATGCTATGTGATTTTCAAAGCTTCAACTGCTTGTTTTCCCTTTTAATAAAGGGATTAGTAGTGCTTAATGATACATTTAACTTTGTGTACATTTCATCTACTTTTATATTTGGCAGAAACTATTTATAAAGAAATACAAAAGGCCCTCTTTAGGGGGTTTTGGATATGCCCTAGTTTTGTGAAATGTAGTGTTAATTATAAATACTTCTCTTTAGTCAAGTTCAAAGTTAAAGCTAGTTCGGAGCCTTGCAGTGTGTGAAGAATCTCCACCAGCTCCCACGGCGGAGATATCACAGGATGATAACCAGGTAAAATTAATAAAACTTGAAGACATGACAGAAATCATGTATTCCCTGGAGAATGCCTTTTGGAAAGCTAAGGACAGTGTTTTATTTTGTTTTGTTTTGAACAAACAGGTCAAACTGATATTGTTACCATGGAATGTTGGTGAAAATTTTGGGTGAAAACAAATCTGTGTTGTTTTACTTAAAACTCAAGGTATTTGTCTCAGGAAAAATTGGCTTTTTGACAAGACAATTTGTATATAGAATGATGGGATGGGATGTTATGTTTTTCCAGTTGTCCTATCTGAAGTTCCTTACCTTTTTCTTCCCTGTAAAATAAAATACAGAAATCATGAAATTAAAACAATCCATCCTTTAAGTATTTTATTCTATTTTCCAAGGTCAAGTCAGTCAAATCTCCTGACAGGGCCATAGTCAATTTGAAATGGCTTTGATTTCTTCATGAAAGTATGTTGATTTATTTCTCTTTCAGTAAGCCACATATCCATTTATTTGTGTGTAAGAAACTACTTAACTAAAAAACCTGTTATTGGTCTGAGGCTAAATTAGATATTATGGTGATTTGAGCTAAAATTTCTGACAGCTTTGCTCAGTTATCCTGAATAATAATTGAATTCTTCCTTTTCCAAATGAAAGTATGATTACAACTGTAAAATTGTAAATTCTGTAGATCAAAGTTATCAAACTTGGAACTGCATGTAGCTATAAGACTCCCCATCTTAGCCAAACCACATTAAAATGTAATTGGAAGATGTTTAACAAAATAAAGATATGGTATGTTATTGATTATGTTTAGTTGTGATTTTCTAAGTTAATAGACAGACAATATCTATTTTAAGTTTGGCTTACTGCGATAGATGTTTTGATATGGTAATGGCATATGCTGTTATCATTATGTATAATTTTAAAATGAAAGAGATTATTTTATCTAAAATCAAATCTTCATTTTATCAATGAAAATTCTTGAATGAATCATAGAATTTTATTTCCTAGCCCTTTTAAACTAATTGTAATTTAATTGAATTATAGGATAAAATGTATATTTCATAATACAGGTTTACATCTTAACCCATTCAGAATCCTATGCATTCTTTAAAATAAGAATTTCCGGGGTATAATGCCGAATAACCCAGAAACAAATTAGTAGTTTTCCCTCAAGTAGACCTACCTAGCACAAAGTTTGATCGTAATTCCAGAATTATAGTTCTTTTGAGGTTTACAAATAAATTTGAATTCCTTACCTCAAGGCTTCCCGATAGGTCAAAGGAGATTTACTAGTCAGTTTCAAACTCTACCTGATTTAAGAATCATTATCCCTCTTATACTCTCTCTTATCCATCTAACTTCCTGTAATACCACCCTCAGTCCCTCTAAGCATGTGAGGATATGTTTTGTGAATTGTCTACAACTTTTTTTCTTCTCTTACCTATAATTTCCCTTTCATTACTTGGATAGCACTTCTTCCCAAGAAAGAAAAATTGAAGTACTTTTTTTTCTGTTCATCAGTAGACCTAATTTTTAAAATGGGATTAAGATTATCACATAAAATAAAGTTTGGTAATGTTCTCTTAATTCTGATTCATCTCTATTCTATAATAATGAAATTGATAGTTTAGGATTAGCTTGAAAACTAATATTTTGACTATATTCCATACTAATCTTAATTTTGTATCTGGCTATATTTTCAGTAATAAGAGTTTTCCAGAGAATGCTTATGTTAAATGAATCACAGTTTGTTGAAGTCTCACTCTTAAATTGAGTGCCTTATAATCTAGGTCCTTGTTGAATTGAATAGAACTAAAAAAAATCATAGTTCGTGTTCCCATGATTAGTATGAAGTAAACATATGGAAATCAGATATTATAAGCATAAAGCAGGTGAAAAACTACAGTTTTTTTTTTTTAATAAAGTACCAGAGGAAAATGAGCATTTATTTCAGAAAAGAGGAGAAAAGACATTTGTATTCTTTGGCTAAGCTATGTGTGTCACCTTCTAAATCTTTATTTCAGAACTGTTTTTAAACTCTTTAAATTCTTTGGTTTCATTGCTGGAGACAGTTCGCAATAAGGAGTCTCAATCTACCAATGCAGATCTGCAATTATAATACAATTTTTGGTCTGTTGCCTAAAGCTAAAATGCTAAACATGTGACCTGATATGATGGCTTATAGCTTTCCCTACTGTGGCCTGAATCAAATTAAATTTAATTGGGACATAGTCAACAAAATTTTGAAAATACAATAAAATATAGATAGCGATAATATGGGATTCTCTAAGTTGTTACATATTTCAGAGATCCTTATATACAGAGTAGTGGCCTTGACACTCACCCTTCTCTCAAAAATATTGACATCACTTGCATAAAGGACTGAGAGTTTAACGTGTATTGTTTTGAGTCAATACAAGCAGCATATGTCAGAAGTAGGATTTGAACCCCGATCTTCCTCTTAGGTAAGCCTTTCAGCTTTAGTACTTATCAAACTGCTTCTTATCTAGTGAACAGTAATTTTGGAAGTTTCCAATATGTAACATAGGCTTACAGAATTTGAAAGGATTTTTTTTTTTTTAAGATTCCACTATCTTTTTCCTCCTTGCCTTACTTTTTCTCCCCTTAATTATTTGACCTATAGAATTTAACTTTTATTTTCTAATAGTTTTGTCTGTTGCTGGTTATCACACTTGGTTGGAGGTAAAATCAATAAATAATTCTGTGATGACATATCCCTTTAGATATCTATGCTATGCAGGTATGTGCAATTGGTCAAAAATGGTACAGTTATAGATGGTTCATCAAAAAATCTGTCCCTGCTCTGAAACAATTAAGAACCAGCTAAGGGACACAGTGATAGAGCACTAGATCTATAGTCAGAAAGACCTTAAATTCAGTCTCACATATTTACTGTTTTTGTGACCCTGTGCAAGTAACTTAACCTTTTTGTGCCTCAGTTGCTTCATCTTTCAAATAAGTATAATAATAATACCTAGAGTTCTCATGAAGATAAAATGATATATTTTTAAGTGCTTTGTAGACCTTCAAAGTGCTATAAAAATGCTAGCTATTATTGTTGTTGTCATAATCATTATTATTATTAAACTATTCTGTTTAATAATACTCTGAAACTTTGTAGTAATAAGCTTTCAGTTAACCAAGATATATTTATATTTTTTCAGAATAAAATTTGGTATTGTTTGGTAGAAGTGATAGCTTTATATTTACTTCCTTTGTCACAGTTATCTGGAGTATTTTCTGCCAGTATTTTAAAAGTTGAAATTACTTTAAAAGGAGTATTATTTGGTCACACTCTCAAGTCAATAGTAGATGGACTTTAGCCCTAAATAAAAACATTTTGCCTAATAGCCCAAGAAAGCATTATCATTATCTAATGTCACTTAGTTTTGTGTTATCATAAAGTTATGATAAAATGCAGTTTATAGCTTATAGTAGTGAATAGTAAAAGCTTTAAAGATTTTTCTTGGAAGTGAAAACATGCAGTGCTTACTATATATAAGATAATGGCTTCTATCTGTGTATTTATATGAGAATGAAATGGTTGAAAATTCATTATCTTATAACCATCCAAATTAAATTATCTTATCAGTTCTACCTCCACACTTCTTCACTGATACAACTTATATTTCCTTCAGGCCCTTGTCATAACTACCAGTCTCTTACTTTTTTAGTACATCTTTTATCTAGCTCTGAAAATAATCTTCCTGTGTCATAGGATAGGCCATATCATTTCTCCACTGAAAAATTTTTAGTGATTGCTTATTGCTTATGCATAAAAGGAAAATTTCTCAATATAGCATTAAAGGCTACCTTTCTGAAAGACTTTGACTCTTTGCACATTCAACATGCCTACCAAACTATTGGCCTAAATTCCATCTCCTGTCATATACTAAATAGTCGCTACAAACCTGGATTATTTTCACATTACTTTTTTGTACTCCTTACTTTATTCAAAGCTCAGCCCCTGTACAACCTCCTTCATGAAGACAGATTGTTAGAGCCCTCTCTCACCAAATTATATAGTACTTAGCCACCTATTTGTACTGTCTATCCTTTATAGAATGTAATCCCCTTGAGAGTAGGAATGTTTTTTTTTTTTTTCTTCCTTTCCTCCATTTCTTCCCTTCCTTTCCTTCTGTTGAGGATCATGCCTAGGTGAAGGGGCAGGTCAGTTCTCCAAGAACCTCCACAGCTGTGAATTACAACACTTGAAGGAGTTGCAAAGCAGCCTTTACTGACACAGGTGTTGCAGATTGGGAATGAAATAAAGAGGGGAAAGGAGAGAGGTCAGACAATGCAACTGCCTGTCGGTGGGGAGGTCAGAGAACACATGCCTCTCAATCTCCTTGAACATCATCATCCTCTCACATGAAGAGATCCATTCCACAGGTCTGAGTTAGACCTCCAGCAGCCACTGGCAGGTGGCTCCTGTATTGCAACATCCTTCTTTCTTTTTTCTTTTTTTTCTTTTTTCTTTTTTTTGTCTTGGAAATCCTCAGCAAAGTAAGCAATGAATAAATAAGTAAATATTAAATTATTAATGTTTTCTCAAGTTCCTAGTTAGAGGTTTGTCCAGAAAAGAAAAAATAAAAACCATTGAACTAGTAAAGTACATCCATTTGGAGACCTCCCAGAGCAGTATTTAACTTTATTCAAAGTTTTTTTTGTTTTGTTTTGTTTTGTTTTGTTTTTACCAAAAGGTTTAAAAGTTCTTCAAATAATGAAAATAGTTGGCACAATCTGTTATAAACATGTTTACTTGTAAAAATTTTGACTTAAAGAAACCCTTTCATATATTTGGGTACATATGTGATCATGCTGCTCAAAAGTGATATTTTTCTTCCTATACTCCATCAAACTTGAAACATATATTGAAACAAATTAAGATATTTGAATGAATCTGAAGACAGTATGTGTATTAGACTTAGTTCTTAATGAGCTATTTTCTTTTACCTCTGTATCTTACTCTCATACTTCTTTATTCTGGAAGAACTCAAAACTGTAAATAAAAAAATCATTAATTGATCGTAGTATCATGACCTTTTATGATAGATAGCATTCTAAATACTGCTAATTCACTTGTATTAGAAAACTGATATTTTAAAGGCTATATAATTAAAGATCTGAAAAGTTCAGATGCATCTAAAAGATTTATAAATTTTGTGATCTATTAAAAAAAAAAGTAACTTTACTACATAATGGAATGGTGATTCTTGCTTATTTTAGAAGTAATTATAGAGTTGTAGTTGTTGACATACACTTGGAAATCCAGTTTAAATTATACTTAAAACTACTGAAGTGTGAACAGTTTTAATCCTCTAAGTTATACTTCACATTTTCCTAGGATTCTAAATAAAGCATAAGAAAAATTGGATTTTATAGGATTATGGTTTTGAAATGGACTTATTGATGAATAACAAGTATATGCTGTGTAAGAAGAAATATTTGAGAGACATTATGAGGGTAGAAACCACAAGAGTTGGTACCAGGGAGAACATATAATCCAAGAGTGAGAAAGAAATTAAGAATGATACAGGGCTGCAAGCCTGGATGACTAAAAGAAGATAGTACCTTCAGTGTCAACAGAGAAGTAAACTTCAATGGATTAAGCTTAATTTCTCAAAATCCGATTTTCTCCACTATTATGACCACTACCCTAATTCAGGCCCTAAGTAACTTTTTAAATTATTATTATTATTAAAGCTTTTTATTTACAAATCATATACATAGATAACTTTTCAACACTGATCCTTGAAAAACTTTTTGTTCCAAATTTTTCTTTTCTTCTTCCCATCTCCCCTAGATGGCAGATAGTCCAATACATATTAAATATGTTAAAGTATATGTTAATCCAACATACACATATTTATACAGTTGTCTTGCAACACAAGAAAAATTGGATCTAGAAAGAAAAAAAACCTGAGAAGGAAAACAAAATGCAAGCAAACAATAGAGAGAATGAGAATGCTATGTTGTGGTCCACACTCAGTTCCCACAGTCCTCTCTTTGGGTGGAGATGGCTCTCTTCATTACTGAACAATTGGAACAGGTTTGATTCATCTCATTGTTGAAGAGAGCCACATTCATCAGAATTGATTGTTTGTGTAGTCTTGTTGCCATGTATAATGATCTCCTGGTTCTGCTTATTTCACTTAGCATCAATTCATGTAGGTCTCTCTGAAATCATCCTGCTGGTCATTTCTTACAGAACAATAATATTCCATAACATTAATATACCATCATTTATTCTCCAATTGATGGGCGTCCACTCAGATTCCAGTTTCTTGCCACTACAAAGAGGGCTGCTATAAATATTTCTGCACATGTGGGTCCCTTTCCCTCCTTTAAGATCTCTTTGGGATATAAGCCCAGTAGAAACACTGCTGGATCAAAGGGTATGCAGAGTTTGATAACTTTTTGATCCTAGTTCCAAATTGTTCTTCAGAATGGCTGGATCCATTCATAGTTGCACCAACAATGTGTCAGTGTCCCAGCTTTCCCACATCCCCTTCAACATTAATAATTATTATCTTTTCTTGTCATCTTAGCCAAACTGAGCACTGTATAGTAGTATTTCAGAGTTTTCTTTTAGGGTTTTTGCATTTCTCTGATCAATAGTGATTTGGAGCACCTTTTCATGTCACTAGAAATGGTTTCAATTTCTTCGTCTGAAAATTGTTCATATCCTTTGACCATTTATCAATTGGAGGATGGCTTGAATTCTCATAAATTTGAGTTAATTCTCTATATATTTTAGAAATGAAGGTCCTCTAAGCATCCTGCAAAATACCTGCCATGGAATCTCTATTTTCTTTGGTCTTTTAGAATCCTTAGTTGATTCAAAGCTCAGCTCAGATGGCACTGCCCCCTTTCCCTAAAAAAAAAAAAAAGGGACCTTTCTTTATCTCTTCTCTAAGCTGGTAGTGTCTCCACTACCAAAATTATGTTTAATTTCGATTTATTTTGTATTATTAGTGTTTAGACTTATTTGGATGTAACTATCTATTAAACATAGTGTGCATACATATTCACACCCCTCATAGAATATAAGCTTTTTTTAATAAGAATATAAAATGTGTGGTGGGAAGTGAGTATGTGTATGTGTTTGTAAAAAAAAAATATTTGTCACTATAGTCTGTGTGGAGGTGGGGATGAAAGGAAGGAAAAAAGAATAGAGTAAAAAAGGTGTGCAGCACTCTGAGAACAAACGAATAATTTCCAAGGAAGTAAAGAAAGACAGGCACTCATGAATATAATTTCTTTTTACTAATATGTGTGTGTATTTTTTTTTCTCAAATTGGTATTTGTTATGCTATATTTTGAATCCTCCCTGATGTTCTGCTGGATATATAATAATGTTCGATTTTTTTCTATTTCATTTCATTTTGTTTTGTATTGCTTTTTTGCTTTTCTTTTCTCTTATTCTGTTTCTTCAAATACAATAAATTTTATTTAAAAAAGAAGAAGAATGTAAGCTCCATGAGAGAAGTCATTTCTTTTTTGCATTGTGGTCTTCAGTACTTCACACAGAGCCTGGAACTTAGTAGGCATTCAAAAACTATATGTTGATGATTTGGGTGAAATTTTATAATCAGTCACAAATTAAGCAAAATGTAAAAGGAAAAAATGTTGTGGAAGCCTTCTATCTCTTCTCTGGGCAAATTGAAAAAAGTGATAGGGAAATTTCTTATAGCAGATTTTTATATCTTATAACATCATTTATATTTGGCTTTGTATAAGATTTTTGTCTGTGCATCATCTTGAAAGCAAAAGTAATAAAAAAGGTAGCGGTTAAAAGTACAAACATATATTGAGTACTCAAACTTTTTTTGAGTATTAATATGACTTCATAGTTAAATTTATTTTACCAATATTAGATTGACATGGCCTAGAGCAACTAAGAAATCCAAGTGATTCATGCATGATCTTCATCCAGTGTGTCCCAGAGGTCATACTTGCATCCAAGTCTTCTTACTCTATAATCAGCCCTTTATTTACTATGTCATGTGGCCTTGTTATCAATGGTATTTTTAATTTTCCACTTGCTTTACAACTGGACAAAATTGAAGGTCTAAGTTTACATATTCTAAAGGGTTAAAGTTACATAAATCAATAATTTGACCAAAAAATATATGGTATATAATTAGTCAAACTAAGTTCTGCAATAATTTACAAACTACAATTTTTACAAGTTCATCTTTGATATCTCTCAAGCATACTTGTATATCTGATAAGATTGTATAATTAATTACTTTATATTTTGATTTTTTTTTTTTAATGTATCTCCTTTTCTCAGAAAAACAGTAGGTTTTTTTGTTTTGTTTTTTTAAAACTTCAGGATATTTTCTATTACTCAAAACTTAATACAAATATTATACAGTAGCTAAACTTGTTAATATTTAACAATTTATCTCATCTTTCAGCAGGAGAAAATCCAGATCCAGTTAACACAATCATTTGAAAAAGATGAGAAACCCTCCAAAGATGAAGCAGAAAAAGAAAAAGGCGATAAGTTGCCCAGAAAAATGTTATCAAGAGGTTTGCAATCTAGTTCTTTTGTTTCTAAGTTGCATTTTGTTTATGCCAGGTAAAAGCCCATGTGAATTGTGTAAGTAGTAAAATCATCATTGCAGATAATTTTAACTGTACTCAAATTCAGCAAAACATTTTACAAAGAAGACAGCAACAGCACTAAGAGCCTCAGTCAGTGTAATAACAGTAATGGATTGTGTTTTCTGGTCTTTGGTATGTTCATATTGAAATATGTAAATTACCATAATACTTTGTGCATTCTTTCTCAGAATATTACTATACAAATCTTACTATCAGAAGTCCAAATTTAAAAAAAAATACATAAGAGTGTAAGAAGTACCAGCTTGAATGGGTAAATTTTTCTCTTCTGAAAAATATGACCCCAAAATATTACATTTCTGAGTATAATGTTTTAAAATCCTTACAGGAACACTTGAAGTGAAATTTAATACTTAACTTAAAAATTTGGGCCTCAAACCTTTTATTGACCAGTCATTAAGCTGGTAAGAAATATTATATAAAGAAAATGTTAATCTAAGAAGATGAATTCAAAGGCCATTTTGCAAAATACTTGAAAAGAAGTCTTTTAATGCTAGAAAAATATTGTATGATCTCCCAAAAATATAAAATGAAATTTCCAATATTACATTTTATTTAGAAAAGATGAAGGTATCTTTGATAAACTCAATAGAATTTTCTAGGATCTATGATTCTAAAAAATTATGTATTTGCAAAGAAAACATATTAGTTAATGATAAGCCAAAATCAAATGGTGATTTGGTTTGTAAGCAAATCATTTTAAAAGGACCCTGAAAGAAATCAGTGGAAAAGAAACATGCAATAAGCCAATTCAAAAAAAAAAAAAAAAAAGAGTATTTATCTTTTTTACATTAAGCAAGAAGTACAGTCCACTTGAACTTTATAAAACCACTTAAGATTTTAATTACTTTTAATCTGTTTCTATTTCTGCTATTATTTTGTCATTTTTTTTTTTAACATACTTTTTACTTTTTTACTTGCAAGAAATTTGTACAGAGAGTCTTAACTATCAGCATCACTGATATTTTGGAGTCCTCATAATATGTCAAATTGAAAAAATTTCAGTTGCAAAAATTTAATTTGGGAGGAAAGAAAAAGAAACCTAAAGAGTTTTCCATTGGTTTTAGTTTACGATTAAGTTTTAGAGAGCATTTAAGTTTATATATGCCTTCTTGTAATTTTTATTATTATTATTTTTTTAATATACATTGTTACTATCAACAAGTATCTGAAGTAGAATAGCGGTTTTTTTATGATCCCAGTTAACATTTGCAAACCTGAGCATATTGAAATGAAACAAGTAAATACAAGTGTTTTTAAAACAGTGTGGTCAGTGAGTTATGGTATATAGACTCTAGATGAAACTTGTGATTTTTAAATTTATTTATTAGTGTAGGTTGGACCTAGAAGTATTTTTCTCTTCCACAATTAAAATTCTTGTTCCTTCACCACATCAAAATTCTATATTTGTAGTAACACCAATGAAACTGAACTAAGCATTATCTTTTCTAATAGAAATCTTTAAATCTAAATTATTTGAAATTTTTCTTTGAAGGAAGACATGTTGAGCATGAGGAGAGTGGTAAGTACATATTAGGATTTTTCAAAAACTCAGAAAATATGTTATATTGTTATTTGTTAGGTTAGATTATATACTATATAAATTAGCAGAAATTATATAGGAGTAGAAGAATTTTATTGACCCAAATTAGTCTTAGTATTCCCCTTTCTTACTTTATCAGTTTTTCTATATGAGGAGCATTTTTTAAATCCAGTAAAATTAAGATGAACATCATGTATATAAGGATTATAAGGTAATTCAAGCAACTTTATACTGGGTTTTTGTGTTGTTGTTTTTTAGATTCCAGTCAAGAATACACAGATTCAACTGGCATAGATCTACATGAATTTTTAGTAAATACATTAAAAAACAATCCCAGGTAAAAATAAATAAAAAGGTTTAAATTAAATCACTTCCAGTATACCAATAATCTTGCTTTTTTTCTATCTTGACTACTGAGAATATTATAAGTATAGATAGTGATTTCAGTGAGGTTAGAAACAACTTGTTTGCTAGAGCTAAGATGATGTTCATTATGTGTATTATGAGGATGTATTTTGATAGTATTTTTCACTATGATCTTATGTCTTATATTCTTTGTTTACTTAAGATAGAATTAATTAATTATGAGACAAAATTTTGCTTTGCCATAACATACTCTGCTTACATAATAAAACATGTTATAAAATGTAAAGTATTTCTTAAATTGACTTTTATATTTTAAAAATAGTGTTATTATGCTTTTCTTTCTGAAGTTATTTGCTGTTAAGAGTTATTTGAGTAAATGTTTTCTCAAATTGAAAATATTTCTGCCATTTTTAGTTGTTTAGTGTTTAAAATCCTGGATGTTCAAAATATATTAAAGTAGAATTACATTTTGATATCTATATTCATGTAATCAATCTCTTATTTTTTTGAAATTTAACTTGTGAATAATTTTCCTTCTCATTCATATTTATTACTTATGCTAATTTATACTTTTCTATATAGGATTGTTATTGTTTATTTTTACTTGAATCTCTACCACAAAGCCCAGTGGGGAAAGCCTTTTAAAAAATAATATTTGCCATCCCATGGAAGGTATAAATCAGAAAAATGGCAAATTTTTAGAGTGAGATAACAGACAGTTCTATATAACTTGGTGTTTTGCATCTATCTAAGGGGTGTTATCCACTTATAACAAGGACAAAAAAGGAAGAATTGAGCCAAAGGCCAAAATGCCTAGAAAATCAGACCCACCCATATGTAAATGTAAGCATAAAACATTTCAAAGCCAGATATCAATTCATTTTGGTTTTTCCACCTCTCTGCTTTTCTCCATTAATACAGATATTTAATTACCTAGTTAATTATTAATAAATGGTTGTTGATAGATTAGGCTAATTATGAATATGTATTTCACAGCTAGTATATAAAATATGGCCAGTATCAACATCAGACTGGAAACTGTGGCTAATATTAAATCTTATGGGGGAGAAACAAAAGATTTACTCATTTACTGGCTTTGTAAGCAAGCTTTCACTTAAGTGTGAATAGTAATTTTTTCATGGTTCTTACTTAATAATGTGTTATCAGCTTCTACCGATTTTTTTTTTAAAGATCTAATATTAACCACAAGGTGTAATATTGGGTAAGTTTACAACTTTTGTGACATTGAAATTTATTTTTAATCCTTGAAACATTCATAACAAATTTAGAATGCTAAAATTTTCTTCTACTGTTAAAAACATATATATATATCCAAAAAGTGTGTTGCTTTCCATTTCCTATTTTAGATTATGAAATATAATTTTTTCATCCTTAGTCCAGTTAGTGAATGAGCCTAATCCAATGATTATGATTTATATTGAAAGTTATCTGAAGTAAATTTTTTAAATAACCAATTAAAAAAAACTTTTTTAGATAATGTTGCAATATCAACTGATAAACTCCTAAAACTCATAATTTGGCTATCAGTGACTTTACTAGAAATTGCATGTGCTAACAAAAAAAAAAAAAGTACATTTTTGTAATCATTGTATATATTGCAGAAATTCTATTTAACTAGTGGAGAAGAAAAACTAATTTGCTTGCATTTAGTAAACTGGACCCAAGATTAAATGATAAATTTTTTTAATGCTTTATTTTACTCATTACCCTTAATTTCACCTTTATTATTGCATATGGAAGAGCAGCATGGCTATAGCTTATTACAAATATTCAGTAGTCAATAGTGTTTGACTTTTAGAAAGTTTTGTGATATGTAGTTTCTTCTTTCAGCAGCATAACTGTCCTAATTTTAGTTGATTTAAGTTAATGTTAAAATTAATTTACATTTTTATTACTGGGGAGAAATGGCCAAGGATCTTTCTGGATGGGCAGGAAGAAGACAGATATTTTTGCTTTGGCACAGATAATTTAAAAATATACATATATAATTCTGCACTTAATGAATTCCGTTTCTGGCATAGTGGCATAAATTCTAGTAGCTAAATATTTGACACAACTTTAATAATGAGCATCCCTTTACTCTGCAATGGGACGGTAATCCATTAGTTTTAGTCTTCCTTCATAAAGAGATAATATATATCTAGATATAACTTTAAAATTTTATTTTGAGTAATTTCATTTTTAAAGTGAATATATTTAGAAATACTTCTGATATTACAAAGGATATTGTCCATCATTATAAATAGCTCATTCATTAAGATTCTTCATAAAATGTTATTCATGAAAATTAGCATTTGTAAGCTTAGACAAGACTCTGCCTTGATCACAAGAGTTAACATGTTAACAAAAAAATACTAAAAACAGTGAAATGAGTATTATAAAGCTTAAAAATACATACAGAAATTGGGGGCGGGGGAAACATAATAAGAGCAGTAATGGAATTATAAATCTGATTGTAACTAATCTAGAAACACACCTGAATTAAGTCTATTAGGATTTGTTTCACTCTTATAGGAAAACAAAATTTTTTCCAGATTTTATCCCACAAAGGAAAATTCAGTCTGTTCCATATTTGAGATTCAGACCCAGAAAACGTTAAAAAAAATATCATTGCCAAATGGAAAATCTGAGAAAACAAGGTGATTTTATACTTGTGGAAAATGTCTTCATTATTTGTGATAACAAGCATATATATAAAACACTTCTTTTATTTATATTTTTAAAAGCTTTATATTTTCAAAACATGCACGGATAATTTTTCAGCATTGACCCTTGCATAGCCTTGTGTTTCAGATTTTCCCCTTTCCCCTCATCCTCTCTCCTAGATGGCAAGCAATCCAATCTGTTATATATGTGTAACACTTTAAAAAAAAAAAAAAGAAAGAAAAGAAAGAGAATAAAATAACCTTCTATATGATAGAAGTAGAAGTGCCAAATATCCTCTCATGGGATTGAAACCACCAGTTACTCATAATTAATTTCTATCAACAAGAATTTTAATTTTCAGATGTTTTGGAAAAAGAAAATTATGTGTGGAATTTTGCATCACATGTGATTGACTTAACACTGTTTGGCACATATTAGATTTTTTAAAAATATTTCTTGACTTTTTAAAATTTTCATAGTAATCTTACTGTTCAGTTAACAGTTGGAAAATAGAAAGGGATAAACCTCAGTGGTAGCATATTACTCAATTTTTAAGTGACACTATAAAAATCATTTCTCATTCTAAAATGATGAGATTAACACCTGCAACCTTTTTTGCACAAACAGAAATAAGTGTGTGCTAACTTCCTTATCAGATCAGTGGCTTTTCTGATTTGTATTTGGAAATATTCCTATTTGAAAATTAACTGTATCCCAAATCAGAGAAATATTTAGAGCTATTTAAAATGTACAAGAAGTTTCAAAAACATTCTAATGGAAGTACCTCTGCCTTATAAAAAGAATCAATATAACAGTGAGCACAATTCACTAAAAGATTTTAGTAAGACCATTATGTCTTTGAGAATCAGTCAATTTTGGTTTGACAGCCTAAAAAGACAGAACTTTAGAGACTTGTATTATGTGTTGACTTAGTGAATTTCTGAAAAAAAAATTTTTTTATTACACACACACACACACACACACACACACACACCATACTGTGATAGTGTTTTCTAGGGATGTTCAGTGTTAATGTTAGTGGTCTCTTATTAAGTATTTTTCTTAATATATGAAATTTCTAGTGACTACAAAAAAATAATTCTAGTGCTGTATACCCAGTGCATAAAATGAGGCCTTTGGGAATCTGTGATTGCTTTTTTAGACCACTAGGGTGTTATTAAATGACTTATAGACTCAGTACTAACTGTTATCATACTAGCCTGAAAGAGCTTATGCAGGATCCCAAGGGTTCTTTGTTTATTTTACATGTTTGAAAAAAATTACTCTTATTGGTTGTGTTGTTGTGTTTTATTTAAAAGAAAAAGTGCCTAAAACTCTGTGTTAAAAGTATAGGTTTCATTAAAATGTGGAGCAAGTCTACTTCCCCTTCACCATAATTAGTTAACTGAAGTGATAAATATTTCTGATGCCATTGTCCTGTGATTCTCAATTCCTCCAGCATATGATTCCCTGAGGATATTCCTGTTCTTGGCATCCCATAGTCTAATTCTTGTTTTGTGGGATACTATATGGTAATAACATTGTAAACACAATAAAGATTTTTTTTTAAATCTTTTCTTTACCTGACAATAAAAGCAAGAGAAAAATTTATATCCTATTTCTGCCTCATTGCAATCTTCCTGTGATACAAGGCTATCTTATAAATTAATAAAACTTAAGATTTTCATTCTTTAAAAGTTGACTCTTTTAGAAAAACTAGCCAGTTCTGTGGAATCCTGTGGTGATCAAGCCTCAGAATTCATTTCTTAGATGAAAACATATCAATCATATGTATTTTTTAAATTCAGTTACATTTATGATTATTTCACTTTTTCATATGAAAATTGTTACATTTTGTTTTTCAGGGACAGAATGATGCTGCTGAAATTAGAACAGGAAATTTTAGATTTCATTGGTAATAATGAGTAAGTTCTGAAATTTTACAACAAACCAAGTTGCCAACATCAATTTTATTAATTTCTAAATTTGCTTTTTGTCTGTTTTTTATTTCTAGGTCTCCAAGAAAAAAATTCCCCCCAATGACATCTTACCATAGGATGCTATTACACAGAGTAGCTGCTTACTTTGGATTAGACCACAATGTTGATCAGAGTGGGAAGTCAGTCATAGTGAACAAAACTAGCAATACAAGAATGTGAGTGCTAAAAATGTGTCTCTGTGTCTACATGTATTTAGATAAATATTTTTATGTATATTGCTGGAATAATTCTTTTCTCCTATAACACCTTTCATATAAATCTCTCCTAGTGCTTTTATCAGTTTAGTTAATTTGACATTTAAATGACCTTTTATAATAATAATAATAATAAATCACTTATTTCTTCAGTACAAATTGTTCCAACCTGAGCCTAAATATGGCAGATAAATGAAAACTTAATATGATGAATTAATATTTTTGAAGTTGCTATGTATACATTGTATATCATTCAAAAATGCATAAATACTCTTTAGTAGCAGTCATTTTTTATATTCCTGGTATCCAGAATCAGAGAGATCTAGCAATACCTCAGCATGTATAGGACAGACATACTTAACATAAAAAAAATCAAACGGGCAAAAATCTCTTTCTTATATCCTTTTCTATCACTCTTCACCATCTTTCCTCTTGCTTCCCTGATACCCCTCATCTCCAGTATTAGCTCAAGTCCTTTCTCCCTCATTTTCAAGTTATTGCTGTTCATCCTTTCTAAGGCGTTATTACTCAGTAGTTTTATTTCTTGGTATTTGAATTTTATGAATAAGGTGAACCCTTAAACAAGAAAAAGCCTTGAATTCTCAGAAGAATTTAGCAATAATGGTAGAATGGCAGCAGGGGAGTATTGATATTTTAAGGAAAGCACTACTCTTTTATGTCTTCTTCAATTATGTCACCCTCTCAGACTGACCATATATAAGACTGGCACAGAAGACATATTTTTGGTTGGCTCAACAACCTTGGATCCTTAATAGTATGCTACCAACTAATCTAGCTGGCAGTCATCCATCTTATAATAAGCATCCATATATTTGAAAAGGTATTAAAAAGACTTGATTTTTTTCCTAGATTGTTTCTTGACATCCTTGAATCCTTCTTTATCTTAGGGCCTGTGGGTATATTTATTATATTTATTTATATCCCATTTGATTATAGTTCACTCAAGCTACTTACCTGACTTAAGGTTTTGAAAATTCACTTTTCACTTTACAGTAAATCCTTCATTTATGAAAAGTACGAATTGAGTTTAAGAAACACCATCACCTATTGTTTTTCATAATCTTGACACAATTAGAACTAAACTGATAAGGTATAAATGGCTTTGATAGGTGGTCCTTTTTACTGTAGAGCCTAAGTATTTAACTTTGTTTCAATATATTGCTTTTCCTGCCTATTCCCCAACTACTTTTTGTATTCTCAATCAGTTAGGAACTACAATCATATCCAAACCCAGACTTCAGTTAAGGGAATAAGCTTGAAGAGCAGTCAAACTAAAGGTGAACCACAATTATTTTAACCAAACCTTCCAACTTTACTAAAAGTTGCTGGATGCCCAAATATATCTTCATTAGCAGGCATTTTGACTAACCTTTAGACTAATGATTCTCTAAGGTTTTCAATACAGTGTAACCTCAGTCATTTGAATATCATAAGACATTTTAGAAAGTTGTAGCATTTTTAAAATTTGAGACCAAAAAAATTAACTAATTTGAAATTTTTTATCATACATTTCAAGTAGCACAGAACACTGACATAATTGTGGATAATTGAAATTTCAAATCATTGAAGTTACACTGTATTCTTATTTTATATCTTCTGGGATATAAAGGAGGTTTTAAAACAGAAAACCTTAGAGATCTGCTCCAATGAATAAAAACAAACTTGCCTTTTCCTCATAGGCAGATTCCCCGCTCCAGCGTTGAACCTGTGGTGTTATGGAAGTCAACAACCCAGTGCACACTGGGGTGTCTCAGTAGAGCGGGAAGTTGGCGATTGCAGGGCAGTAAATTCAGGCACCTGTAAAAGAAAGAGGTAAGACAGTCTTAAGGTTAGCTGAAATGCCTGCTAATGCTACTTGGGGTGGAAATCCAGCTGCTCTTAGAGAAGTTGCAAGGCACATGGTTCAACTTTATTTACTTTAGGGCATATCTAAAGCATAAAATCCTTGAGTCATTAAGATAAAGGAAAATATGACTTCATACAATTATAAGCCTGTCCCTAGTTGTATATTGAAGAATCACATGACTAAAGATAGTAAAGTGATGGTGTTATAGCTATTTAAAAAGTTGATATTTTAAAGTTAAGCTACTTATGGCTCTTCTCAATTGACTTAAGGAAATATTTTTACTTTATTTCTGCATTACTAGACATGTTTATATTATCGATCCCTTGCTCCAGTTGTCCAACTAAATCTTTTAAAAATTTTCACTCATATTGTTTATATTCACCTGTGTTTTCTCAGGAGCAATGTTAGTATTGATTTTGCATTGGAGTAATAATTTTCACATTTATATAATGCTTTAGAGTTTACTAATAATCAAGTGGACAAAATTTCTTTTTTTCATATCCTTCTTAATCATTCTTCCTTTCTCTTGCTTTCCTGATATCCATCATCTCCAGCATTAAGTCAAGTCTTTTCTCCCTCAACTCCAAATTATTGTTGGTCATCCTTTTTAAGGTGTTGGTTATTTAGCAGTTTAATTACAAACTAAGCGTTATCTCTTTCTGAATGGCATTAGCATTGTAAGAATAAGGTAGACCCTTAAATAAGAAAAAGCCTTGAATTCCCAGAAGAATTCAGCAATAATAATAGAATGGCAGCATTTCTTTACATCTCTGCTAATGGGAGAATAGAAAAAGATTATCTCAGGTAAAATGAAAGGTATTTATAAAGATAGGTCATTCAGTCTCTTTGGATCTACGGTATCACATACATCTTCTCTATCAAATCATTATAGTTGATCATAATTTTAACCTTTGGAAAAACAATTTTCTACTGTTCTAGAATCTCATAGAGGACAAGTTAATAGAAATAAAGATTATACATAACAATTCTTTGTAAATTGAGTATTTTTTTAAAATAGTCTTTAAAGAAAACATTATACACAGCAACAGCAAGATTGTGTGATGATCAGCTATAATAGATAGACTCTTCTCAGCAATTCATTGATCCAAAGCAGTTCCAATAAATTTTGGTTGAAAAATGCCATCTGCATCCAGAGAGAAAAAACTATGGAGATTCAATGTGGATTGAAATACACTATTTTGACCTGTTTTTTTCTCCTTTGTTTTGATTTTTCTTTCCCAAAATGACTCACATAGAAATATGTTTTAAAAAGTGAATGTGCTAGCTGTGTGACCCTGGGCAAGTCACTTAACCCCAGCCTCAAAAAAAAAAAATGAATGTGACACATATAACCTATAGCAGATTTCTTGCTAGCTTGGGGGAAGGGTAAGGAAGAGGAAGAAAAAAATTGGAACTTAGAAAAATTTAAGTGAAAACCATCTTTATGTGTAATTGGAAAAATAATGTAATTTAAAAATAAAATTTAAAACAAAATAAGGTAGTCAAATCAGTGTTTTTAATTAAGAGTCAAACTACATTATTATGCTTTCTGTTCTTTTCTTTTTTAGACCAGATCAGAAATTTAATGATCATATCAAGGACGATAAAAGTGAAGACTTTCAGAAACGTTATATCCTTAAAAGAGATAACTCTAGTTTAGACAAAGATGATAATCAGGTAACTGTAATTAAAACATTTTTCTGACTATGGCATTAATTCATTTTCAGTGTTAATATTCACAACTGTTATTTTCATTTAGATGAGAATACGATTAAAAGATGACAGAAGAAGCAAATCTATAGAAGAGCGAGAAGAAGAGTATCAGAGAGCTAGAGATCGAATATTTGCCCAAGATGTATGTAAACTAAATATAAACTTATTAACTTCAAAATGTTGAAATTGGTGCTGATTATTAATTTAAAGAATCTTTTTATATCCTTACCACAAATATTGGGTAAAAACTTCAAAAATTTAATGTTGCTTTGTTGTCTGTGAGGTTTTTTCTTTACAGGTACAATATGTAGTTGGCCATAACTCAGCATTTTGCATTTATCCTTTCTTTTTAGTCCCTGTGTTCCCCAGAGAGCTATCTTACTGACAAAAGGTAAGTAGATTTTTGCGTCCTTTTTTATCATTACCTGAATTCTGCTGAAGTAATCAATTAATGCCTTCTTAAAATTCCTACAGAATCCAAGAAGAGGAAGCAAATAGTACACAGCAAAGACGCCAGATATTTAGGTACTTGACACTTGTTTTAAAAATTTTTTTTTAAATCCCTCATGCCTGTTTTGCCACCATCTTCCTACATTCTTAAAAGCCATATGTGTTTTCAAAGTTTATTTTCTAAATTCCAGAGTCAATAAAGAAGCATCTGGAAGATCAGCCACCAGCCATCAGAGCAGCACTGAGAATGAGCTGAGGTGCTCTGAGCCCCGTCCCTGGAGCAGCACAGATTCTGATAGCTCTCTCCGCAATTTGAAGCCAGCTGTAACCAAAGCCAGCAGCTTCAGTGGAATTTCAGTTCTGACAAGAGGGGATAGCTCTGGAAGCAGCAAAAGCATAGGCAGGCTTTCAAAAACAGGTATAAATGTCTCTAAAATGCTATGAAGCAAAATAATAAATTTCTTGGTAATTTAATGCCTTGGCTTATTACGTAAAATTGTAGCATCCAAATATCTCTGGAAGCAATAATTCTTTATATATATCAGAGGCACATTTTAAACATTTTTTTGAAATAAAAAGACTTGTAAGGTCTAATTTTTAGAAATTTGTTCAAATTAAACTTCTTTGATGAACATTTATCTCCCTTGCCCAAGTTATAGCCAAGTCATTCAGCTAGAATATAAAGAAATAACCATATTGGTAGTGGGGCAGTTTGATGCCACAGGTGGTAGAGCCAAAGGCCTGAAATCAGAAAAACCCAAACTCAAATACGACTTCAGACACTTAGTTGCTGTGTGACTCTGGGAAATTACTTAACCCTGTTTGCCTCAGTTTCCTCATCTGTAAAATGAGGTGGCAAGAAAACCCCAAATGGGGTCACAGAGTCAAGTATAATTGAAATAACTGAAGAACAAATATCAGTAGTAGTCTTTTTTTTCTAAGTGCTCCAGTGAACCTTGAAGAATATTTTGAGTTTTAATAGTGTGTTTTTTCATCTAAATTGAAATGAGTAAAGTTTGTTGGAAAATGTTTTTGTTTTTTTGGAACATGCAGAGAATAGGGATTTAATACCAGGTTAGATTTTGGAAGATTCTAAATGACTAAAGCATTTCCTCCCTCCTTGTCTTTTATTTTATTATACACACACACACACACACACACACACACACACACACACACACACACACACACACACACACACACACACAAACACACACACACACAAACACAATACATTGGTTTGGTTCATGACTATTTTCTCTCTCTTTTTTTGTCTGCCACACAACTATTAATTGTCACATAACTATCAATTCCTTTGTGTGCCTTTATTCTTGAGCTAAAATTTCTATAAAAATCAGCAGAACTGTCATCCTGTGTTAAATGAACATTCACATTAGACATATAATTTTAAAGATGAAGATTTCTGGAAGACATGTATATTTGACAATGATAAAATTTTTCGAAAACCTTCATCATTACTGTAAACTGCTTATTTCAGTGAACAGCACTTTTTCTCTAACCTTATCTTTGCCACTTCTTTCAGAAAACAAATCAAAACACTTTTAATGGTAAATAAAAAGATATTGTTTAATATTGTGAGAGTTTCTGTACATAAGAAACTTATACAATAAACTTATCATAAGATCTTATTTTAATTTGAACTGGCAGATAAAATAAATGAATCACCTGCAGATAAACTTTGAAATCACTATATATTCTGTGGAACTAATTTCTGTAATTTTCTTGTTAATTTTAGAAGAAATAAAAGTTTAATATTTTTTTTTTTCATGAAAGAAAAAAATTATTTTAATAGGACAATGACCACTATTAAGAAATACTATTTGGTAAAAGTATTCTATTTGGAATGGGATTCTGAAAATGCACTATATTTGAGTTTGGTGCTTGGATTTAAACCCTAGCTTGACCATTGTCCATCTATGTAACTTTAGACCTCTCTGTAAAATGTAGGGGTTGGTCTTAACCTTTGAGATTCCTCCAGTTTTGTTTTGTTTTAGGTTGTTGTATTATTTTTTTTTTATCAGTGTTCCTACCTTTCAGAATTTAATTTATATAATTATTTTAAAACTTTCCAGAAAAATACTAAATCTACATGTACTATGTCAACTTTAACTTTTTAGAGGCTGATCATCCAAAGCCACTCTGATTTGCATATTGTCTAGTTGCCTACTATTTTAGCTACTTTGTTGATTTTTTTTTTTTTTTTTTTTTTTTTTTTTTTTTTTACCCAAGAGGACAGATGAGGAATTGTTGAAACTCAGTGTAATTAATTTAGCAATTTATTTAGAACTTCAACTTGGAGAAGTTGAAACTAATGATAAATAGTATTTATTTTCTATTCCTGCAAATTCATTTTATATAGCATCCCATTTTCATGGAGAATTGGAGGATTGACTTTATTTTTGAAGATAATGTAAATTCCAAATGCAGTTCTTAGAGAGTTAACAACTTATTTGCAAGAATATGTAATGTTGTTTAATTTAATCTTTCTTTATTTTGAATCTGAAGAAATTTCAGATATATTACATAAAGAGATTTCTGATGCAAGTTCTTAGGCCTTTCAATATGTTATGCGTTTTATTATAAAAAGAATTATAATCTGTGTATTCCTTTGGTATTTATCAAAAAGAAACTATCAATTTGTGTTTTGGAAATTTGCTTGATATATTTGACTGCTTAGTGTCTGCTTTTGTGAGAAGACTGTTTGAATTGTATGTTTTGAGTATGTAAGTTTATTATTGTAAATAACTTCTGTAGGCCATTTACTGTAATAAACTTACTCAAGAAAAGAGTATAATTTAACATATAAACTTGTGTTTTTATATGGTAACTGCATGTTATACTGTATAAAAGTATATGATAAATTTTTTTAAGTCTGCATTTTTTAATGACTGACATTTCTATATCTAAATAAAAAATCAATTTCTTATTACTCCTTTCCTAGGTTCTGAGTCTTCTAATAGTGTAGGGTCATCCACGGGCTCTCTTTCTCACATCCAGCAGTCTCTTCCAGTTACAGCTCTCAGCCAACCTTCTCATGGCCCCTCTGTCGTCTATCCAACTGTCAGCACTAGTAATTCTCTTTCCTTTGATGGTGGCCTAAGTGGGCAAGTTGCACCTCCTAGCACTAGCTTCTTTTTGCTTCCCTTGGAAGCAGCAGGCATACCACCTGGCAGTATTCTGATCAACCCACAAACAGGTTGGTATCCAGATATAGATGTTATAGATATTTTAGTCAAGAACTCAGGAGTTATTTGTAAAATTAAAGCATTTTGTGAATTTTTTTTTGTCTTTACCATCTTTATATTTTTTTATGAATTATTTCTTCTTAAGATCTTGATTTTTTTTTTTTAAAGTTTAAATGTTTATAATAATATGTTTTTTACTAATGTGAACTTTGTTGTATCTCCTTATTCTAGTGTAAATGATGATTTAGATGAGTTAATTAGTTACTATTCTTCATAAATTACCATGAAGGTCTTCTAAGTGATGGTTAATTTATTCCCTTATAGATATACTTTATTGGCACATTTATTACTTTCCAAGAATATGAGATATCTAAGGGGTTTTAGCAAAGCCCCATATATAATTCATTAATCCCCACCCTCTATTTCTTAGAAGTTATGCTTACATGTGATTAATATTTAATTTAAAATTAATTTCATTTATTGAATTTTTAATATGTAAACAATACTGTTGTGGATATTTTTGGAAGTAGAACAAGAATACAAAAGAAGACAGCACTTAGAATAATCGATAAGGAAATTTAAAAATACATAAATGGATTAATTAATAAAAATTATATAAAGAGTATATAAATCAAAAGATTTTCATTGTCTTTATTGTACCTACTATTTTTTTCCCTTTCAGGAAATAATGGTTGAGTGTTTTGCTAGGTAAATGTAAGAGTTTGTTATAGTACTTAGATTGTAAATAAATTTTATCAATTTTATCAACTAAAAGTAGCATGTTATTCTTAATTAAGACATATCTTTCTTTAAAAGTGACTGTCCTATGCTAGGAGAATAGCTTATGTCGTCAGCACAGCTTATACCTGAAACTACTAAAGAAAGTTTCTAAAACAGATTCAGCAGATCTTCAGAAAGAATAGCAGTGTTCTTACTATTCAGTAGTATATTTCCCATTTCATTAAAAAAAAAGAAGAAAGAAAGAAAAAGAAAAAACACTGGTAGTGAGACTAGAGAGCCAAAAGGAATTATTTCTCTATAGAGAATTTTTCTTCTCTGATACTTGGCATGTGTTACTTTAGTGTAAAAACTTAATCCAACAGCAGTGAGGAAAAGATCCACCATAATATATAAAAGAGCAACCACCCCCTTTATTGGAAATAAATTAAAATAACTAAGGTACTCATTATAATTATTTGAGTTCTCTGTTGTTCCTAATCTAATTGGGCGGATATATTCAGTAAGGAGGTGTCTTGATAACCTTTTCCAAAGAATCTATTTCAGTAGATGCCAAACTTTGGACTGAGTATTGGGTTTTTTCCCCATATTTGCTTTGGCTAATGGATTAAATTGTGCTTCTTTTCATCAGCAATAAATGAAGTAGCAGAACAGAACTAATGTTGAAATCTCTCCAGTTGTATCCAAGACCGTTAAGGAAAGCCCACTAGAATTTATCTACAAGAGTTTTAGAAGTGCTTTTCTTTATTTAAAAGGGAAGCTGAATATTCTTAATAGTACGTGTATACTCCTTAACTGTTGTTTCTTATTTGTCATGGCCCCTAGGATTATGGCTTTCAATTGTTACATATTTAGTTACATTTATGGTCATTACCAAGAAGTTCACAATTCTTCTTTAAGAAAATCAAAGTAGTTGTGGTCCTTGCTGATTTTAATGTATTTTGTGTGCTTACTAAATAGCATTTTGTTATTTGCTTTGTGTAATTGTAAGTGCTACTCTTAATTAAATACTGAATAATGTAACTTCCCATTTAAAGGTTTAAACTCTAGATTAGAAGGGAAAGAGAGAGAGGAGTTTGAGATGGTTTGTGTGACTTTTTAGTTAGTTTTAAAAAATAATTCTTGATAATCTCATTTAAATGACTTAAAATAAGTTGCAGGTATTCTTTGTCTTTTTAATAAGCATAATTAAATGCTATTTAACTTAAATACAATATGAAATTAATTATATCAAATATTTTGCCATTCTCTGTAAATGAATGGGTTATAAATGTGATAATATTACTCTTAAGTATAGTATCTACCTTTCAAAATAATTTTTTTTCTAATATGACACTGTATTAGTAGAAACTATACTTGGCATTTTTTAAGTCTTAATATTTTTTTTCTTTTTTAGGTCAGCCCTTTATAAATCCAGATGGCAGTCCAGTTGTGTATAACCCTCCTATGACTCAACAACCTGTTAGAACTCAAGTGCCTGGACCTCCACAGCAACCTCCTCCTCCCCAACCATCTCAACAACAAGCAGCCAATCACATTATATCACAGGTGCACATATTCTAGATTACAAGATGACATGTTTATCTTCCTTCAATTAGTGTGGGGATAGATTCACTAACTTTAACCTGGGAAAGTCAGTGTTTCCTAGAATCTTAACCCTCTGCCTCTTTTCTGGAAGACCCCATACTTCCATTTCAATTCTTAATGTATTGCAAAGACTTTCAACCCATATTAACAATTGGGCCATTTTCTCCTTCGTTGAAATTGCTAATATCACAGAATTACTTATAAATGATTTCTTAATACTCTAAAGAGAACCAGACTTTAAAACTTTCAGGGCTCCTCAGCTAAATACTTGCAAATTTAAAAATATAAATTAATGGTATTTTTTTTCATCAGTCTCCCCAACAAATATTTAACCCCTGTTTCACAGTGCCAGCAAGGGAGAGGAAAACATAACAAAGATATAGCTGTTTGAAAGCGCAAGTAAGCAGTTTGCTACTATAATTCAATATATTAAGCTGTTTGAAGAAACTGAGTTGAAGTTCTCAGTTTCCCCATGAGACTTTTAATCTTGTTCCCTACCACACAACGCATTTGTACAGGCTCTTTTTATTTTTTTAATCATCATTTTTTTTAACACCATTTCTTTTCATCTGGTAGTAATATGGTAGGTCAGGATACCTAGAGAAAAGTTATGCCTAAATGAATGTTAAGATCTCTTTAATTGTCTTTTAATTAGAAATAAGGCAATTAATTCAATTTGAGACATATTGTTGTCCCTTTTTTTTTCCATCTTGGAAATTTGTAAGACAGCCAAGTACTGTTCTTCAGATATTTCAGCAAAGTGTTGATGTTCTGGTTGTACCTCCATAGCTAGCCTCTTAAGTTCGGTCTTTCATTTTAATTGAAAATTGATTTTGAGAACCTACTTAATAGTTTGTTGAGTTTGGAGTGGTAGAAAGAGGTTGTATTTGTTTACATATTCTTAGTGTATTGTTTTGTGGCAAAAAATACTTTCCACCCATTTATTTCTTGTTTTTTTATTGATTATGCTCATTTTGAGATAACCTTTTTTTTAACTGGTTCTCTTCATTTTTTTTCTTAAACTTATAAATTGTAAATTTCTTTTAAGCATTATCTTTGGAGATGTGTCTGTCAGAGGAGAAAGATTCCATGTACACACTTTTCAACTAAAAGTAGGGTTTTTAACTGGTATTCTTATTCTTATGGAAAGAGTACAAAACTAGAAATGAAGCTCCTTGAACTTAGTCTTTTCCATGTTATTTAACTTGCCTTAGTCTAATTTTATAATTTGTAAATTGGATAGAATGATTGGTATTGCTTTCAAGAGAAATACAGGTTAAATGTAAGATGGGGCAAATTGAAAATATAGTATTCTTTGAAGATGCTCCATATGCATTGGGAAATGGTGAGGATTTATCTCACAATTTATATAATTGTGGTTTTTTTTTTTTTTTTTTCCCTATTACATGTCACATTACATTTTTTTATATGAAAGTGACTAACACTTAAAATCATAGCTGCTTTAGAATACAAAGTCATGCCATAACAGGAGCTTTTTCCCAAGCTATTAAAGAGTTTTCACCAATTTTGGGTTCAGAGTGGGAGCTATAATTTTTTTCAAATTGTGTAGCTTGCTTAGAAGCCCCTTTCACAGAGTAAGGATTAAGAATAAGTAATTTTTCTCTTAATTCTGAAACCAAAAATGATGTTTAAAAAATAGAAACTAAAGTTACTAAGTTAACTATTTCATTTAAACTTCTATTGCTTATTGAATAAAATGAACTGAGAGTGTTGGTATTTTGATTAAAAAATACTAGTTCTATAATAAGTATAAAGACTTTAGAAAGGTCGTATATTGGTCTCTGAAGTTTTTATTGGGATAGCATTCTTCATTTAGTATTTTATTTTAAAAGACTTCTTTGTTATGTCAGTAGTGATTTGAAAAGTTGTAATTATTTTAAATTATTGTAAAAGACTGTAACTTTCCATTTTATGCATTTATTTTACTCTGACATTAACCCTTTTTGTAAACCTGTTACTTCTTCAGCCAACTCGGCCTCTGCAGTCTTCTTCACAGCCTGTTCAGTACTCTACAGTCCCTTACCCATCCCCGCTCCTGCCAGTCTCACCTACCCAGCAATATACTGTGGTATTATATCTTCTACTCACCTCCTACATTCTTTTTGTGGGTGAATGTGTGATGAACGCCAGTGTATGTTTTTTTTTGTGTGTGTTATTAGCATAAAACAAAGGTGCCATCTTAATTTTTAAAGACTAACAGATACATATGCAAGCTTTAGGCTGTTAGTAATTTCCATATCCCTTATAGACCAAAATTTAAATATTTAAAATATAATATTAATCACTTTATCACTGATTACTTTCAATCTAATCTTTTTCAGCCTTCTCATTAAAAAAAACACTTTTCAAATTATTTCCTCCCAGACATTGGATCTTATTTGATTTTATTCCCAATTGTGGCAAGAAAATCTTATTTTGCTATTGAAATTTTGGGTTTCTTCTGGTTTGAGACTTCGGTATCTCCAATGCCCTCTTTTGTGTTGTTGATAGCAAATATTCAGAATAACTATAGCCAATGTATCTGTGGTACATTGTCCTGAGAAGCATCAACCCACCCAAATTAAACCACAGATAGGTACTTCTAGATGTATAAGATATGAATGACAATTTTAGAGACTTTTTTTTTTAAGTCAACCTATCTGAATTAATAGCTGTACATATTAGCTGACCCTGTAAGGTACTTTAGGAGCCTATCTACTTATTCTGTAAAATGCTATCATTGTTCAGAATATTTTTAGGATTCCTCACATAAAATTTTCTTCATAGTCAAATTTGTTAGTCACTTAACTAAGTCATTTTCATTACTTTAATGATTACACATTTTTTCCCCAAAGCAGATATTGCCCAGCTTAAGCACCTGGCTTATTTTATTACACTTGTCTCCACTTTTATTATTATTATTTTTTTTTATCTGATCCACTCTCAAGCAATGATTTGCTAAAACCATTTAGGCTTTTACAAAGAATATAGAAAAACTCTGGAAAGAATCCTAAGAAGCATTCAAAAAATGTTTTAGGTAATTACATTAATATAGTTCCAAATTATTTTCCACAACAGCTGAACTAATTCATTGGTCTACCAACAATGCACTGAGTATAACATTTCCCACAATCAAAATTATTCTGTTTTTAAACATAAAATTTACCTTGCTAGTCCTCCATTTGTCCCAACTATATAGTTCATGATTTTTATCTTTTGATTATTTCAGCTTCAACTTAATGTTTTTAAAGTCATCTATTTAGTATCAACTTATTTTCAAAGTTGATTTCAGTAATGGAAATATTACTATTACCACAGTCTGCCTTGGCAGGTTGGGCCCACATTTGTGCATTTCACTTCTTTTCCAAGGCAACAAGTATGACTGTTTTAATCTTTAAGTCTTTCATTCAGTAAAATACATAGTTTCTGTTTATCTTGAAAATTATTAGTTGCAAAGACTTTTAGCCATATCTTTCTTTTGCTGTGAAAGCTTGCAACAAGGTGTTAAAAAGGAAATTTATATACATGGATTTTAACTTTAAAAAAATTAATTCATGCCCTTCCCTGTCCTTTGAAGTCCTTTTTCTAAATGCCAGTATAATTTAAATTGTAAATCAGTATCATAATCCTTTGTTTTACTGGTAGGGCTTTATTTAGGTCTGCAGTTGAAAAAGTTTTCTTTAATTTCAAATATTTAAAAGACTTTTGTTTTCTGCATTTGTTTTAATTTCCATTGATTTCCAAAATCTTTTTTTTTTTTTTAACTACTAAATTATTTTCATCCTGTCTTAGACTTTTCCTTTCATTTTTCCAGTATTGTACTTGTATATAATCACTGGATGGGAGCATGCTTTATTTGTTATAAAATGTTCATATAATAACCTTAATTCCTCAAAAAAAAGGTATTTAGTATTTCTTTAATATTATCATCTTGTATATGATTATTTTAACGTGTTTTAATGTCTTCCCTATAGCAGGACAACCTTGGATCCCAGTTTAGCCATATGAGTCTTGTCCGCCAGCCATCTGCTGATGCTCCTGACCCTCATGCCACTATGTTCCAGTCTACTGTTGTTCTTCAGCCATCACAGCAGTCTGGATATATTATGGCACCAGCCCCACCTCCAGCACCACCCCTCCCACCTGCCCAACCAATCCCTACTACTGGCTATTCTGCCTCTGGTCATCCTGTAAACCAGCAAATGCTCCAACAACAGGGATATGTACAGCAGTCCACGCCTCAGGTACAAGTTTGTTTTTTTTCTCACCAACTATCATGCAAAAAATAAATAATAGTTTACTTAAGCCAAATATATTATAAATCATATAGAAATTTTCTAAAATGGAGTTAAGACATTAGCTTATTATTTTATAGAAAAGCAAAAAAAAAAAAGACATTCCAGAGAGAAAGACAGCATTCTTGGAGTAAACATTCTTTTGTAAGGAATGAACTGATCTCAGGATAACTTCAGAATAGACTTGGTTTCTAAAAAGTATAATTGATAATTTTTCAATTTAATTGTTTACCTCTATAGTCTTATGTATTATTTCTTATGCATTTATGCTATTCTGAGAAAAGGTCCATAGACTTTTCCAGAGTGCTAAATAGGCCTTTGGTGAAGAAAAAAAGGTTAAGAACCCCTCTCTATTAATTGACTAATTTGTTCAATTATATATCAATCTCTTTACTTTGTATAGATATAATAAAAGATACATGAATCAATCTCTTTGTCCTATGTGTATTATGGAACATATATCAATCTCTTTATTGATATATATATTAATTTATATACATATGTATATATGTGTGTGTGTTTATGAAATGAGAAAGTAGAGATTGATTCCTTGATTATTACTTCATAATCATATGTATATATATATATCTATCTGTGGTTTAAAAAAAAAAAAGGACATTTGACCAAATTTGTTGATTTAAACTATTTGAAACTAATTTTAACTTATTTAACCTCAGAATTACTATGAATGAGAAAAGATTTTATATGTGGTTTTTCCTTCCTTGCTTATTTCATATATAGACAGATTATCAAGGGGAATTTAAACATTGGCTTTATGTCATATCCCCTGAGGGGTTGCCATCTACCTTGCTGTTGAGTCCATAAGCCTTCAAGATTTTCCTGGCCACTCCACAGATGCTTTCTTTTTTATGTGCTGCCTTCCTCAGCATGTGAGTTCTTTTAGAGCTAGGGCTGTTTGTCTGTTTGTATCCTAAGTACTTGGCAGAATGCTTGACATCACTTCTGACAGTCATAACCATAAAACTGGTCATGCAAAGATGAATCTACTCTACACTAGTTTCATGAAGCTTTTTTTTTTTTTTTTTTTTTTTTTTTTTTTTCAAACCAGCAGCCATTTCAGCTGAATCCCACTAAAGAATCTCCAGAACTTTGTGAAGGATATAAGTTCTAGAGGGGAACATAGAGACTCTCTATTGTTTCTTACCTTAAAAGAATTTACTGAAGAGTTAGGTAATATTAACTCAGACGATATCTAGAATTGATTGGAATTGTTCTTAGAGAGAGATGAAATCATTTAACTTGGATTTTTTGGCTTTTGGTTTTGCATCAGAAAGGCCAAAAAAGGGGTGGGGAAAGGTAAGAAGTAAAAGAATATTTCTTAAGTTTGGAGAATTGTTTCTCTAAAATTTATTAAAAAAGAAAAGTTGTTTTTCTTCTTCATATTGTTCATCATGCTCATTCATCTTGAACCTTCAGGTATTCAATAATAAAGGAATACAATATTAATACAAAAATGTAATTTTTCCAAATGTTTCTACTTTAGATTCCAGCGTGTTACTGTGCTCCAGGGCAGTATCCCTCCAGTCAACATCAGTATCGCCCAGTTGCTTCCGTCCATTATAACACACAGCCAAACCAGGCACTGCCACAGCCTGCTCAGCAGACAGGTTAGTGGCATTTATTTCATAAATTTCAGCCATTATTGCTACTTTCCACATCTTTGATTATTTCAACCACTAAAACAAAAATAACAAACCAAAAAAAAACCTTGGTTCATCCAGTAACTCAGAAGTAGAACACATTTCAGTGTTTATAGTAGATCAATTGACTGTGGGGAAGAATTAAACATGCTCCCAATAACATGAGTTGGCTTTTTGATACAATTATCAAATATCACTCTGAGCCTCATGAGTGATTCTAAAAAGGGTTGCAGTAGCAGAATATTAATGCAATAAACAGCAAGGCATAATGCCTGCTATCTGTATAGTGGAACTCCTTTTTGTATTGCAGGGAAAGGTCAGAATTTTGATTGAGATGGAAACAGATGCAACAGCTCATATTGCAGGGACTACTTTGTACAACAGCTTCCTTTAGAAAGACCAAGGCAACCTAGTATATGTCTTTTTTTATGTCTTCAATGCTACTTTTTTGTTTTTATATTTTAGCTTTCTTTCTGATATGACATCATTTTAAACAATGTGCAATCTCAAAACATTTGCCTTACCTTGCCTTTTTTGGAAAGTGAAATGGGCAGATGTGGAACTCAAAATTTAAAAAAAATAATGTAAATATTTGTTTTTAAATATAATTAGAAAAATAAAATATTAAATGAAAACATTGGGCAATTCACTATTAAATATGCAGACTATAAATGGAAATATTTCTTAACCTTCTCCTTTTCCTCAAACAATTGATATAAACATCTGCACTTTCAAATGAAAAGTTATGTATTTTTATGATCATACTTTATGGGGTTTGTCCCCAATCCAACCTGTTTCTCTTTCCATAAGATGTATAGCAATAACCTAGCCTCTCACAGGAGCTCTTCTTTTGTTATTTAAATTGAAAATTCCAGCCAGCTTCTTAAGGGCAGTTATAGCATTCTACTGTCATTTGCTTTAGAGAATTATAGAAACAGTAACATTTTACATACCTCTGGGACTTGAAGAGATGAACTTGACATTGTGGTGGTTTACCCCAATCAAACAGAAATCAAGGATTGAACTGATTTCTCTTGAGTTCCATGTGGAATTTTTTTAAAGTTACTATATAGCCCACACAAAACAGCAGAATCCACTTTAGAGAGCCTCTCTACTTGAGGTTGCTTGGAAAAGTGCAATTTTCTGATAGTGTCTCTTCTTTCATCTTTACTCACCCCTACCTTTTCATAAACCTTCACCTGTTCTATAATCACCAGATGGCCTAGATACATTTTTTTTAAGTCACTCAGGGCAGATGGTCTAGTCTTAATGGTCGTTTACATTTCTTCCATGCTTGGAAACTCCCCAAATTCTAAGATATTATACTTCTTAACTAATTTTTTTTACTTAATGTATGATTTCTGGAACTTTTGTATTGCTGTAGAAATTTTATTCAAAGATGGAGAGTCAAATAATCTGTAGATGGTATAGTTTTTAATTCATTTTTTTTTAATCCGAGAAGTGATTATAATAGCCAGACAAAAGTACTCTTCTCTCCATACTGGATGAATAGCCAGCCTTTGAGTCAGAAAAACCTAAGTGTAAGTCCTGTTTCTTAACACATATTAACTATATAATCAGGAGCAATTGCCTTAACTTGTATATCTGTCTGTCCATGAAAAGAGTTTACATAATTAAGAGTTATATGCATCTTTATTTTAAAGATGAGATACTTTATTTGTAGATGAAATTTTCATTCATTTTGGATAGGAAGGATAAACAACCTTTTCAAAACATCCATAAGAAAGAGCACAGTAAAGTATTTTCTTCTTGTTGACTAAAAAAGAAACTTGTTCCACTTCCCAAATCATACATTTCTATAATAGGCAGTTTCTTTTCAAACAGTATTAATTCTTTATCCTTCTATATAATAGACATGACCTGTTTTGATTGGAGCAGTTCAACTTGATATCGTCATTTTTCAAGTAAAGCTTCAAAAAGGGAAAATGAGAGAGAGAGAGCGCGCACGCGTGTGTGTTTGTGTATGTGTGTATGTGAGCTTTTTTAGAAAAGTCTGCATTCTGGAGAATGAGCAAATTTTCTATTGCAAATTGTAAGAATTTTAATATTTTATTAATTTCCATTTTCACATGTAAAAATGTTTCGTGTTTATTTTTAACTTATTAAAACATGATTTTTCCAACACTGCACCATCACAGTCTGATTAAAATGGTAAGTAGCTTGGTACATTCATCCCTGACTTTTTTTTTTTTTTTCATTGTCCGTCACCTAATTATCAACCCATATAAAGACAAGTAACAGCCTGTTTCCATCTCTAGGAGACAAGCAAGTTACTTTTAGGGAATTTGGTTAAATAAAAAAAGTTCATAGTGGCTTACGTATTAGACAATATGTTGGGAACATTAATAAATATGGAATTTATTTTGTTTACACAGGTATATATGGTATAAAGGATATTTTAAAGCTTATGATGTAGTTGTTTTAGCCCTAAAAAATAAAATCTTTTTCTATAGGCTGCTTTGGATATGATCAGTTGTAATACATGTTTCTAGTTATTTTCCCGTTTTGCTTTTCCTCAGCTCTGAAATGCAGGAATCTTCTCAGTATATTATAAAAGATTTGTCCAGCCATGTTTTACATCTGAATACATATTTATTTCAGTAAGAGTGCACATCCAAGGCTATTATGGAAATAGAAAAGGGATTAATATCAACTTAATATTGAGAATGAATGTGCTATTTTTTCTTTTCTTTTTTTTTTTTTTCCCCCCTATTATAAGATTACACATTCACTTAACCTTAATTGCCTCAGCAAAAAAAAAAGATTACACATTAAAGCCATTCAAAGCAAGGTTAGATCTGGAAATAGACAATGAAGGTATTGTGTTTCTCTAAGCCTTTCAGAGTAATGTCTATTGGGACTAGTAAATGATGTATTTCTTGATTTAGTAGATGAGATGTAACATATTTGGTCATAAATCAAAGTACATCATTGTAATATAGTTTTACACAAAGCCATTTCTATAAGTCTGGCTATAAGGTGATATCTGCCCCTTTTAATAACTAAATTATAATTTGATGCACAGAATATAGCTCTGTAAGTAATAAAAAGAATTCTCCCCATGAAATAATTACAGTATCAGTGTTTAGGTGTGTAATCCCATGGGTGTTTTTTTTGTTTTGTTTTGTTTTGTTTTTCAATAGCTGGTTTTACCCTTATTTTTTAAGAATTTGTCATTTAACCATGTTTGTTTAATATCATGGAATAATTGGCCTTATTTGTGAGCTGTTGGATTCGGGGCCGTAGCACTGTCTGAGAGGTTTACATTTCTCACAGTGAACCGGTCTCTTTTTCAGCTGCTTCCTGGCTTCTTTTTACTCAGGTTTCATTGCTTTTTTAAATGCTGTGTTAAAATTTAACATGTTCTGCTATTTTCCTAACATGTAATGTCTTTTAATCAAATTCAACATAGTCCAAAAAACAAATGTTTGAATTTTAATTACCACTGATTTAATTTGCTTTTTAAAATCCCTGAAAGCTGTTGCTTTGATTTCTTTTCCAAGGCAGGTTTAGAAGGCAATTCAAGACTGATTCAGTTTGGTTTGAAGCTAACCTAATAAAGTTTATGTCTTATGTCAGATTCATTAGAAAATATCAACTTTCCCTTCTATCTATAGAATTCTGTTTAGGCAAATTGTCCTGCAGTACAGCACACCAAATCAGCCTAGCACATTTTAATGTATTGTGACTTGGTTCCTTCAAAACGTACAGTGTAATTGTGTTAAGTCTTTTTGTTTGAATATTGGCTACAAAAACTCAAAGTCATCCTCCCTTCCCTCATAGGACACTGAAAAAGAGTTTCTGGTTTTAACCATGAAGTATTTTTTTTTCCTATTAATGGTTGTACCTTTTCTGATAGAAGCTATTGCATGTTGAGTCTTGTGTATAAGACTTTAATCTGAAAGAGGTAGAGAAATGGAATTTTTAAAAAGAGGAATTGATCCAAATTCTTGTGTTTTGTTTTTGTTTGGTTTGTTTTTGTTGTTTTTTTTTTTAGGTGAGGCAATCCATGCTTAGGGTGTATCAACTAATTTTCAGGGTAACTTTAGACAGCTTTTCCCTGTTTTTCATTGGATTATTGAATTAAACATCCACTCTTCACCTATTTTGCACAGATTTGGGCTTTACATTATAATTATAGCTCTCCTTGTATCATATCCCTTTTCTTTCTTCCATTAAGTGTCTTTTACCTGAAATCTAGAGCAAAGACATCTGGTGAGAATTTCCAAACCATCCTGGATGAACTGTCCTATGAAATAATCTGATATTTGCCTAATAATTTATGGGGTAACCTGTATTTTGACATTTTTATCAGAGAGGAATGAGAAAAAAGTAACAGAGTCAATGACAGTATGAGCATTTGGGTCTTCAAAACAATCCCCAGTGAATTCATAGTAGTTAAGTTTGCCTATGTTCTTTATGGTAGCTAGGGAAAATTTAAGTCTGTGATAAAAATTTAGAAATAAAAGTTGCTAGGCCATGGACCCATGAAAGGTATGTATAAATTCAGTGACAATCATTTACAATTCGGTAGACATTCCCTGATTGTGAAATGCATATCCAAAACAAAAAGTCTTAAGAGTTGGTCAAAATTTTGCCTTTCATATAACCTTATCCTTATCTTTCTGCACAAATGAATTAGAATTCTTCTAAAAATATTGTCCTGACTAGTGAATCTACAACTTCACATGTAGGGCTTTTTTGGCTAAATTTTATTTTTTAAATTTTGTGTGTGTTTCAAATTATTTTCTGTTAATATTATTAAGTATGTATGATAGAGGTTATTTCAGATTAAATCTCCAAAATAAAAACCAGTCCAATCCTTTTCTGCTGAATACTTCATTACTTCGCTGCTGTCATTCAGTTGAGGTGAAATAGATCTAAAAATAGAATATTCTTTGGAGCCCTCCAGGGAAGCCATCTGAGCCATCAATTCCTATTGTTGCAGTTCTCTCAGCTTTGGAGAATTGATTGTGCTCATCTATACCAAGAGAAACAGTATAATATTTCAGAAGTGTAGTCTATTAACAAAGGAAAATGACAGTTAAATAATATCAATATTGATGACATCTAACAAAAAGCCTGGATGTTTTTGCTCTGTCTTGAGTAGAGTACCCTGAACTTATACTCCTGAAAACATTTTTGCCAGTTACCTGGCTAAAAACATACTCCTGCAAAGATATACTTTTTTGCATTTGGTCAGCATTATAAAATTGGGTTTATCACACTTAAAAAACGTCCCCAAATATTGACTTGAAAAAACAGTTGAGGAAAAAAAAATTTTACATATGAGTAGGCTCATGTCATGTTTTTATAGACTCTTAAACCTTGAAATATTTTTTCTACTCTGGAGTGTTGTGCAGTGCTTCTTATTTCTTCTCCTTTTCACTCTTTCCAGGACCTTGAGAATATCTCCCTTGACAATGGATCTTCCTTCCCTCTGTACTTTTGCAGCTTTTTTTTTTTTTTTTTTACTTTACTCTTTTTCCCTTTGATTTGGATACTTAGCCAACTTGGCTTAATTGGGTCTGTGACAAACCTTTCTTTAAACTTTTTTTTTTTTTTTTAACTACTGCTTCAAATTTTTTTAAACCAATGTTATTGTCAATTTTTTCCCCACTCTCCATAATTTAAAAAAAATTTCATCTTTTTTTGTTTTTATATCATCTGCATTTTTAAATAGATACCTCTTTATTCACCTACCTAGCAAGTTCTCCCCTGTAATAAACTGAAAAGGAGTGAGAGTTAGAAAGGTTGTGGGGGGGGGGGAAAGCCTGCAAAAATAAACCATACTGCAACCAAGTTTGAGAATATGTTCCAGGGCTTCCTGAACAGTTTTGTTTCATTAATTTCTTTGTCAGTCTACTGAAACCTATAGACCCCCTCTCAGAATACTTTTCAATACAGAATTACAAAGAAAACCAATTACAATTAAATACTTTTACCAAAATACTTAATAAAAAGTTCATGAATCTCAACTTAATAATCGATGGTATATGAAGTATTACACTACTAGAATTCCACACCTCTGCAGGAAAAGAAGACTCAATTTCTTACCTCTTTTCCAGGGCATATTTAGTAATAATAATTACCTAAAAATCATTTTTTAAAAATTTTCATTTTATATTGTCATTTTTGTTTTCCTGTTTCTGATTATTTCATACTGTGTTGATTCATTTTAGTCTTTTCATATGTCTTTGAATTTTTTCTATTAATCATTTCTTAGTGTTGACTCTGATGAATTCATGTATCCATTTACCAGGATTTATTGGGCAATGAGTAAGCATCTATTGTGTTTCTATTTCTTTAATATTAAAAAGTATTTTTTAAAATATATTGTGGCATGTGAGGTCTTTCCATATTTGACCTCTTTCTGTTGCATATTGAGCAATCTTCTTTATTAAAATTTATGAGCAAGAGGATCAATTATTTGATAACTAAGGCAGTTAGTTTCCTTTTTCTCTTCATGAAATTAGTGTATCCTTATTAATTTTTCCATTTTTAGCATAACTTATTTAAATTGATCCAAATGTAGTTGTTTTGAGTGCACATCATCCTCTTTTTCTCGTTTTTTTCTTCTAGTTTTATGTCGATTTTGACTGTTTCTCCTTCAAGACAGTATTCTGATTTTCTATAGAGAGCTGATTCCAGGAATGACTCCCATGTTATTAGTCATTTCCTGTGTGTTAAGATACAAGTTAATTTTTTCTGATGTTATCTGTTACTCATTGTAGCTTGTGCATTCCCAGTTTGACTTGTGCAACCAAACATAATCCTCCCATAAGCATGAGACAAAAATAATTCCCATGAGATCCTCCCTTCTTCCCTCCCCTCCCAAAATGGAAAAGATCTGTGAAGATTTTTATAACAAACATTTTTTTTCCCTGAAGGATAGTGATACTGATACATTGGACTGTAAGGTTGCATTTCCAGATGTGTTGCTCTTGGAGAAAGTTTTCTAAAGAAAATGGATGAGAAAAACAACTGCATTAGACGAAGTGCACAGTGAGACTGCCCAACACAATGAAATTGAGAGATTAGTTCTTAAAGTATGTAAAAGAAGGAAAGATCCCAAAGAAATGGGGAGGGAGGCAAAGTGGAGGAATCTTATGCCTTATTATTAGCCCAAAAAATGATCTAGAAGACATCAATAACATTTCACTTAAAAATTTAAGCTTTTGATTTAATGCAGAGCAATAAGGCATTTTATGCTCCTTTCCAGCAAGTTCTAATCCCATGCATATGTCAGAATCTTGAAAAGGTAGAATTGCAATAACTTGATTTGACTCTGGTTATTTATGTCAAGCAAACATAAAACAAGAAAATGTATAATTCCCAAAGGTTCCCCTATTATGGAGTAGGTCCAACACAAAACCAAGGTGAAGAATTTCTTAGAGATAATAAGAATTCATAGTTGCTCCTGTCTTTTGGATGATATTTTGTGATTAACTTCAATCTCTATAACTTGGAGAAATCTATAACAAAACTCTTCTATATGGAAGAGTTTGACCACTCATCACCCCAGAAAAAAAATTTTAAAAATAAAATAAAATAAGTAGATGAAGAGCAGCTATTGTCCATACTCTGGTATATATTTGTATGAACAAAAAAGCATTTATTAAGTGCTTTTACTATACACTAACCACTGTGCTAAGGATTATAGATACAAATGAAAAAATAAGGCAATACCTATTGTCAAGGAGCATACATTTTAATGAGGGGTTCAACACATGGAAGAATGATCTTCAGTCTATAGGTCAGCTATTAGTATATGTCTGTTAGACAGCCAATGCTAATAGACACTAATCCTAGAGTTAAATTGAAAAAGAAAAACAGACTACATTTCCTTCTGGGAAACTGCATAATTCTTTTAATGATACCAACCTCCCTAAAACAAAAACCTGTCTTCTACACCTGTATTCCTCTAGTGACATATGGCTACATGTCTTGGAGTATTACATTCTCAGAAGAATTAAAGTCAAGGATCACTCAAAGGGCATTAGATTCAGACAAACTACATCTAAGCAGACTGCAGCACTGTAAGCAGGGTATGTGGGTCTTATAGCAAAAGGAAAGAAATACCCATGATCAACTCACATGTTCCAATGATATCTATACAGTGTTAAGAGATAATATAAGTACTGTTGTAGTGAGTTGGTAGAGTGTAGACAGGCATGGGTGGGTTGCACTCTGTCTCAGTGGAAAGAATACCTACATTATTGAGCTTACAGATACAGTAGTGATTGGACAGTTATCTGAAAAACCTTAACTATAATATAATAGGCGCCACTGCTAACAGTTTTACTATATAGTCTGAAAACTGCTTTTTTTTGAATACTGTGAAAATAATAACTACCCTTCCTTAATTATTTCTTTAACTTCAAAATTTGTGTTTAAAAAGAAAAGTTTACTTAAAATCTTATCTCCTTAAAGACTTATTTCAGGGTTAAAAATAAGCAGTTTGATTCAAAATGGATTTAATTTATATATTGATGTATTACTGGACACCATAACAACTGCCTTTCTAGCAGGAACCATAATTGTAGCTACAAGCTTATTAATAACAATCTCAGTGATTCACAAAGCAAATGTTACTATAAGTTGTATCAATATAATTCTCATAGCAAATAGCTTTTACTTTGTGGAATAAATTAAAAATATTTCTGAGAACAAGAAACATAGCTGATTCCTTCTCGCACTGATCTCTTCCTCTTGAACTTGTCATGTGACATTGAGCAAGACCCTTAATGTTTCTGATCATCATTTTTATCATACTTCTCTGCCAAGATTGTTAGTTAGCAAGAAAGAAGTTTCTAAATTGTGAAATGCCTATAAATGCCATTTTTTAATCATATTACTTCAGTACTTCAAAATACATGCAGTCACACTAGTGGAATAGATAGAATATCCTTCACATGGATCCAGCACATGTGTGGATATGTGAAATTGGATTTCCATTGAGAAATGGAGTCATCTACGAGGGGAAATGTAACTTGAACATATATCAATAGGTGTTTTTTTTTTTTTTTTTTTTTTTTTTTCTCGTGAAATACTTTTTTTGTTTATATCATATAAAACACAGTTAGGGAAATGCTTATTTAGGTTAGTCCACTATAGTATTTTTTTTTTTTCACTATAGTATTTTTTTTTTTTTTATTATATATATATATATATATATTTTATAATATTATCCCTTGTATTCATTTTTCCAATTTACCCCCCCTCCCTCTATTCCCTCCCCCTGACGACAGGCAATACCATACATTTTACATGTGTTACAATATAGTCTAGGTACAATACATGTGTGCGAATATCACTTTCTTGTTGCACAATAAACATTAGAATCCGAAGGTACATGCAACCTGGGCAGACAGATGTTAGTGCTAACAATTTTCATTCCCCTCCCAGTGTTTCTTCTCTGGGTGCAGCTACCTCTGTCCATAATAGGTGTTTTTTAAAAATCACCAAGACATGAAATCTGCATGATCATATCTGTCACTGTTAAAAGTAGGGAATCTTATTTTTGAACAATCTACAAAGCTACAAATGGTGTTTTATAGATTGGCATGTTAATCATATTATTAAATCAGAACAAGTGTTCAGGGCCAGGGGCCAGTCACACATCAAACAGGAAAACTCTCTGGGATGGTTGTGGGATTAAAATAGTACCCCTTTGATTTGCAAGGACAATCTATGGAGCTACAAAGAAATCACAGGTTTGGACCAAAAATATATGCAATATTCAGGAATCGTTTGCTTTAAAAATGTATTGGACTTATTACTTAGCAATACACCAGTCAATGGGGGGTGAAGGAGAATAAAAAAATTATTCTCATGAAACATGCATGAAATAGAGACTATTTAAAAAGAAAGAAGTTTTTGCTATAGTATTACTCATTTTTATTGAAGTGATAATTTTGGTCACTTTTTTTAAAAAAAAAGTCTAGTGGTCTCTAGCAAATAATCTTCATTTCTTCATTTGGTCAGTGATTTCCTTAAACTGCTTTACTCCCTCTACTACTACATGGATTTTTAATCAAAGATCTGGATTCAAATATTGATTTCAGGTTGTCTGTCAACTTAGGTTGGAAAAACAATTAACATGCCCTTCAGTTCTGAATTTAGACCACAAAATATTTTTCAGAGAAGAGGGAGAATAAGCTTCACCAGACTTCCAAAGTGGTTCATAAAACAAATTTTTTTAACTACTTTAATTGTATGGGGACTCACTCTCCTGAATTCAGGGATGGTGCTCTATCCACTGCGCCACCTAGCTGCCACCATATGGGGACTCATTCTCACATTTCAGTCTTATGTGCATCTTGTCTGTATTCTGCCATAAAAAAAAATCAATACAATAAACTAGAAACCTTCCTTGGTCTTGTATCATGTCCTGAGTATAGCTAACAGTTTTTGGATTGTCCATCTCATATTTCTTATTTTTGCTGCATTACTAGGACCAACTGTGCAACTTTTTCCAATGAATAATATGATTTTTTTTAAAATTTAACTTTTGAGACCTTTAATGCTATGCTTTGCACACAGTGGCCTCTGTAACCTTTTTATATCTACCTTACTAATCAACTGGGATTAAAAAAAAGGGGGGGGGGTCAAAAAGTAGTCTCAACACTTAGACCAACCTTTAAAAACCTCACATTCTTTCCAAATACAATTTCAATATATTTTTGTGTGCTTAGATTATATGATTTAATATCAAAGCTGTTACCTTTAGGTATGTTGTCTTAACTAGATTTTATCTATGGAATACCATAATGACATTGAGGTATCTCCTTCACAACATATTCTAATATGTTAAGACATGTAATGTCTATATACTTAAGACATGTAAAGTGTGTAAGACAATAAATTTGTGAATTGCTATGAAGAATACAGAGATTCATTTCTATCCTTGTAGTTTAGGAAATCGCACCTAAAAATGTGAAAATTTAAATAAAAACATCCAAATAGTTCAAAATAGTATAAGAGGAGGAAATCAAAATGCAGCAGAGAATTCAAGGCTCACTTTACCATTGCAAATTATTATTTGAACTAAACCTAATTCTCATATACAGTTTTAAATAACTTGATAAAATAATATAAAGTACTTTAAATACCTGAGGAGGGAAAGCATTGATTTAAATTTGTTATAGAACTGAAATTGTTTTATAGGGAATTCCACAGAGCATCTTAACATGTTGTTATTTGATTCATTTTTACATCAATGGATTCTGACTGTGATATGTACTTTACTTTGAAATAACATTCCTGAGCCTGAGCTTTCATTGTCCCAAGGTTGGTAGGGAAAAATATCATTTGTAACATGGAGGAAATGAGGAAGTGTCTTGCATACCTTTATTATCTTTTTCCCTTTCCATCACCATTCCATTCCTTTCTTTGTTCTCTTAAATCTTTGTGTACACAAGAGTATGTTGATGTATGGTTTGTGACATTTATGACACAGAATAGTATGAAAGGAGTTTGAAAAATAATTGTGGAACCTAAAAAAGTTAGGAAAAGCCTGCTTCTCTCTTTCCTTTCTTCTAGGTGTATTTTCTACAATGAATTCAAAAAGGGAAGAACATTCACTAAACATGCAAACAGTTTCATAGGATCATAGAAGTTAGCCCTTCACATGGATTATTATCCATAAAAACAAAGAAAGCAATTTTTATACAGAATTATTCATTTCAAAAAACATTGTTATGGAAATATCTTCATTATATAGAATCTATTTATGATTCAGTTTACTATATTTTGGCTTAACTTTTGTATTAACATACCTGTTACTTGATTCCTAGGACTGTTTCTCCCTCCCCTTTTCCCAACTCCAATAGCTTTAGAGCAGTTGAGTATTTGATTTAATTATTTAAACCTAGAGCAGCATAATTGGATGGTGGTAAGTTTCCCATCTAACACAATGATGCTGTTATCTCTGAATACCAACATCTGAGATACAGAATTTTTGTGATTCCTCTTGCCTTGTGGACTATAGCAAGACAAGAACACTTGGATTAACAGTATAGCTGAATGGATACTTGATAGAGAAATGGCATAAGATTTCTGTCTATCCTTCAAAGTTGAACCATATTAGGCACTACTATTCTAGATTCATCTTTGCAGAAGATTGTAAATTTATATTTTCTTTGTAATTTGGGACCATTTGCTCTTTGTCGGCCACCTCTATTTTTACCTCTCTCAAGTAGGATTTATATTTTAGACTTAACTTTCACAATAGCAGTGAAGAAAAATCCCCTGAAAAATAAGGGCATACATAAAACTTGATAAAATGCAAAAGATTTTCTTTTTAGGTTTTGGTAAATAAGAAAGTGTATGGCAGTGAACATGAATTTTCCTCCTGGTTAAAAACAAGACTTAAAAGGTTTTGTTTACTTTCTGTTCTAATATTTCAGAAGATCTTCATCTTCTCCAAGCTTAATTCAGTCTTTCCTTCCAGAAACAACACTTCAGCAATCAAGGATATTTCTTTTCTTTGCTACTTCAATTTATCAGCCTTGACTGTCATTAGACAATCCATAGGTTGTGTGCCAGTGATCCTGTATGAAATCTAGGATCTTTTTTTTTTCTCCTGTAAAACTGAACTATATCTAATTTCTGAGAGTGGAGATCTGTGTTTAGTCACTAACTTATGGTGGTGAAAATTACAAAGTATTTCAAATAAAATGTTTACCTTTTAACAAAGTACTTAACAATGGACTTTTAAAATTATTGGCATTTAGAAGAGAGATTTTGAGAAAATGTTACCACCTGTTGAACTGTCTTAATTAAATGCTTTTGTTTTATGAGAATATATTTGACACAGACATGTAATGTTATACATAATGAATTTAAATTTAAAGCAGTGTTTAATCCGTCGTATCATTACAGGTTACCAGGTTATGCCCAGCCAGCAGCAGCAAAACTACCAAGGGATAGTTGCAGTCCAACCATCCCAAAATCAAAATCTAGTCAGTGGCCAACAAAACAATATTGGAAATCAAATTCAAGGTGTGATTGTCCCTTACCCTTCGGTGCCATCTTATCAGGTATGTTACTTATCTTAATTAGTTGTGTCTTTGGATAAATAGATAAGTGAATTGAAATACAACAATAAAACTTTAAGATGAAATCACAGAACTTGGAAAATAAAAGCTTAAAATCATCTTTCTGTTTTCTTTGTATAAAGGGAAAAGTCTTTAGCTATAGGAGTTTTATGGTCCTTTTTTTTTTTTTTTTTTTTAACAAGAACGACTAATGAAAATAATCTACTGTAATAATCATTTCAATATATCCTTCCATTTCTATTATTAAAATGTTTTAAATGCTATCACTAGGCTTTCATTGGAAAACGTATATTTTTTGTATCTCTTGGTTGTTTAATGAACTGCACATGTAAGTAAATGTCATATTCTTCAGATCTTTACCAAAGTCCCCACATGTGTAAAAGAGAAAGGTAGTAGAATTTAGGAATGACAGGGTCAAAGAATTCTAGAATTTCATCATGTCAACTAGACAAAGCTGCACCAAAACAACAGTTTCCTCTACAACCCATCTAATAAGTGGGCAATCAGCCTGTTTTTGCTTTATTGCATACCTCTAATCAGTAGAGAGGTCATATAGATATTGGCAGCCTATTCAAGTTCTGGTTAGTTCCACTCCTAAAGATGTTTTTCCCTTGTGTCAAGCCTCTTGTTCTTACATCTATATTCTAGCCATGCAGAATAAGTCTGGTCCATATAGAACTTCATATCCTTGAAAATGGAGATCTTGTCCCCCTTAGGTTTTCTTCCCTTTGTCTTCTCCAAGCTTAGCATCCTTTATCTGTTGCTCATATGACATGCTCTTAAGGCCCTCCTTCATCCTTCTTACTTCCTATAGACAGTCCTTAATAGTGTCAGGTGGAATAATTAGGAAGGGTATAACAAGATTTTACTATTTTGTGTGTGTGTGTGTGTGTGTGTGTGTGTGTGTGTGTGTCCTTATGCACACCCACATATCCTAGCGCTTCCCTAGCCTGTGCATTTCTGAATATAGTCTGACTTCACATCGACTCTTTTGGCAGCTATATTGTACTGTGGATTCAAATTGATCTTGTAATCCACTAAAATTCTCACTTTTTTTTTTTTTTTAAGAGGTGACCCTTCTGGTCACACCTCCCTATCTTGAACTCTTGAAGATGTTTGTTTCTATTTTATTTGTTTGTTTGTTTTAGCAAAGAGATCACCACATTATGGTATTGTGGAAAGAACACTAGATATGATGTCAGAAAATCTGCGTTCATATACTAACTTTCTGTTTTGTTGTTTTACCTTAAGTAAATCACTGAACCTTTTTTTGATTTTCTCATCTATAAAGTGAAGAAATTAGAATAACAAAATTCACTAGAAAGAATACAAGTTCTGTATTATCAGTGGAAAAATGAGAAATAATAAAGAAAGAAATAGCACTTTCCAAACTATTTAATACTGCTTTAAAAAAAAAAAAATAGAAAAAGTAGGAAAAAACTTGACAAGGAAGAATCAGAAATATTAGAATTTTAAATTCCAGCATGTGATAAATCCAAAAATTTATTTAATAGAAAAGAACTTTTCTATTTGATTAGACAGAAATCCAGCAAAAATTGGATTTAGGTCAACATTTTACACTATACATGATAAACCCAAAATGAATGTGTGACCTGAGGAGCATTTTTAAGTTTTAATTATAGACAATGAAAGACAGTGAATTGATGGCTATAGTAAACTGTTTTCATTAATAGTTATTTTTTTAAAAGTATAAGATTTATAGCTAAAAAAGACTTTTCCATTTATCCAGTGAAGACAGAAAAGTGACTCTGACTTTATAAATGTTGCTACCCTATTTACAAGTACTGTTTGTCTTTACTTGACTATAGAACAAGTTTTGGTTTTTGTTTACTCCAGTGAGTAGGACAGGTGGAAAGAAGAGAAAATGAATCTTTGACAATTTAATAAATAATTTTTTTAAAAAAATATATTAGAAGTCATGTCACTAAAAAATTTAGAAGAGAGCTAGATCAGATACCTTTTACAGTTGTATCTATAGGATAAATTCTTAACTGAGGAAGGGATAGGAACAATTACAAAAGATATACCTGAGATGATTTGGATTATATGAAATTTAAAAATTTTTGCATGAATGAAATTAATACATTGAGAATAAAAAGGAGAGCATTCAAAACTTAAAAAAAAAAATTTTTATCACATACCTGTTAAAGTTCTGACATCCAAAATATATAGACAGCTATCAGAAACATATGAGACTTTAAGAGGTTCCCCAATCAAAAGGTATGAACAAGTGGCTCTGAAAAAAAAAATTTCTGGTTATTGATGACTATAAAAGAATAGACTGAGTCACTAATTTTAAGCTAAATTTAAATCAAGACAGCTCTGAGGTGTCAATGCATTCTAAGCAAATTTGAGATTATAAAATATAGGAGTAGTTGGTGTTAGAAAGCTTGGAAAAAGACCAACATTCTAAAGATAGGCTGATAGTAAAATTAAGAATTGATCTGGTGATTTTGGAAAATGATTTAAAATTATTCTAAAAAAAAAGGAAAGGTCCATCCTTTTTAACTTAGGAATTCTGCTGTGAGACATTTGCCTCAAGAGGTTAATGATTTAAAAAGGTGAAAGAAGATAAAATACCTTAAAATGCTTTTCATAGTAACAAGGAACTGGTTGGATTGGGGAATATCTGAACAAGTCATAATATATGAACATGAAAGAATTTACCTGCAATGTAAGAGACGCTGAATATGAGGGATTATATTCATTATAACATAATAAGAATCTAGTAATTGAACAAAGACCTAAAGAAGTTATAATTCCTTAATTGTCTTAAAGAAAATGAAAGATTTATTTCAAAAGAGGGAATATGGAAGGTCATTCCCAGGAAAAATAATAGCATTTGCAAATCACAGCTCTAATAATGAGCAGTGTGCAAGAGGACAATTTTGTGTCACGGGGTCTATATTAAATCCCTATCCAAAAGTTAATTGTAGAGAGATAGAACCTTTATTCTTTTCATGGTTTTTATTGCAACATGTTTTTTACTTATCAGAAATGTGTACTGTGTAATCACAAGAACATTGAAAAATTAGAATAAAGGAATGAAACAAACAGGTGCAATTAGTTACCTTCATTAGGCATTTATTGAGCACTAAGACTTATCTGAGGAACAAAGCCAACAAAGATTACTTTGAGATGTAAAAAAAAAACAAGTGCCTTGTTCCTTTTTTCCTTCCTTTGTTTATTTCTTTCCTTCCATTCTTTCTTCCTTTCCTTCACAAAATTACTGCCTCCATTGTTCTCCACCAATCATGTCCCAATTCTAAGTTTTATCCAGTAAATGCTTTTTTCCTTTGCCCTACTCCCAGCTTTCTCTCTGGTGCTTCATAATCCCCTTGAATTACTTCTTTCATCCAGAAAAAGAAAGAAAATTTTAAAAAGCTTCTGATGAGCAAATGGTAGCTGATAGAAACCATTCAGCTATGCTATTTGACACTTTTTGGCCACTAAATTTGAGAAATTTAGAAAGCAGAACACTGAGCTAAGAAGTTGTTTTTTTAAATTGCCTTCTCCTAGTAGATTGTATTTCATTCTCCAGCACAGTGAAATGTCTTTCATAGTAGGTTTGTTTTTCCTTTGCTTTAAGCTACACATTTATTCCGATAGTGTGGATCATTAAGTTGTCTTTCATTTTTCTTAGATCATCTTTGCATAAATATTAAATCTGATCCAATCAAAAATACCATGTAAATAATATTAAATTACTTTCATTCTTGAAAGATTAGATTATGTAGAATAGAAAATCAGTCCAATAATTTTGTTTTGGATAATTTATCTAGTGGTGAGATAATTAAGAAATTCCAATGCAGTTGGGAAGGATTAGTTCTATTTCAGAAACATATTATGAAAAAGACTTCTAGATAATATCATTGAACTATTAAAATGATGAGACTTTTGAACATAGAATCAAGCTTAGGAGCCCTTAACAATACTAGTTATAGTCTACAAAAATAACTAAGAATCTTTTATTGCATTTTAATTCACCATGGTCTATTAAATTTAGTAAATTCTTTTTGGGTGACAAATGTATGCTAAGCACTGTTCTCAATGCTACAATGAACTTAAAGAAAAAAAAAGGCACAGCCCCAGCATTGTATGATGAAAAGCTTAAAAGTATAATTTTTCTATAATTTTTTTTTGAGAGGTATACATTTTAACTTGTCAGTAAAGAAATGGCCAGTGAGTAAGCAAGGATAATGAAATTTTACTTAATTTTTTTTGGAAAAACTTTGTCATTGTCCTGAAGTCTAAACTTTTCTAAATGAATATACTTTATTATTGAAAGGTAAGTACAGCTTATATCCCATGATTAAGGAACTTAGTGATCCAAAGTTTTGTCAAAGAATTTCTTAGCACATACCATGAATCTAATAATGAGAAAATAAAAGTTATGGTGTCTACATTGTCTTCTTGATCCTATTATACCATCTTAGTTGTGTGTTTATTGTGTTGCTTTTGGATATTTTTTATAGGGTATGTGTTTCGTTGGATGACTTAGGAATTTAGATGAATCTTTTTTATTACTGTAATTTATTTAAATTTTTAAGGGAAAGAAGAACCAAAGGAATTTAAGGATAAATACCTTGTTGGTAGTATAACAAAAGATCTGGGTGATTCACGATGCTGCTTCATATCTTCACAGACATTTGGAAGTGGAAATTATCAGAGTGGGCTTTGGAAGGGAAATTATTTCTTTCTTTCTTTCTCTAAAGTAAGCACATCTTCTTTCCTTCACCAACTTTAGGTTTCACTGCCTCAAGGTTCTCAAGGAATGCCTCAGCAGACTTATCAGCAACCTATTATAATATCTAATCAATCTAATCAAGGACCTATACCCACCACAGGAATGCCAGTTTACTATAGTGTCATCCCACCTGGTCAGCAAAACAATTTAAGGTGAATAACTGAACTAAGTTTTTATAGTTTCCTATTCATTGCTTTATTTTCAGCCATGGTCTCTAGAGTTATCAATGTCCACAATTTTTAAGCTTAGTATAATACTAGCATATTTTCTGGAAAAATAACATATGCCAATAATTGCTTTGAAAGAAGATTGTCAGGTACTTTATCAAATTTTGGTATATGGAAAAAGAGGAATCTCCTTTGGCAAACCTACTATTCTACAAAATAGCAGTTATTCATTAGATGAGGAACTGTTCTTCCAAGAAATCAAAAACATATTATATGTTGTTTTGTTTTGGTTTGGTTTGGGTTTGGTTTTTGTTTTTTGTTTTTTTTTTTGGTTGGTTTGTTTGTTTGGTTTTTTCCCATGACATTCCCGTGAGTTTGCCAGAAGGGAACTGGCATCTTATTCATTTATTTTACAGAGTGGAAAACTAAGATATGCTATATGGTAAGAGTTGTTGTCAGGTTATAATGATTACAAATGGCTCATTTGTCTACAGTATGGAGGTAGAATCAGGATTGACGTATCTACTGCATTAGAATCTGTGTTAGAAATTGTTTTGACATTGAAGGAATTCATCATCATTTCAACTGTTGTCAAAACTCCTTTAGTAATACTCATAATGTTTTCTTTCATTTCTGACTTTATAACAGCCTTAAGATTGGCATAATAGTACAAAAGGTCAAATTAAAATTAAAGACAAGTTCTGTTTCTAACAATAATAACTCTTAAGTTTTACTCAATAGCAAAGCCCAACTCTTTTTAAGCAATACCTATTACACAAGGGAAGTAAAATAGTATGTCCATTTTAAAATTCCTATTTTGTTCCTTCATTTAAAAAAAAAATTTAAATATCTTTTGTTTTTACACCACCTTATTTCCAAATTCATTCCTAGCCCAAGAGAATTTTTTTTAAAGGAAGCATTTTTTAAGAGCCTACTATGTGCCGAGAACTCTGCTAAGTGCTTTGTTAATATTTATCCCATTTGTTCCTTACAACAAACATAGTAGATAGGTGCTATTATTAAGACCATTTTACAGTTGAGAAGACTGGCAGAGGTTAAGGGGCTTTACCAAGGTTACACAGCTATATATGTTCAAGGCTAGATAGAGGCTTCACCAAAATTAACAAAATTAGCAAACAATTATAATGTGATGAGCAATGTTTCACTCCTAGTCTCTTTTTGCAGAGATGAAAGGGAAGTGAATTTTCTTTTATCTTCTTCAATGCCAGTTTTGCCTACTATAATTATAGAGTATTCGGTCTGGGTTATTTTGTTGTTCTTTCCATTCACATTGTTGTAGTCATTGCAAATATTGTTTCCTCTTTCTGCTTATTTCATTTTGCATCAGTTCATATGTCTTCTTATGTTTCTCTGAACTATTCATATTCATAGCTACTTAGTTCTGTTACATTCATGTTCCTGATTATTCAGTCACTCCCCATCACTACACCTATGTTTTTTAAATTCTACAAGTAGAGAGAAAATACTTGCATTTTGGGCCATTACTTCTCACTTGTGGTATTATCAGTGCTAAATCTTCTAAATCTTATAGATTATATTGGATTAAGTAGCTACTGTGAAGGAAGATTGCAACCTAAAGTGACTAAAGATATAATGAAAAATATTGATTATTTTTTTTTTTTTAAGATTTTTTTTTTTTATTCATTTTTCCAAATTATCCCCTCCCGCCGATGGCAGGCAATCCCATACATTTTACATGTGTTACAATATAACCTAGATACAATATATGTGTGTAAATACCATTTTCTTGTTGCACATTAATTATTAGCTTCCGAAGGTATAAGTAACCTGGGTAGATAGACAGTAGTGCTAACAATTTACATTCACTTCCCAGTGTTCCTTCTCTGGGTGTAGTTATTTCTGTCCATCATTGATCAACTGGAAGTGAGTTGTATCTTCTTTATGTTGAAGATATCCACTTCCATCAGAATATATCTTCATACAGCATTGAAGTGTACAGCGATCTTCTGGTTCTATTCATTTCACTCAGCATCAGTTGATGTATGTCTCTCCAAGCCTCTCTGTATTCCTCCTGCTGGTCATTTCTTACAGAGCAATAATATTCCATAATCTTCATATACCACAATTTACCCAACCATTCTCCAATTGATGGACATCCATTCAACTTCCAGTTTCTAGCTACAACAAAAAGAGCTGCCACAAACATTTTGGCACATACAGGTCGCTTTCCGCTCTTTAGTATTTCTTTGGGATATAAGCCCAGTAGTAGTACTGCTGGGTCTTCAAAGGGTATGCATAGTTTGATAACTTTTTGGGCATAGTTCCAAATTGCTCTCCAGAATGGCTGGATTCTTTCACAACTCCACCAACAATGTATTAATGTCCCAGTTTTCCCACATCCCCTCCAACATTCATCATTATTTGTTCCTGTCATCTTAGCCAATCTGACAGGTGTGTAGTGGTATCTCAGAGTTGTCTTAATTTGGAGAAAAATATTGATTCTAATACGTGAATCATGAGACAAAATAGAATTAGTTTGTCCAAATGAGGTTGAAAAGATAACTGGAATTACCTGGAGTTTAGATAAAGTTCAACCTGAATATAGCTTTTGGGTGATATATCTCAAATTAACTGTTTATGTCTAACCCTAATCTGGTAGGGACTCACTTTCTAACACATTGGTATAGGTTCATTTATTGAACATGCTATAATAAGGTAAGTTTTAAAAATGTACTCGACAGAAAAAGCAAAGAATGTATATCCAATCAGGACTGTATACAAGAAGAATTTCTCAGTTTACTCATTTGGTGTGAGGGTGTACCAGTTACAGAATTAACATTAACTGCATGAAGAAATATTTGTAATTTACTTTAGACATTACAAAATATTGTAACATTTTAAACAGAAAGTTATTTTGGTTCCAGTAATTAGCAGGGTTTAGCAGACAAATGTCCATATTAATAAAACACACCATTAATTGATAAATATCTACCACATTATTGTTGGTTCATTCATGTCTTACTCTTTATGACCCCATCTGGGGTTTTCTTAGCAAAGATACGGTATGTGCTATCTCCTTCTCTTGCTCGTTTTAAGATAAGGAAACTGAGGCAAATAGGGCTAAATGACTTGTCCGTAGTTGTACAACTAATAAGTGCCCTTCTGCTTTAAACTCAGTTCTTCCTAAGTCCAGGCCCAGCACTCTATCCACTACTATCCTATCTACATTTAGCTGTTCATAATTAGCCATAGAAGTTAATTGACATTCAAATGTTAATATGGCTCATTTCCTTATTTTAAAATTGTTTGTTTAAATTCAGTAGTTTTGAGTTATACAGTATATTACATGGATTTTTTTAGAAGAAATACCTATCATCATTTGAAGGAACTCTAAGAGTTTCTTTGCTGAAACCCATACCAGTTCACTTTAGTCTACAGACATACTCAATTGATCCACCATCCAAAGGAGTCTAGTCTATTTTTAATTAACACATATTAGTAACTTTTTTCTTATATCATGTCTAATTTTGCTTCTCTACAACCTGCACCCATTAAAATGTTCCTATGACGAGAAAGGCATGTGGGTCAGTCATTGCTGACAGTTTCCTCCCATTGAAATCTAGGCTGTTTACAAGTAGCAATTGTTTCATTCTTTGAATTTGTTCTCCTACTTATTGATCAGTTGAAGACTTTCAAAGTTATATCCAAGAAGTTTAGTTGTATATGACTCAGCTTACTCACAGGATGGAGGAATTTTTTGGTTCACAATCTTATTACATATGCTTCCCAGAAACTACACAAAACTCTTACACAATCAGCCTTCTATCATTTTAGTGAATTCTCCTTTCCCATTAATTCTAGATTAATTGCCTCCCTGTGACTTGGACTCCATCTCTGAAATATTTAGAACTTGATAAATAAGCAAACTCCATTTTTATCAGACTGTTACTGTACAGGTAACTTACTGGCTTTATTCTCCAAGTAAAATACCAAATAGGAATAATTTTGACATTTTTCCTTCCACTAGTAACAGGTTACATCAGAAAATCTTCTCTTCCTAGAAGGAAGATAATGCAAAAGTAAAGAACAAGATCCCAAGAGCTGAGAGCCCTACTTTTATAGGCCATAAAGAAGAGTGGCAGATTCTTCAGTCATTCACAAGAAGTTCAATGTATTACATCAGTTTGATTGGGCAACTCTTCAATTTAATCAGGGCCTAAAAATGACCTGAGCCTTATATTTTCAAGTTCATTGGAGAAATATACTCAACTTGATTGAAATCACTTCCACTTCAACATATATCAACATTCTACCTCATGAACAGTCAGTCTATTTATAGTCCCACATAAATGTAGTTCAACCTCTTTTGATTCATATGTACTAAAAATGCTTTTCTTGTTCATTCATATTCCTGTCTCTTCCTTTAAAGGCCTTATTCTTTAAAAATAATTTTAGGGGCAGCTAGGTAGTACAGTGGATAGAGCACCAGCCTTGAATTCCGGAGGACCCGAGTTCAAATTTGGCCTCAGACACCTAACACTTCCTAGCTATGTGACCCTGGGCAAGTCACTTAACCCCAGCCTGGGGGGAGAGGGGAAAGGGGGAGGGGAAGATTTTAAATTAAGTCCAAAGTTGTTCTTTTTTCTAAATCCAAGCTATTGCCTTCTGTTGGTTTAAATTAGAACTTTGAGATTTATGCTTCACTACAGCAAGAAAATATGCTTTGTACCAGGTAGCTTAATATTTGTTTAGGGAAAACCTCCAGATTTCCCCCTTCCCTTCCTTTAATGATTTCTTCAGGCCATAAATAACCTAGACAATTAGGGAAGTCCACCCCCTGGGCTTGGTTGACCTAGATTTAGAAAAGAAAAAGGCAAAGAATTTGAACACTCAGGTAATTTGGCATTTTCCTTGGGCAGCTCCTACATTGATTATTTTCTGAATAATTTCTCTGACTGGGGAAAACATGTTGATGTTAATGTATTTTTCCTAATTGTTCTTAAGTACAACATGAAATAGCCTATTACTCCAACTAAAATAATATTGTGTACGTAACTTCATCCAGGACAGATGATTAAGTGCAAATTATTTCTAATTGGCTTTCTGCTTTTACTACTCAATTTTTATTCTTTTATTTTTTCTAAAAACTTTTTTACATCATTTTAAATTGGCTATAAAGGAACCATTCAAAACAATCTAGAAAGTAAATTTTAATTTTTTTTCTCAAGCTATGTCATCTATATGCACTTAATTTGTTATCAGAATTATTTCTGACATACTAATTTTCGTGTTGTCTGGAAGTCCATAAGTGAAAAGAAAAGTAAGATCAAGAAGAAGAAATATATACTGAGTTTTATGCATACACAGAGATACTGAGAATTATTCTGACTTTAAAATACACTATACTTATTTTTGCTTTATAGAGTGAACTCTAGCTATTATCAGCTACCAGAAACCATGAGAAAATTATGCTTTAAGACATCATGACATTCAGAATAATTCTATGTTTACTTTATAAAATTTGCCCAGAAAATGTCAACACCATATCTCCTTTCTATACGGAAAGCTGTGATGATCAGTAAGAAAGTAGCTTGAAATATGCCACAGGAGATTTATAATCTTATTCCTCTAACCCTGAAGATTGCAATACAGAATCAAAGTATTTAAGAATTGAAAAAAACATAAATGGGAATCTAGTCTGTTCCTTCTCAAAAGGAATTCATCTTATAACAAATACCTGACAGGGTTCATCCAGATTCTGCTTGAAGATGTTCAGGGACCATCTCTTAGATAGGACATTCTACTTTTATATAACTCTTAATTATTGGAATAACTTTTCCAAAATCAGGTATGCATTTCTTTCTTTGCAGCTTCCTATTTCTCTTGATTCTGCACTCTGAGACTAAATAGCAAGTTTAATCTCTTACATGTATAGTGTTTCACATATTTTAATACAGTAGTGTCCTTTCCCCCTTCTCTTCTGCAGGCTTACCATGCCCATCTCTCACAACTGACACTCATATAAAGTTAACATAAGGCCCTTCGCTAATTATTTACCCTCCTTTGGACACTAAATCCAGTACCTCAGTGGTGTCTTTTCAAAACAGAATACAGAGGACTATCACCTGTTTCAAGGGGTTTTAAATTTAAACAAATGACTGGGGAGAGTGTGGAAAATACTTTTGTATATCTCCCCAAATTAGAAACTGTAGAGAATAGCCAAAAAGAATGAGGAAGAATAACAGCTGGGATATCCAAAAAAATAAAATAGAAAACCAAGAAGAGAGCAAAATAAAAACTCAAGACCTTAAGTGTTTACATAAAAAATATCCAAAGTTTAGGCAACAAATAAGAAAACTTACAGATTCTAACACAAAGGGGCAATTTGGCCTCATTAAGAATCCCCCACACTTAGTGAGCTAAACCTAATAATAAGTTTTAGATGAGTATTCCTTATTTTAAAAAAATAAATAAATAAAAAACAAGAAAGTTAAAGATGAGTGGGGAGTTAGAGATTACTACCATATATAAAGGCAGTGTACTCATGAGGAAATCTGGAAATTAGAGTACAGAAACATGACAGAGACTATTTGGATTGTTTTTACCAGATTTCATATTATAAAATGACAGTTATCTAAACTGACTAATATTAAAACCAGAAATGGATCCGTAGAATTCCCATGAGTAGACTCAGAATCCTGCAGTTATGTATTTTTTGGTTGGATTCCAAAAGCATTTGCTAAGAATCCACCATATCTAAGGCATATTGTTTTGGGCACTAGAAATTCTTATACTAATAGGTAAACAAAAGAACAAAAAAACTAATAAATACGACCAGACAAGACTTTGAGTAGGAAATGATATCCAAGTCTTTCTAGAAAGGAAACCTAATTTGATGCTAGAGGTAATAGGAAACTTCAGTAATCCATTGTTCCAAGAAAGTGCATTACTCAAATCTGGGCTTTAGGAGAGGTTGGATTGAAAAGATGTTGGAAGCAGAAAGATAACTTAAGAAGTTATTATAATATATAAGTTCAAGAGGATAGTGATGAAGGCCCGGACACAGTGACAGCATAGAGAAATGAGAAGAATGTATTTAATATTGGGTTTTTTTCTTGGTTTTTTTGAGAGACAGTTGGTTAAATGACTTGCCCCGAATCACACAGCTTAGTAAATGCTAGGTATCTAAAGGTGATTTTCAGCTCAGGTCGTCCTGACTTCAGGACTGGTGTTCCATCTTCTGTACCATCTAACTGCTCCAATAAATGTTAATTGAAAAATGCTTAATAATACAGAGAAGAATGAACCAGAACTTATTTGTTATACTATACTACTTATATTTATTACTTATACTATACTTATACTACTGTACTTCTGTAGGTCTGGTATGAGTACTTCTTTCTAATCCTCTGTTCCTATTGTTCATGCCCTCCCAGAAGTGTCCAGGGAGGTCCTCAAAAGTATTGGAGATCTACATTGAGGTATCTTGTTATTACATGAGTAGAAGTTTATCATATATAAACAATAATATGGCTAGTCACTTCCTTTTCACATCTCACAATCTCTTTGATCATTTTTTGTCCCTTATATACCTTCCTTGTTGGTAAGAAACAGACCACTTTCTCATGCCTGTCATGCATCTCTGCACTGTCCTTTATATGATCTACAATTTTGAATATTTGGAGATTATAATAGTGTTCTACACGCCAAAGTCATGGAGCATCACATAAAAATATTAGTGTTTTTAAATGGTGGCGTTTGTGAAGAATGTACTTGGGTCATTAAAAGTACTGCATAATTGTACAGATTGCCTTACTTTTCTGGCCCCAACTCATTGTCCATCTGCAGTGCATATTGAGGATAGTCAATCTTTATTCTTATTGATTTTGCCCTTATGGATAATTAGGTTGAACTCAGGTGAATGGTTAAATAAATAATTTAGTAATTCTGGAGTTTGATGTAATCAGTACAATGTCATCTACAAATGGCATCTGGAGGAGCTCATCAACTAGAAAAAATTCTTCTGTAATATGCTATAAAAAGAGGTTAAAGAGTTAAATTTAAAAAAAAATTAAAATTAAAAAATTACCTCTTTGAGCAGAGAAATAGTTTATGAATACTGAAGAAAACACCAGAAATTAGATTAAATGTATTAAGATATAAAGCTTTTCCATGACAGTATAAGAAGACAGATATCAAAAGGAAAATTCCTAATGTATTTGTTATTTTCCCAGATATAATGATGAATTTCTCATATAAGAGCAATTTCTAGATGGTGTGGAAGAAGGCAGGGAAGGAGAGATGCATAAACATAACAGGAGATCCAAGCCTGAGAAAAATTACCATTAATTTCTATTGGTCAACTAAAGATACAATTGATATGTAACTTCTGAAAAATTTGCCAAGATGCAAGTGACAGGAAGAGTCAGTGGTGTTCTACATTTGACTTTTTTGACCTTCCCCCCACTTCCGGTCGTGGAAAGTACTGACCCCACTAAATATCAGTGATACTGGTATGAAATTTATGATCAGACTCTGACTTGAGTAGGTTAACTTAATAACCAATTGCCTTGAGGAAGGAAAGTATTTTTAAGTTTGTCTCTTCTGGGAATATAAAAGAGGTTGATGGGTTTGAAATTTTCTCTTCCTCCTCTTCATTTGACCGGCCCAGCAACTTGATGATATTCTTCTCTCTACTTAGCTAGACTGTTTCTCCAATAACAGAGGAGGCTAGATTCCAACCTTCAGGGAATTGAAAAGCTCTTTTAATGACTCCAGATTTCTCTTAGAAACAAAAAATACTTTTGCAATTCCATTATTTTTAGCTGCAAAACATGGATATTCTCTTCATAACCAAAAATGAGTATTGCACAGAAGGTAGTGGAAAAGCACATGGTGGAAGCTTAATAAATTTAAGCTGTTAAAGCCTAAAACCATACTAAAATTTTCAGGATATCCTATATAACAAATTTAAAAAAAAATTCAAAGGCAGGCATATTGAGGGACATTTTCACCAGGAGATGGGTGGGATCATTTGGCAAAGGATGACAGCCTGAGGGCTTCATTAGTATTCTGGTGATGTCTGGAGAAAGTGAAGAAAGCTTCCAGATCAGATAGAATTTTTTTGACATTTATATTGATGGGTTCTGGTGGCAGTCAGAGTTGCAGAAATCCCTCTTTTGAATGGATGCACAGGTCCTTCATGAAAGAATTCACAAACCCGAAGAGTTTTAGGTGGCAAAAATGGAAGTTTATTGTTGGATGAGAAGTCAGCTTTGCTAGAAAAACTGACCTCTTTAGTGGCAAAGTCCTATTAGGGAAATGGAAGCTGGCATTGAGAAGAGAATGTCTTCCCAGCAGGCAGGATCCTGGCAGCTAAGCCAAAGAGGCAAAGGATGATACTTTGGACAGTCTGCAAAGAAGTGAGTTTGGAAATATACTTTATAGAAAATCAGAGGCTCAGGTTTCAAGTTGAAAAGAAAGCCAAAATCCCCTGGGCCTAGATGTCCAATTGAATGGAAATCACTTTTTGAAAGCTTCTGGAATTTGGAATTTCCTGAAAAGGGACTGCATCCCTGGGGTGATTTGCCTTAGAAAAGGCCCAGCTGGGAAGATATGCTCTCATAAATTCTTTGGAGGGGTATTGGGGGGGGAGTGGTGTCAGGAATCAAAGAGGACAGAATTTCAGAGTATTAATTTTACAGATCAAAAGGGAACACAGTTTCATATCCCCATCAGTATTATGCTTAATTTATTGAAGAATATGGATAGGAGTTGTACAGGGTGATAATGAAGAGGATTGGGGTCCCTTTAAGAAACTATTTCCTATTGATCTGTGATTCCTTTCAGATTCCCAACCTGACCTGGCTGAAGCATATCCTCCCTAGACTAAGTTGTCTTTCCTGGGCTAGAACCTTTGATTCACAAATCCTGGTCAAAAAGCATCCCTTTGAATTTCAATAGGAGATCTGGGTTTGTTCCAGCCTCCACTGGATCTGAGCCAACTTAAGCTCTCCCAGCCCCAACTGGTTCTGATGTGCCCTGGTTGTCACAGCTCCCATTTTGACTAGCTTGGGCCAACCAGCTCCAGCTTCCCACTAAGATACCCAATATAATAAACATTCATCAACTAAAGTCTTTGCAGATGGACCTTGGTGACTCACTCAGCTGCCAAGTCTTTTCTGTCCACTGCGAATTTTATTCTCAGTACAAAACTATTTTCCATAGATCAGACACTATAGAAGTCAGTCTCTGGTTAAACTGATTTCTATCTAACAATAAATTTTCATTGTACAACTAATATTTGGGATTGAATGAATTCTTTCACTCCTAGAATCTACGGCTGATTTAATGGTGATTCTTGATAACTCTCTTATAGCCACTAACCAACCTCTAGACCACTCTCCACCTCATCTATCAGACATGAATGAGTTGTGTCTTGGGAGGAAACATCCAAACTGATAACCTCATGAATCCAGTTGAATATTCCTAGATAAGTGGAAAAACTGTTTCAGTTGGGAGTCTAGAGAGATCTGGTTTCCATTCCCATCTCTGTCTGACAATAGCTATTGACTATAACCTGAGTAAATCCCCTCACTTCTCTCAGTTTTACATTCTTCATGTGATTTATGTCTGTTGGTACTCATCTCACATAGTTATTTGGAGGGTAAAGTCCCTAAGAAACCCTGAACCTTTACATTTAAAAAATTCTCCCTTTCTTTTCATCCTCTGCCATCTTCGAGAGAAGAAATGTTAGACATACCTAAATGCTTATGTCAGCTTTTTCTAGTATATAACCAATATTTAAAACTTTACACTGAGAATGTCATTTAAAGTTTCTTTTTATCTAACCTTTTCTAACTCTGCTGAAGGTCTTTGTAGAAAACAAATTAGGTAATATTTTGGTTCTCTGTCAAGATGAACCCTCCTTGATCATAGAATTAATTACCTGCTTGACTCTCCACTTACACTCTTTTACTATCCCCTTTGGTTTTTCCTATTGAATTGAAGATTATAACTGGCAGAATTCAATAAAAACTCAATAATGCACATTAATTGGGGAATATTAAGTTTTTGTTATAGGATAAGTTTCTTGAAAATCTAGATAGTTTTAATTTACCTGGTAATTTTGTTTACCCTATGAATTTAGACTTACGATTGGGAAAATTTTTCTAAAAGATTAATGACAACCACAAAATTTCAAATTAGCGAAATTGCAAATGGCTAGAAGTTACTATACCCCCCCCCAAAAAAAAATTTGTGTATGAATTGCTTAATCTAACAATTTTTCATCATTTTATCAATTTTCCATTAGGGTATACTTAGAAGAATAGTGCTTTTCAAATATTTAGTTTTTATAATTATTTTGTTTTTTGAAAGAATTATTGAAACAATCAATGAAACTTACACAGTGTTTTATGATATTGTATCATTGTAGCTTGAGGGGTAATAGCAATTACTTAATTTTGGCTTTTATAGCCAACTAACTTTGAAGAAGTCTTTACTTGAATTCTAATTTAAACTAAAACATCTTTACTTGTTACAAAAGCACCCACCTCTGTACTTTGTCTTCTTTTTTCTAGCTCATCTGTAGGTTATTTGCAACCTTTAGGATCAGATCAGATACAGTTTCCTCAAACTTCTTCACCATGCAATTCCCAACAACTTCAAAGCCACCAGTGTGCAGGTACGGAAAGATAATTGAATAATTGCAATTAGGGATTTTTTTCCCTATTTGAAAAAGAAAAACTAAATGGAATACATTAAAAATTCTAGAAAACCCATTGTTCACACCTAGAATATATCTTGAAACATTTTAATCTCCATCTGCCAGAATCTTTCTCTTTGTTTAAAGGTCACCTTGAATATAACCACTTCCATGAAACTCTCCCTGATTCCCCCACACACAATTTTTGCAGCTCTCCTTGCCACACTATATTTATATCATGTCATATCCTCTAATTCCAGGATATGTAAATTTCTTGAAAGCAGTGACTGTTTTTCATTTTTGTAACCTTACCACCTAGCTTAATGCTTTACATAGAATAAGTGCTTAATAAATATTACCTGAGTTCATTTGAATGTAAAAAAAGAAATGTACATATTTAGATGTAATTAGTGTTGCCATCTGAATCAGCCTTAACATACTATATCCATTTATATATTTTATTACATACCATATTTGTACAGAGAATATACCTATCACTGCACTCATTCTAGTTCCATATACAGCTTATCTGATAACTGACATCAATATTCAACCAAATCCAATTCTAATATACTTAATCCCTGAAAATAGTCTCTTAAAGTAGCAGACTATCCAAGAGGGCCATTCACTGTTGTTGTTTCTATAGCTTGGCAACACAAGTACTTTTTAAAACAGAATTTAGATCAAAAATGTAGTATAAACCACTCTCTTCTGCACACATGTACAATTATATGAATACATATATTTACAGTAATGAGAAGAGTAATCCGTAAGGGATGGGGGACCAAAAACATGAGAATGTTTTAGGACTTTTTGTGTTTTCGAAAGAAAATGTTTGAATGGTGAGAAAGAGTAACTAGTTTAGGCAGGATATTGCTGACATAGTAGAGAGTATGAATGGATATTCAGTTAAGACAATTTTTTTTTTTTACTATGTACAAACACTTGGCAGAGGAGCATGTACTTGGCAATAAGGATAAAAAAGAAATGATACTGTTACTGTTCCTGCCAATAAGAAATTTACAGTTTGAGGGTGGAAATAAGACATGTTCAAAAATAGCTTTTATACAACATAAAACCTAGCACAAAGAAGAGATCAAAAATGCTCTAAAGGATCCAAATACTTATTTATCTATTTTATAAAATTTTAATACTCTGTCATGTAAATTCTGAATTTGGCCTATATCAGTGTTCTTTTAATAAAAATGATCAAGAGAGCAATAATAAAAAAATAAAACATTTACTTCAATTTTTTTTAATTTTTTTATAATATTTTATGCCATAATCTTTATCTAATTTTTTTGAATAAGACTGAATTGCAGTGTTTCCAAAGATAATACTCTATTACTCCATAGGACATAATTATCTAATTTTACTATTATGTCCTATGGAGTAATAGAGTATGTTTCACTTCTGGAATAAAAGAAAGAAAGCCCTTGATGACGTATAACCAAATGTTGAGGTCTAGAAAAGGGATACCAAAATGAAATTAGGTTTAATTGAGGTCTAGTGGCAGGTTCGGGATACAGGGAGTCAAATGGAGCTCCCCTGTAACCTCTTTGGATTCGGCGCAAGGATACAAAGTTAAATGAGTTCTAGTGGTGGCACGAGAGTCCCCTGTAAATGAATTTACAAGCCCGAAAACCTAGATTGAAGTAAGGTTAAACTGTGGTTAGTAAAAGGTATTAGATAGAGGAAGAAATACACCAAAAGTGGCAGACAGAGAGTCTTTGATGCAAAGCATGGTGCTTGCAGGTTTCAACTCTGCCAAGAAATGATTCCAGTTTGGCTCTTTTATTTGCTTGAAGGGGCCTATGGGTGGAGCCCAGGTTGATTCCTCGAGGGCCAGAATCCACCAAGTAGGGTTTGGGAAACCTGAGCAGGTCATTAGAATGGGGTCTAGGTACAACCCAAATTATCTCAAATCCGGATCTCTCCCCTTGGAATACATAAGGATGGTTTTGATCAGATCTTGTAAATCAAAGGTCAGTCCAAAAAGCCGGTTGGGGATCAGAAAAGGAATCTTAAAGGGCTATGCCCACATCACCCTCATGTAAGATAGACCTTAAACTGGGCCTTAAAGATTGAATAAGACTTCAGTAGGTATAAATGGTTAGAGAAGGGTATTCCAAAAAGTAGCCTAGCAAAATCACAACAAGAGTGGGGAAAGTTCAATAGAACAAGGCCAAAGTAGTACTTTGGCAGGAGGGTAGACACATGAAAAGGAAGGATGTGGAAAGAGGGATCTGGGACGTTGATTGACAACCTGGGGATTTGGGATTTCTTCTTGGAAGAAGTAGAAAGTTATTGAAGATATTTGAACCTAGGGAATGATGTGATCAAACTTATAGATTAAGTATATTGCTCTGGCTACAAGATGAATTAGAAGGGAAAGAAGACCAGATCCAGAGGAGTTGGTTAGGAGATGAAAATAATAGTGTACAGCTGCCCTCAGGTGGTGATAGTATGACAGGAAAGCAGAGGATAATTCAGGAGATATTGTAGGAGGAGAAGGGCCTGAATTCAGCCACTGTTTCCATGTTGGGAACAAGAAAGAAGGTCTCTGTCAGGGACAATCTTGGTGATCCCATCAGCAGAAATATAAATTTGTGGGGGGAGGAAGGAGCAGAGAGACATTTATTGGAAATAGTTTGTAAGCTGTAAAGCATTGTATAAATGTAAGGGAGATGAGCAATAGAATTTTGGGATAAATGATTGTAAATGAATGTTTTGAATGCCAGCAGCAAGAAAAGCACAGGATGCTCATCCCTTAGAGGATCACAAGAACATAGGTTTATTTTAACTAAAAGGGATTTTCAAAACTTTAGTTGAGCCCCTTCAGTTTACAAGTGAAGAAAATGTGGCCCAGAAAGATGCATTAACTTTACCAAGTTCATAAGAAGTTAGTTGTAGAACTACTATCCACTCTCTCCTTGGCTTAAAAAAATTAGCTTTTTAAAAGGTTCTGGCTTTTTTTACTTTTTCTCTTTTCAAATGATAGTGTAACATTAATTTTAATAGTGGCAATTTTAATTTCAAGTTTGTTTGTTTTGTTTTTGGTTTGGCTTTGGTTTTTTATTTTCTATCCTCAACATTTATATGCTTGACACAAAATTTACACTTAGTAAATAAATGTTAAATGAATGAATACACATTTCTTAAATTGAGGATAAAGACTCTTTCATTGTTTGTTTGTTTTTTTGTCTTTGTATCCATAACTCCTAATGTAATACCTTGTACAAAATTTGGTATTTGTTCAGCTTAGTCGATTTTTTTTTTTTAATAGTGTCCTGTTGGGTTTTACAGTAAAATAATGGGACCCACTTTAAAGCTACCTTACTTAATATGAACATTCAGTTTTTATTATAAACATGACTTTTTATCATCTGCTTTTTTCTTTTACTGAAAACATGCTGTTATAGTTTTTATTTATCTACAATGAAATAACACCACTTGTTCTGAAATGTAAATTGTGCTCTAAATACAAATCATGAAAATGAAAGTCATCCTTCTGTTTTGTAGCTGTACCACCGCCTGGTGGAGGAGTGGTCATGATGCAGTTAAATCTACCAAACAGTTCTCAACCTCGAGCCCACTCACCTCCTCAGTGGAAACAAAACAAATACTACTGTGATCATCAAAGGGGACAGAAGTCAGTAGAATTTAGCAATTTAGAAAATGTCGTCCAGGTAAGTTATCTTATTTCTTATGATGCTTACTTTGTAGATAGCCAAAAGTGTTTACTACATTATAACTGCAATAGCAACCTGCTTTACCATGACCCTTTATAGTTTACAAAGCACTAGATATTTTATTTACTATAACAATTGTAAGGGATGTTTCCAGAGTTAACAAATTATGATCAATTTTTCTCATGTTTTATTCTTTCACTTAAATTGACATTTCCATGTCTTTTTTGTCATATTTTAGTTACAGCACAGCCCTCAGCTTAGTAGCCCAGTAACCTCACCAGCCCAGTCACCAGCACCAGCTCAGCTCTCCAATATGAAAAATATCTGTCCCACATTAGCACCTCTTTCCATCGTACCCCAATTTTCTAGACCTTTTGTCCCTGGACAAGGTAAGTTTTCAGCATGAACAAGTAGTTATTGCCTTGGATAACTTAAAGTTTATCATGACCAAATAATCTGCAGTTTATTTTATTTCTGTTTCTGTTTTACTAGGGCCTCATTGTCCAGTGTCACAATACCCACAGTGTAGTCCCCTAATTTGCTTTAAGGAGCAAAGATATGAACTAAGGGAAGTGTAACTTATAAGAATAAGGAAGCAAGAGTTTGCAAAGGTCTGGTCTAGCTCCTCTTGTCAGGATAAGCAAAAGTCCTTGCCCCACGTGTGGACGCCAATTGTAGCGAGCTATCGTCTCCAGAAGCTGCTGGATCGCTCTCTGGGAAGAGATCTGCTGTGTCTACTCAAATCTTTAAGACAGATTCTTCTTCCTGTAACGAACCGTTGTCTCCAGGCAGTTGCTGTTAACTCTTGTCCTTAGAAGTGACTTCCCTTCCTGCAGAGAGCCCCGTCAGGCCTGATGTAATGCAGAGAGTCTTCCTTCTTTCTCTGAGAGTCCTCTCTTTTATTCTCCCAGAGAATGGGCGTGGGATAATGCAAGGGCTTCTGGGAAGAACCACCCCAGCCAATGAGCTTGCCCCCTCTATCAAGTCAACCTGAGTTCTCACCTTGTAATTGTCCAGAAAACCTGAATTCTCACCTTGTCACTGTCCAGACAACCTCAGTTCTCACTTAGTAATCCTAACATCTCCCCCTTTCTTTTGATTTAGAACATAGGACAGTCATGACCTTGAAACATAAATCCATCAATATGGGAAGTATTACAGATAATTACATAAATGACCTTGAAACATAAATCCATCAATATGGGAAGTATTACAGATAATTACATAAATTACATAAGCACATAGTAACATAGTAACATAACACATGCTAGAAGTATATAACATAATCATAATTTGAAAATTTATAAATGTCCATAAGTCCATTGTCCATTAGTCTCATCTTGTGTGAGGAAGTCCAATGATTCCTGCTGGTTTTAAAGTTCTTTAACAGTCTTCTTATTATCCATGCTCTTTCAGTGTCAGATGTGTCTTAGATCTTCTCCTTTATTTTGAGGTCTTTCTCTTTTTCTGTCTCTCTCTGATGGACAAGGCGAATATGACTCGTTGGCACCCATCTGATTCCTTCTCCTGCTGAAGAAATACAAGCAAACCCTCTCTCCCAGGCAGTTAACCTATCTAATTACCTTCTATTTACCACTTTCTAAATCTCTTCTCATCATCTGGCAATTACATTGGAATTGTTTGCACTGGATACAGCCCTGTTGGTTTAAAAGGCCTGTATTCTCCCCAAGTGTAATCCATTTTTGCAATCTGATTGCCTTTTGACTGACTTATCAGGTAATCACTTTCTGCCATGTGATTGCTTCTCTGCTGATTGATTAAATCAGAGTCCTGGCCTTCTAAAGGTTCTTTGGGTGTAACATCAGCTGCCATCATGCCCCAAGTCTTTTTTCCTGGGGCCCTGGACCTGGGCCCCTCATCCCATTTCCCTGAATTATTCTACACTCTGATGCCCAATGGAGTCCTCTGTTGCATTTTGGACATGGGGTTTTAGGTCTTCTCTCACCCTGTCTTCTCACTGTATCTCCATACCTACACTGAGCTCTTAGATGCCCAATTTTTCGACATTGAAAACATCGCCGAGTTTCTCTAGAAGTCCCTTGCCAGGAGGGACCCTGTCTTTCCATGTTCATCATCATCCGGGTGTAAAAAGCATTTGTTCCCACTGTAGCACAGCGTCTTATGATCTCCTCTAAAGGAGCATCTTTGTCTAATCCCCATATAATTCTTTTGCAAATCTCGTTGGCATTTTCCTTAGCCAGATGTCTGGTCATTATTTCTGTAGCTGAATTTTCTCCAATAGTTCTTTTGACAGCAGTTTGCAAACGTCCCACAAAATCTGCAAAAGGTTCATTGGGACCTTGCTGTATTTTAGTGAAAGCCTCTCCACGATCTTTCTGTCCAGGAAGGACACACCAAGCTTTTATTGCAGCCTTAGCAATTTGTTCATATATTGTCATGGTATAATCAGTCTGTTCTGAATTCTCTCCATACCGACCTTCACCAGCCAAGTGCTCAAAAGTGAATTGTGTGTTAACTCCTATTTCCAAATTGCATCTGACTTGAATTTTACATAATTCATGAAATTCCGCAAGCCATAATAAATTTTCTCCAGGTTCCAGACATGTCCTTGCTATGGATTTCCAATCATTCGGGGTTAGGACTTCATAAGACAAACCATCTAGTAACATTTTGACATAAGCTGATGTAGCCCCATAAAGGGTACAACCTTTTTTCAAATCCTTAATTGTATTCAAATCTAAAGGTGCATATCTTCTCCTTTTTTTACCTACAGAGTCAGTATTTTCAATCACAGGATATGCATGTATAAAATCACTTATATCCTGTCCTTCTCTCTTAGCTTTAACCAATGCTTTTTCTAATCTTGTCATAGGCTTAGGCTTCTTCACAGGCAATTCTGTTTGTGTTTCTGCCTCTTCCCCTCTTTCTTCCTCCATCTCTGAAGGTGGGGTTGATGTGGGCCTATCAATAATCTGTTCTCTAGGCAGGGTTGAAGCTTCTTCAAGAGAATCATACCATAATTCCTCATTTAAATCCTCTTGCTCTAGGGAAAGATCTTGATCTTTCCTTTTTTCCTCACACTTCCTCCTCTGTTCATTTTTAGAACTTTTCCTTCTCCTACAACTTGCTTGATAGTTTAAGGCTAATTGAACTATGTTGTAGATATAAAATACTTCTGCAGAAATTGAACGAGGCCCATTTTTTGCTTGAAATTCTTTCATTTCATATCCCACTAGCTTCCATTTATCTACATCTATCTTTTCTTCCTCTAAGAACCAAGGGGATGTGCATCTTAATGCAGCCAAGAGTTTAGCAATCTGTACCCAGGTTACAAGTAAACTCTGCTCCTCAATTATGTTGATTATACTCTCTATAGTACCACTCCTGAATGGAGCTGAGGTTGCTTCTGGGGCTGGGGATGAGTCGGCTGAGGTCCAGGAATTGAATATAGCTAACATCTGCCCCATTTCAGCTATTAAGAGATTCCTGGTTTAGCCCTTAACAAGTTAAGTTCCTTATTTATCTATTAGCATGCTCACTTAATCTTTAACAAAGTTTCCTCGTTACTCACGGTTCTGGGTCAGAGAGACTGAGATCTAGATCGGAAGCTTTTCCACTGGAATCAGGACTGTGTCCCTGTTCGGGCGCCAAATTGCAAAGGTCTGGTCTAGCTCCTCTTGTCAGGATAAGCAAAAGTCCTTGCCCCACGTGTGGACGCCAATTGTAGCGAGCTATCGTCTCCAGAAGCTGCTGGATCGCTCTCTGGGAAGAGATCTGCTGTGTCTACTCAAATCTTTAAGACAGATTCTTCTTCCTGTAACGAACTGTTGTCTCCAGGCAGTTGCTGTTAACTCTTGTCCTTAGAAGTGACTTCCCTTCCTGCAGAGAGCCCCGTCAGGCCTGATGTAATGCAGAGAGTCTTCCTTCTTTCTCTGAGAGTCCTCTCTTTTATTCTCCCAGAGAATGGGCGTGGGATAATGCAAGGGCTTCTGGGAAGAACCACCCCAGCCAATGAGCTTGCCCCCTCTATCAAGTCAACCTGAGTTCTCACCTTGTAATTGTCCAGAAAACCTGAATTCTCACCTTGTCACTGTCCAGACAACCTCAGTTCTCACTTAGTAATCCTAACAAGAGTTCCTCTGTACTCTATCCTCATCAGAGCATTTCTTGGAGTGTTGTGTTCTAGACATTATATTTAGGAAAGATGTTAATAAACTGGAGAGTATCCAGAAGAGGGCAGTGAGAATGATTAAGGGTCTTGAGTCCATGTCACTTGAGGATATGTTGCTGAAATTAGAAACATTTGGCCTAGGAACAGAGAAGGAAGTGGTGGAGAGGGGTTAGCACAGAGAGATGATAATCTTTTAAATACACAAAGGACTGCCATGTGGAAAAGGAATTAGACTTGTTTTGTCTCCAGATGACATAATTAGGAGCAATGGGTAGAAGCTGTAAAGAAACAGATTTAGTCTTGTTACTACAGATGTTCTAACAATCAGAACACCACTCACATGTGTACAAGTCCATTAAATCTATCTCAGGAGATACCAGGTTTTTCTTCATTCTAGGTCTCTGAACAGAGGCTGGGTGGCCATTTCTCAGACTGAGACAAGGCTGCTTTTTCAGGTAAAAGTTAAACTAAGATGTTAGGTGAGGTTCCTTTCAACTTTAAAAATTCTGTGATTCTATAATTCATCAAGTAGACCTTGAATTTGCTCTCTGTCATTATTTCCCTTTACTTTCTCACTAAAAATCAGAAATGACTTCATTGTTTTACATATCTTCTGCGATACATCACATCATGTGCAGGATTATTTTTAGAGATGAAAAAAGATAGTTTTAGGTTTTGCACCCTAGAAAACATGCCATTCCTACCAGATACTGAAAAGAGAGCCTTTACAATTTGTGTGGTATACGCAGAGAAAATTATGTATAGAGATAATGAATTCCTTTCTTATTTTTCTTTACTATTTATTATTTGAATGCAATAATATTCAGATTCTGGCTCTTAAATCTTTCATATATTTAGAATAGTCTTCTTTTTGCTGAGGCAATTGGGGTTAAGTGACTTTCCCAGTATCATAGAGCTAGGAAGTGTTAAGTGTCTGAGGTCAAATTTTAACTCAGGTCCTCCTGACTTCAGGGCTGGTGCTCTATCCACTGCTCCATCTTGTTGCCCCAATGCTGACTATTTTTGTGTGAATCTATAGTCACATAATAATTCTACCACTGTTCTTTAAGGACAGTGTTCATCAGGAGAGATATCAAGATGTAAAGGATAAAAGAACCAGCTTCAGAGTCAAGAAGACCTGAATTCAGGTCCTACTCATATACTGGCTGGTCAACCTTAGGGAAATCATGTAACTTCAACTCAACTTTTCCAAAAGTGAACTTAATTTCTTTCCCCAAAAATCCTAGCCCCTTTTAAACTTCCTTATAACTGTTGAGGACACCATCCTTGACTCTTCACTCCTTCACCTCCCATGTCCAATCTGTTGCCAACACTTGTAGATTTCAATTTTGCAACATGTCTCAAATAAACCCCTTTCTCTTTTCTAACACACCATTCTGGGGCAATCTCTCACTACCTCATTTCTGTGCTATTGCAATAGCCTGCTAGTTGGTCTGCCTGCCTTAGTTCTCTCCCCATTTCAATCTATTGTTTATTCAGATAGCAAAATGATATTCTAAAGGGCATGTCTGAGGATGTCATCATCCCACGTGGCAAACTCCTGAGGCTTCATATCCTCTCTGGGATCAAATATCTCCCTCTCTCCTTCCCTCCTCTTCCCTCCTCTTCCCTCCCTTCTCTCCCTCCCTCTTTCCTTCTCTCTCTCTCTCTCTCTCTCTCTCTCTCTCTCTCTCTCTCTCTCTCTCTCTCTCTCTCTCTCTCTCTCACATACATATTCTCACACTTTTTCCAGTTTTATATCTTCTTACCACTTACTCTAAATTATAGTGGCACTGGCCTCCTTGTCATTCTTTAAAAAAAAAAAAAAAAGTACTCTGGTCATGTTAAGCATATCTAAACCCCATACTTGAATGTTCTCTTTCCTCATCTGCTCCTCTTGGCTTTCTTGGCTTCCTTTATAGCCCAGCTATATAAATTCCCATGGGCATGGGAGTCCATGTTCTACAGAAAGTTTTTCCTGAAGCCCCATTATTCAAGTGCCTTCTTTTTCCATTTTTTGTATCATCAGTGTTTGGCACAGTGCCTGGCACATAATAGGATTTTAATATTTATTGACTGATTAACTTCTCAGTGTTCCCACGTACTCTCTTAAGTGTTATACAGCAAATATCATTCTGCATGAGTAAAGAGAATTCTTTTTTACAGATAACACAGATTTAGTCCAAAAAAAAGAATTCACCTTCAGATAGTTTGTCCAGTAATATGAATTTTCCTGAAATTTTATCTATTCTCTCTTTAAAACATATGTTCCCCCCCCAAAAAAAAAAACACCAAACATCATTTTGACCCCTAGATTAGTCTGTATCCATCAATATGTCCAAGGATTATAGCCCACACTATTCCTGCCCCCAAAATGTTACTCTAGCCAGCAGCTCAGCCCCTCTAACCTAAGTTTACCTGTGTGTGTTCTTCAGCCAGAGCTACATAGGCCAGTAGGGTAGAGACTAATAGAGACTACTGAATATTGTTAGTGAACTGTATAGCTAATATTTCTGTAATAACTAGGGAGGAACAGGTATCTGACATGGTGAGGAATTTATACTATGCTTGTCCTTACGATTTTTATCATCTTTGATTACCCTAATTCATTTCTTCCTCCAATATTATGGTGCTCTTCCTGTCAAATATTTTCCCTTGTTTCCCTTCCTAACTAGAAAACTGGGAAATGATATTATAATTTTAAAAAGAAAAAGAATAGAAAAATATTCTTATTGCTTTCTAGGTGATGCCAGATATCCATTACTGGGCCAACCACTGCAATATAACCCTCCTTCTATTCTGCATGGACACATTCCGAGCCAACAGGTGGGGAAAATAGTTGCTTAGCCCAGGTTGTTCCATTGATTAGTTTTATGAAATCAAGATTGTAAATTCAGTCCCTGTATTAGAAAAGTTCTGTACTCCAAGCAGAGAGCTGGCTCATAAATGTTATCATTAGTCACAGAAAGTAGGCGGGGAAGAAGGAAAGGGGAGAGAGTCAGATCAGTGCAAACCTACTGCTTGTAGGTAACATCTTAAAGCATAGTTTTATTATATGCTCGGAAGCAGAATAACACTACTGAAAAATCTCTTAAGGGAGAGAAAAAAGCTGCCCTTCCATGAAGTCAGGGATGGGAAAAAAAGCCCTGGAAGAAACATAACTGCTACTTCTTATTTTCCTAAATGATTTATAGTCCAAAATGCATTTGCATCTGCTGTGGCTTTTCTAAAGTTTGCATCATTTTTAAACATTAAGAGCAAAGACTTTTTCTGAAAAATTGGTATTGTTTATAATGATATATTTCTGACTCTTCAGTGTCAGCCTGGTAACAGGCATGGAAACCGAGGAAGAAAACAAGCTAAAAAGGCTGCTTCCACTGACCTTGGTGCCGGAGAAGCAGGTAAATCATTTTCGGTTATTTAGGTATAATTCTATTGTTGTCTTCTTGATAAGCAGTTATTAAAAGAAACTATCCCACAGTAACTTTATTGAGGTACTTAGGACAGATATCACCATATTAATCTAAAAACAAAAATTTTTCCCAAAAAATCTGACTTATAAACCCAAGTACAATCTAACATTGGTGTTATTTTTCAGCATATGACTACATTCATCCTTGCAAAGAGATTTCATTTGCCAACCATGGACTCTGGGAATAAACTATATTTGAACTAATATGATATAAGAGTTTTACAGATGAGAATATATGTTTTATATAAAAGATAAATGACTTGCCCAGAGTCAAAAACCCATTTTACTTAATTTAGTGCAAGTATGAGAGTCTAGACTTAACTCTATTTTTCTTTTTTTCTCTCTACTTTACCAGCCTTTGGCCTATAGTCTGAGGTCCATGAAATTGATTTGCTTTTTATTATTTTGATAACTTGCCCAACATAATTGGCTTCTTTGCAGTTCTATAAATTTTATTTTCAGTAAATATTCTCAAAGGTGCCCACAGATTTCTCAAGATTGCCAAAGGGGTTGGGGACCATGACTCGGAGAAGGTGAAAAATTCCTGTTCTACAGCATCATCTGTGGCAAAAGTTATAACTGTCAGCTGATTCAGTACCTTTAGCGTGATGTACAAAAGCTTTGAGCAGATTAATATAAAATGTTCATTGGGCGACTTTGCAATTACATGTGTGTGTGTGTGTGTGTGTGTGTGTGTGTGTGTGTGTGTGTACACATATACATATGAATAATTGATTAATCTAGAAAATCAGTCCATTCTCACGATCAGAATGTGTATTCAGTAATCTTCTCTACATTTGGTAACAACATACCCTATTCTATAATTTTCTCATTGCAGCTGTTGGAAAGGTCTTAGAAATTACAGAACTGCCTGATGGGATAACCCGTGTAGAAGCTGAGAAGCTTTTTGGAGAACTCTTTAAAATTGGTGCCAAGATCCGCTGGCTCCGGGATCCCCAGTCTCAGACATCGCTGCGCCACCACTCTCTCTACTGTGGCAGTGGAGATGGCACGGTGAAGACAGAACAAACTAAACCTAGTGACTTGGCCTCCACATACACAGTTCTAGCAACATTCCCCTCCATTTCAGCTGCCCAAAACGCATTGAAGAAACAAATTAATTCAGTTAACAAATTTAAGCTGAGGACAAGCAAGAAGCACTATGACTTTCATATACTAGAAAGGGCAAGTTCTCAGTAGCAGATCCACTACTGGACCATCAGCCTTTATGACACCTCTGTCTTCTGCCGTCCTTGGTTAGCTTGATGTTTGGAGCTTCTCTTAACATGATAGAGACTCCTGGGACATTTGGTCATGGCATGATAGCATTTGAAGAAAGGCCAGTGATCCATTAAGGTTGACAAAAAGAAAGATGCACAGTTGATCCCAGATGACCAGAATTCATACCAACCTGAAACAGAGTAGCAGCTTTCTCTGAGGGATGCTGTTAAAATGCCGCTAACTTTTATAGTTGTTTTGTTTTATATTTCTGAATTCTTGTATCAGATCCAAAGCTCTATTGTACAGCAAATTTTTCTTCACAACAAATAACCGTATTGGAAGTTGTATTTCCTATCCTTTTTGCAGCCAGGATACTGTGACCCATCTTGGATGTGGGAAGGATGCAAGAGGTAGACTATCTGAGCCAAAACTATTCATTCTCTTTCTTGGTGGGTGAATGAAAAGAATCCTTAAATAGAAGATTCCTGTTCCTCTGAATTTACACCACACACTTTTTAGTAATGATAGAATTTGTTCACAAAGTCCTTTTTTCATTCAATATTCAGACAATGTGAATGTTAATTGTAAATAAATTATGTTCTTAATACATCTTAATCAAACCATTTAGCAAAGAGATGAGAATAGGGGGAATAGGAATCTTTCTTAAACAGGAAGAAAGTAAACTAAAACTATTTTTCTTTTTTTTTTTAAGTCAAAGGGTAAAAATAATGAACCTTAAACATATGTCCCCCAGATAACCGTGCCACTTATTTGCCTTCCCCTCCATATGGATCTTATCTCTGGTCACTGTAAGGAAATGCATTTGTCAAGTGCTAGAAAATTCCTAAATGGTTTAAATTTCTTTTCATTGTTTGCAGCGGATCACTGGACATCAAAGATTCATTGCACTGCAGAACGAGAAACCTTTTTTTCAATTTCTGTGTAATTTGCAAGGCTGTACAATGTGTGCTGATGCAAGCCTTTTTCAGTTCAGAAGAATAAATGTTTACAAATATAAAAGTACTGTGCATTTTAATGAGGATAGCCATAACTTTCTAATAACATTAATTAACGAATCTCAATTTTATGAAACATGCTATGCATTTGGAAACTACCTCAAAAATCATATTTTTTTTCTTTCTTACTATGTTGTCACTTCCTGCATTATAATTCATATAATTTCATGTCCCCAGTAAATGAATTCTAATCAAAAGTGGAAAATGACTGGGCTTCCTCAGTACTCCCATGGCCTTCCAAGGATGTGAGCTGCAATCCAGCAAAGCCATGTAAATTCAGTGGATTCTTCTCCATGTCCTTCCCTCTATCTTTCACAAGAAGTACCAATATAGGATATAGGCCATCAATTCATTGACCCTCCTGGTCAACCATCTCATCTCCTTTTCTGAATTATAACACCATTTCTATTGTGGTGTCCTTTGCCAATAAATTTGTACCCATGTATATACACACACATATACAAGCTTATTTTATCTCAATATATATCTTTCCATTGCAGTTTGCATGGCCTTCAACTTGTATTTCTTTGGATACTCTCTAGCAACCTTAGGAAAGGAGAACAATGTTTGAAAAAATTCTAAGTGCAGACCAAAAAAAAAAAAAAAAAAAAACAACTTCATATGTTTATTTCTTTGTTTTAAGAATTTGTTGGTTGCACATAAATAATCTGTTTCATTTGCAAATTGCTTGCTTCTTCCATGTTAACACATGCCTTTTAGTTATTTCACTAATTGTTCTTCAAGCAGTTCAGAAATCACTAAGATAGATAGAAAAATCAAGTATTGTCCACTTTAACTTCCCTGGGAACTAGTTTGATTCCAGCCCATCCCTAAGGATTCAGACTATGAAATTACATGCTCTTTTCTAGTTCAGAATATCATATTCATGCTATGGAAGACCTGAGGTAGCTCAAAGTGGTTCTTCACTCTGAGCAAAAGCAGACCTAAATGAAAGATAATCTAGAGATGATCTTACTTGATCCCAAGGATTCTTTAAATCAAGACTGTTGATGAATGTTGACCTTCCAGCATCTCTAAATGTTAGAAAGTAAACTATCACGTGGAAACTTGAAATCTTTCAGCTACAAAGGAGCCACTCCAAGGAGAAGTATATGGAGTAAAAACCATGGTAATCATCTATCAATCTTCTACTTGCTAGAACATACTTTTTTATTCCATTGTGTTCTGTGTTCCTATGGTCATTTAAACCTTGACCTTAATCTTTGAGTTGGAAGAACAAAGAGGCAGGGTAGAAACTAAGCCAAAAAACAAAACAAAACAGGATGAGTTCCCCTATGGCTCCAACCAGCATATGAGATAAGTACATGAAGAAACACAGTTCTCTTTTATTTTAACATTTTTTTCTGAATATTTTCTTTAATAACCTCTTTCCCAGAAACAGCCTTTCTGGAAAATCTTAGGATAATTTATGCAAATCAGCAATTTTATGAGCCTTTACCTTCAAAACAGATTCATAGCTAGAAGAAGTTTTGGGGATCGTCTGGTGTAACCCCTTCATTTTGCAGACAAGTGCCCCGAGGCCCAGAGAAAGAACAGGACTTGCCCAAGATCACCTGAGAGGTAAGTAGCAAATTCAAACAGTCCCAATTTCAAATTCATTGTTTTTCCCACTACAATTCACTACCCCCATGCTTTAGGAAAATCCCATGGAGCGATTACATAAAGGGCCAGATGATCTTGGAAGAAGTGGCTTTACTAACTAATGCTTGACAAAGTGTGCTAAAATACCTGAGGTTTTTATAAAGTTAAGTCGTAGCAAACCTCCTCCTTAAATATAGCAACTAATATTTTATTTCACAGTAAGCATATGGACTATGTGTTTGAGGAAGTAGAGAATGGACACACAGTGTGACTTATTCAAACAAAGCTCCCATCCTCTAGAAAAACACTCCAGAGCAAACTCCCAATACTTTAACACTCTATCTTTACCAAAGTCTCCACTACTTTCTCACAGACTAAGCAATCTTATCCCCCACGAGCATGCATTCTCCTAGATCTGCTTAGCACGTTTAGGAATCAACACTGTTGCTGTTAAAGCATTCACTTTTCTGATTTCTCAAGCATCTTTTGACCAACATTTTCCTTGGGCAAAAAGACTGGGATAACAAAGTGTTAAGGCCCTTTTTTAATAGCACTTAAATTTTTTAACCAGGCATTGTTTTTAAGAAACATCACTGATTACTTGTTTTCAGGCCTTTAATATGTTTATTCCACAAATATTTATTGAACTCTTAATATATGCAAAAGATGCAATGCAAAGATGAATAAAATGCATCCCATGGCTCAATATAGGTGAAGATCTAGTGGAAAAAATAAGGCATAAAACAAGCTGTGAAAGTACAATCGAGAATTATAAAGCATTAGAAAAGTAAAAAAAAAAAAAAAAAAAGCTCTTGTTGATTATCTCCAGTTTATCTCATATCTTATCTTTACAAAATTATCTGAGTATTGTCTCCTCTGTTAGATTCTGAGCTTGCTTAAGAGCCTTTCTTTCTTTGTATTCCCAGTGCTTAGCACAGAGCATAGCTTGTGGTCCTCATTTAATATTGTATTGACTAACTTTGGAAAAGGATGACAGTTGATCTGAATTTGCGAGAAATGACATAGGTGAAGCTGAAGGCATTCTATAGAAATTGTAAGGATTTGAAGCAAACTAGGATGATAGTGGAAAAGGAGAATTACTGTAGAGTAACATCAAAAGGACTTGGGAATGATTGGATGAGTTGCTTTTATCAGCATTAATTTATCTTGACTTTATTACAACATTCAATACTATTGACCAATGATGTTTGTTTGCTGATTGACCCTGCATCTTTTTGTATATCCTTCTCCATTGCTTTCCATGATGCTGGGACAAGGTCAGCCAAGGTCATTGGTTACCTTGGAGGGGAAATATTTCAACAGAATAATAGAGATACAAAAGTTTGAAGCAGAGTCAAAATGAATGAAAACACCAGAACATGAACATTTACCACAACCTTGTAGTTAGGAACAATAGAAATAAAATCACGTTATCCACATAGTAAAAAAAAAAGCCAGGAAAACGAGAGATGTGGGTGGAAACCCTTCCTACCAATCCATATAATCATAGTCCTACCCTAAATAGAGCACCTTCTCACTAAGAGAAAGCAAAGGAGAAGGGTCTTCTCCCTGTATGTGCAGAGTTCACCTGACTGTTGTTTATCCTTCCTTCTAGAAGAAGACCATGATGTTAGGAAAATGATATCATAACTTAGAAGTAAAACCAATGTTTTAAATGAGGTAGAGCCATGCAAAGTCTCTAGCCTCTGAAGCTATCTGGGCCAAGTAACTATATTGATCAGGCCCTGGATGCAATGGAAATCTCAGCCTTTTTAAACTAAGTTCTTTCCCAGATCTTAGTTTGGCTGAGGCAATGCCCATTCAGTGATTAAGGGTAGGTAAGAGAAATTAAGCAAAGCATGACCTATATCACCTAGTTCAAAAATGTCTAAATTAAGTTCTCATTTAACAAATCATAATAGTAAGGGGTAGGGTAGGGTCTCTACTCCTTTTGGTGAATGCTCACAATTCTTGTCTACCTCCTGCTGCAAGTTTGAACCCAGATCCATGGCTTGTTTTTTGTTTTTGTTAAGTGTCACTAGTATTTAACAGTGTACTAGATACCTCGTAATTGTTTATAGTATTAGACTAATCCAAAAACTCCTGCTCTGGCAGGCAGCTCATGTTCTTTCATGCTCAAGGACCCAGGAGTTCATCACTGCCTTCACCCCTGACCATGGCTTCATTGGGACTAAAAAGTTCCATATTGAGGAGAGAAAGGAAACTGCTATCTAGTCTGTAACTCCTCTTATATGTAAACTCCCTTTTTCTCCAGCTCTGAGTTTTTCTTCTTTCCATTCTCTGAAGAATATAGGTCAGGTACAGGAACTAGCCATGAATTTGTTATGCTTCAAACAAAAACCATATCAGGAGGAGGCAGAATCAAGTTGGCAGAGTAAAGGCAGGCACTTAAATTCCCCTTCAAACATTTTTAAAATTAAGGCCTTAAACAAATTCTTTCCAGCAAGCCAGCAACAGAGCTTCAGGGTTATTGAATCTGCAGCAGCTACTTCTGGAGTTCCCAGCCCACAGACAGAAGGTCAGAAGGGGAATACAAGGGAACCCTCTGCCTGCACTTGGTGCAGAGTGAAGAGGAATACCTGACTGATCCTGACTGCAGGGAATCAGTGATTGGTTTCAGGGCAGAAAACAAAACTTGTGTTTGGTCACAAACCCAGAGGGCAATTACTACATCTCTCCCAGAATAATGCCACCTTGGAAGCACTGAAAACTTGCAGATCTCCAAGAACTAATTCTGAAAGCAACTTTAATATAAAGTTAAAAATTAAGAAATGGACTGGAAAAAAGACCATTAAAAAATGACTGGTGTCAGAGAAGATCATAAAGAAGACTGCAGCAGTGGAGCAAAAAGAAACTTTACACATTGTCTAAAATCTTTACAAACCAGAAGAACACACAAGAAGGGTTTCTAGTTCCATGTGGACCCAATTTTTCCCCTGGCCATCTTCTGTCCAGCTACCTACAAATTACCAGAGATGATAACTGAATGAATAAATAGGTAATTACTTAGTGCTACATATCAGGGATTGTGTTAAGCAAAAGAGTTGCAATAGAGGACAGTTCCTATGTTCAAAGAGCCTATATTCAAATAAGCAAAGATAATACCATAAAGGGGAGCTAGTACTGAAAGGGGGTAGTGGTATGAGATTACACCTATTTGCAAATATCAGACATGCCATTCATGCCACAAATTACTTATAGTCAAACTACAGAGGTCTTAGCATATAACCTCATTAACCCCAACTCCTCCATACAGCCTCACAAATTTAACTTTTTATAACCATGTCAGTACCTGTAGGCAGTTAGAGGGCACAGTAAATATAGCACCAAGACTGGAGTCCAGAATACTAGGTTTAAGTTGGGCCTAAGCACTTAGAAGTATGTGCCCCTGACTATTTCATAATGCTAACAGTAGGGAATGATCCAGGGAGGTAGAAATGAGAAAGAAATGACTGCTGCTGCTGCTGCTGGTGTGAGAAAACTGATGCTAAAATTCCGTACAACCACTCCCATGTTGCCAGTCACAGTAAGAAAGCCTCTTTTCCCTTCTGTGGACATTCATTACCCCTAAGACTATGTGAGAATACTATTAACACTTTACAAAAATATTTTGTGTCCCCATCTAAATTATAAACTATGAGAGCAGAGATTGCATTATTCCCATTTTTGTCTTCAGTGTCTAGCACACAGCAGATTTTCAATAAATGTTATTGATGACTGTCCAGAGACTTATTTCAATATGTAATTGGGACTGGGTTTCTTGAAGGCTTAGTCAGAGCACAGGTTCTAACGTGTTAACTTCATTCATAATAATGAATGTTCATTTATTATTGTATTTATATTATATAATTAAGTTCATTCATCATAATAATAATAAGCATATTCTCGATCATTCACAAGGACCCAGGAGCTCATCATTGGGATAATCTGATAAGGGAAATTTTGCCTTCTGTTTATTCTACCCACTCATTAGACTTCTAAGTTTTTCCTGCAGTTTATTTACTGCTTAGAAAAATTGGTGGAGAAAAATGGCAACTCCAGAGGCAAGACTGAAACCATAAAGCAAGCCTGAACCAATTCAGTTCTTGAGTCTATAATCCCTTTATCATTTCAACAGTTGCTCCCTACAAAGTCTGCCTTGGATCGTTCCTACTGTCTGCCTTCTTTGCTCCTATACATGTGTCACTGAGCAAAGATAAAGAAACTTGTGCAACCATTTTGATTGGGCCTATTACAAATTAGCATTACAGCTTCAACAGGGCAATCCTTCTACTACATCTTCAACTTACTATCCTACTTTTCATAGTAGCTCTTCCAAACCTTATCCTTCCCCAAAGCTACTGTGGCTCTCTATTCTCAACTTTTCACCCATGACTACAAGAAACAAGCATGCACAGCATCCACCCCCTGGGCCTTCATCGGTGAGTTAGGAGGATGTCTGCCCCAAGTATATGAAGAATTCCCCCAGTGCAATGGACATGAAGCACAAACAACATGCTGATGAATCTCAACTCTACCTTTCCTCCTCATCTTCTCTCTGTTTATCTCCACCCTCAAATTTGCAACTGCCGTTCAGATGTTTCAGTGGACAACTGAACATGTCCAAAGCAGAACTCAATACCTTTTCCCCTAAACCATTCTCATCACCTATTGCAGTGGTCCTCAAACTTTTTAAATAGGGGACCAGTTCACTATCCCTCAGACAGTGAGGACCGGACTATACTAAAAACAAAAACTCATACTCTGTCTCCGCCCCTCAGCCCATTTGCCATAACCTGGCAGGCGGCTTCAACATCCTCAGTGGGCCTCATCTGGCCCACGGGCCATAGTTTGAGAACCCCTGCTATAGAGGGTAACACCATCTTCCCCATTGATATCTTACACTCTCCTTACACTTACAGTCCCCTACCTACTCAATCTGTTGTCAAGGATGGTGATTTCACCTGATAACTGCCCAAATGCCACCTTTTTTCTCACAATTCTGATGTAGGCCCTCATCACCTCCCACCTATACTATAGCAGTAGCTTGTTGGTGGGTCTGCCTGCCTCAAGATTCTTTCCACTCCAATCAAGCACCCATTAAGCCATCAATGATTTTCCTAAAGCATAGCTCTGATCTTGTCAGCCCTGAATGCTAGAGGTTCTCTTTTGTCTCTGGGATCAAATACAAAATCCTGTTTGCATTCAAATCCTTTTATAATCAAGTCCTTCATAACTTGCTCCTACCTTTCCATTTTCATATTTTAGTTCCTGGCATATACTCTCAGATTCAGTGATAGTGGCCTCCTTATTATTCCACAAACAAGATACTCTGTTTCTCTGGTTATTCCCTCATGCCTGGAATGCTCTCCCTCCTCTTCTCCATTTACTGGTTTCCCTCACTCTTAAGGGACAGGTCAATGCTCCCTTGAGCCTCCATAGCTGTGAATCATAACATCAGAAGGAGCTGCAAGGCAGTCTTTGCTGACACAGGTGTTGTGGACTGGGAATGAGATAAATCGGAGGCAGAGGGAAGAATTAGAAATAAAACCACTTATATTGAAATGCAGTTACAAAGATATTTTTGAAAAACAAAAGCTCTAGAGACAAAAGTATAACTTGCACCATCAGGACATCATCCCCTTGTCCTATATGTCACCTTATCACCTTTCCTGTCTTTGGATTGTCCTTTCACCCAGACAACCCATGTCTTTAATGACATTGGCCCCAGATACAAATTTAGTTATCTGTGAGTGAATAAAGGTATTGAAGATGAATGCCCCCATAGAGGGTAATGTGGGCTTGGGCCTTAGGAGCCCTCTTGATTTTCCTGTAGCCATCTATACACCTGGATGGCAGAGATCCATTTTATCCTTTAATTTCTGAATTATACTGAATGCAGTAGGCTACATGCCTAGTACAGATTAAGTACTCTAAATATAGAGTATAATTAGTTTCTATACCATAGCTAAAAAGCAGCAAATGTAATTTGACATTATATTACTAAAACAATGAGAATGGAATGGAAAGAGCCTTCTTGAAGTAGTCATGAGGATCAGATAAGATCATATTTGTAAAACATTTAGTACAATGCCTGTGTGAGGGATGTAGAAGACCTTTATCCAAAATGACTACTCAGATCACTTAGCAGAAGGCAGAAAAGTTGTTTATTGAAAACTTCCAGAGAATGAGCCATCCCATCTGTGAGATAAGAAAGAGAAAGCTCACAGTAGGAGGGCTAAAGAAGTAGTAAAGGTACATAGCTTTTATACAAGAAATTACATCACACGTAAGAGAGCATTAAGAAGGGGTAGGGGAGGCATCTAATTGGTTGTTGCTATCCGCAGAGATTGGAATGGAAGGTTTCTGTTTCCCTAAAATCTCCTGATTTCTAGGAAACAGAAAATCAGGCCTTCAGGCTTAATCAATAAATGTCAAATACTGATAAATGTCATCAGCTCAGGTTAAGTAAAAATGGTTATAGCTGGCCAAGGCTCAAGTAAATATGGGCCTGCACATATTATACAGGTCATAGGGGAAACACAGGAATAATGAAAATAAAATACAGAAAAAGAATTCATATGTTCTTGTAAGTTCTTCACCTTATCTGATATCGCTCTATTCCCCACACCTGGCATATAGTAAGTGCTATATAAATGTTCTTGTTGCTTGTAGTCATGTTTGATTCTTCATGATGCCATTTGTGGTTTTCCATTTCCTTCTCCAGTTTATTTTACAGATAAGGAAATAGGCAAACAGGGTTTAAGTGATTTGTCCAGGGTAATATAAGTGTCTAAGGTCAGATTTGAACTCTGATCTTCCTGACTTCAGGCCCAATGCTCTATCCATGGCACCATCCAGCTGTCCTATATAAATGCCAGCTATTATAGAAACACTATCATCACTATTAATTCATTTGGAATTACAGGACCTGGATTTGAATTTCGCTTGTTTCTTTCTACTTGCATGATCTATTATGATGCGTTAGTTTCCTTTCCTATATAATGAGGAAACTTGAGCTAAATGACCTATTCCAGCTCTACGTCTTGTTATTTTTTTGTTTGAAAACAGTGTTATGTGGCCTAGACTAAACTTACTACCCTTCCTAGCTGTTGGCCTTAGTGCAAGATTATATTGTTAAACTATAAGAATCTGGCTGGAATGAATATTTTTGGTCCTAATGTGTACACATCCCAGGTAGTTTATTTACTTTGCAGTCAGAAACCCTTTCTGCACTTCAAGTACCAGGATTGATGGGTAAGCAAAGAACTCTGAAACCCTACCAAATTCCCCCTCCAAACAATTAGTGTAGTGCTGGAGAAACTGAAGCAAAATAGAGATTAGAGAGTTTTTAACATTTTATTTGGATTTCTGAGAGATTTTCTGGGACCAAAGGATCCATTTTGATCCCAGGACTGAATCAGACTTATGTCTCAAAGAATCCAGCAGCAGCGAATGTGAGTTTCCCATAAAATATATACACATGGCTGTAAGCCACCAGGGTAGCCCAAAGCAAGGGAGTGGAGTCTGAGCACTGAGAGCAGAAAGAACCATCAATCTGGTTCTGACAGGGTGGGGGGTGAAGACCATAAATTTTTGATAACTTAGGAGGCATTAGGAGCCAGGAAATCTAAGGTATTAGGCATCTGAGATAGGACATCTGGAGTTCTTTGACTCTTGGAATGTCAGAGTAGCCAGCTATGGCCCTATTATCTAAGTCTAATGGTCAGGAAGGGGGATTGCAGCCAGGGGGATTGAGGCAGAACAATTCAGGGAAACTGAGGCAGAACAATAAAAGGGAACTGTGACACAACATTAGAAAATCACCTCATTATGGAATATTATTGCTCTGTAAGAAATGACCAGCAGGAGGAATACAGAGAGGCTTGGAGAGACTTACATGAACTGATGCTGAGTGAAATGAGCAGAACCAGGAGGTCACTGTACACTTCAATGTTATATGAAGATGTATTCTGATGGAAGTGGATATCTTCAACATAAAGAAGATCCAACTCACTTCCAGCTAATCAATGATGGACAGAAACAACTATACCCAGAGAAGGAACACTGGGAAGTGAATGTAAATTATTAGCACTACTGTCTACCCAGGTTACTTACACCTTCGGAATCTAATACTCAATGTGCAACAAGAAAATGGGATTTACACACATATATTGTATCTAGGTTATATTGTAACACATGTAAAATGTATGGGATCGCCTGTCATCTAGGGGAGGGAGTAGAGGAAGGGAGGGGATAACTTGGAAAAAATGAATACAAGGGATAATATTTTTAAAAAATTACTCGTGCATATATACTGTCAAAAAACTTATAAATAAAATTAAAAAAAAAAAAAAAGAAAAGAAAATCACCTCAGAATTGATCTAGGAGCATGCTTAGCAGCATGTCAGGAAAGGTCTATCTTACTGGGGAAAGAAAGAAAGGAGCAAGGTCCAAAAGACAATAGCAGCCAGCCTCATAGCAGGAGGCCTGCAGCAGGGTTCCAAGCTTGTGACTATCCACTAGCTAGAACCCCTCCTGTAACCCCCCCTAGGCAAGTGAACAGTCTGGGCAGCTCAGCAAGCCCTCTACTCCAGTGACTCCACCCCATCAAAAGGCACCAACAAGACCTTGCCCCCACTGCTAATCAGTAATGAAGCCCTGCCCTGGAGCTGGCCAACAGCAGGACTCCACCCCTGGGGCCTACCAGCGGAGACCCTGTATCTATAGCAACAGGAACAGGGTCCCACAGATCTCTCTATGGTCAATCACCAGAAAGACTGTTCATGTAGCAATCCAGCAGCTTCTGGAGATGGCAGCTCGCTACAGATGGGCATCACCTCGATTTCCAATTCTTTGCTATCACAAAGAGAGCTATAAACATTTTTGTACATATGGGTTCTTTTTCATTTTTTTATGATCTCTTTGGGATACAGACCAAGTAGTGATATTCCTAAATTAAAGGGTATGCACAAAAACTATTCTTTACAAATGGCATAATATGCTTAGAAAATCCTAGAGAATCAACTAAAAAACTACTTGTAATTATTAACTTTAACAAAGTTGTAATATACAAAATAAATGCACGTAAATCATCAGCATTTTTATATATTACAAATAAAGTCCAATAGCAAGAGATAGAGAAATTCAGATTAAAATAACTGTTGACAATATAAAATACTTGGGAATCCACCTGCCAAGACAAACCCAAACAAACGGCACAAATACAACCATAAAACATTTTTCACACAAAGTCGGATCTAAACAACTGGAAAACTATTAATTGTATGAGAAGGCTGAGCCAATATGATAAAAATGATCATTCTGTTTAAAATCTATTTATTTAATACTATATCAAACTATAAAAAAAATAAAGCTAGGAAAAATAACAATTCATCTGGAAGAGCAAAAGTTCAAGGAAATCATTGGGGTGGGGGTGGGGAATAGAAGTGCAAAAGCCATAGCAGATCCCAAATTGTATTATAAAGCTGTAATTATCAAAACAATCTGATACTGCTAAGAAATAGAATTTGGATCAGTGAACTAGATTAGCTATAAATTATAGTAAATGACCATAGTGATATATATTATAAACCAAAAGATCTGAGCTTTTGGGGGGAAAAAATTCATTATTTGACAAAAATTTATGAGAAAACTAGAAAACAGTATAGTAGAAACTAGGTATAGGTTGATATACTATATTCCAAGATAAAGTCAAAATTGGTACAAGACTTAAACATAAAGAATGATAACATAAGCAAATTAAGAAAGCATGAAATACTTTATTTTTTAAATTTATGGATAAGGGAAGAATTTAGGACAAAAGAAGATACAGAGAGCATCACAAAATGTAAAACACATCATTCTGATTATATAAAATTTAAAAGTTTTTTGCACAAACAAAACCAATGCAACCAAAGTTATGAGGAAGGCAGGGGGGAAATTTTGCAACAATTATCTCTAATAAAGGCCTCATTACTCAAATATATAGAGAACTGAGTCAAATGGTCAAAACATGAAGATACAGTTTTTAGACATCAAAAGAAATCAAAACTATAATCATATGAAAATGAATCACTCGATTAGAGAAATGCAAATTAAAACAATTCTGAGATCCTACCTCCCACCCATCAGGGTAGCTAATATGACAAAAAAAAAAAAAAAGGAAAAATGTTGTTTGTTTGAGGGGATGTGGGAAAACTTGGGCACTAATTCATTTTTAGTAGAATTTTGAACTGATCCAGCCATTCTGTAGACCAATTTGGAACTGTTCCTAAAGGACTGTGAAACTCCATATACCTTTTCAATAATAAGCCCTGCTAAGTCTAAGTCTAAATCCCAAAGACCTATGAAAAAGTGGGGGTGGGGTGGAGAGAAAGGATATATTTGTACAAATATTATAACCGTTAGTTTTGTGGTGACTAAGAATTGGAAATCAAAGGGACGCTTATCAATCGAGGAATGGTTAAATAGGCTATGGTATATGAGACTAATGGATTATTATTGTACTATAAGAAGAAATGATAAGCAGAATGATTTTAGAAAAATATGTAACAATTTACATGAACTGATACATAGTGAAGTGAACAAAACCAGAGTACTATACATAGCAACAACAATATTGTTCAATGAAGAGCTGTGAATAACTAAATTATTCTTATCAATACAATAATCCAACATAATGCCAAAATATTAATGATGAAGCACACTATTTGCCTCCAGAAATTGAATATAGACTAAAGCATGCTATATTTCACTTCTGTTATTTCATTTTTTCCTTTTATTCCAATCTTCTTATACAAAATAATTAAAATGGAAATATTTTATATAATAGCTCATATATAACCCATATTTATTTAATTACCGTATTAGGGAGTGACAGAGAAGGGAGGAAGAGATAGAACTTGGAACTCAAAACTTTAAATAAAAACGTAAAAGAAAAAAAACTAACAAAAGTGAACAGAAGAAGAAGGAAAGTTGACTTTGAGGTTTTGTGAAGAAAGGCAGATATTTTTTCACCTTATAATAAAAGGGCATGAGAAAAATATGTATTAGGGAAAACATTTGGAAAATGTCATGATTTTGTAGATTAAATCTAGCAGAACTGATCAAACTGAAATTAAAAAAAAAAAGTTTTAACTGTATAATTGAAAAGGGCTATATGTAAGTGAAGTGATAACTCATATATTTCCCTGATGTTTTCATAATGTCAGGAGACTTTGAAAAAGGCCCCTAGTAAAATGTGTAAATCCTCTATGTAAATGAAGAAGATTTTTCCCAGGATGAACAGGAATAGATGGATTACAATCTGTATCCTTATAAGGAATACCCACATCAATAAAATTACAGAACTATTGAAATATTATTGTAGCATATATTTGTCTATGTATATACACTTAGATATATACATACCTCTATGTGTGTGTACACATACAAATTTCCATTTCTGTGAAAAGTTGAAAATATAAATATCACTAAAAATATGTTGAAAGTTCTGATAAATGGTTTGCTAATTTTCTAGAAATTAAACCATAATACATAAAACTAAAATAAAGCACATAATATTAAAGCTAAAAAAAAAAACAAAAAAACCCAACCCTTTCTGATGTTTGTACAGAGAATTATTTATTAATTGCTTTTAGGCCTTGAGTAGCAATTGTTTAGAAGAAAGAGTCTTTCTCCAAAGATGAGCATTACTTTGATGGGAAAAAAAAAATAATAATTTGTATCAAACATGCTTAGTGATTTTGCTCTTTCAAGCTCACACTTCTCCGGTTTACATTTTATTCTTTTTATCTTCTGTATGCTTTCCTTTAAGATAAGACAAAAATAAGTTACATTTTTTAATATATACAAAGCATTTTTCAATATTTATAATTCAGCTTCCTCTAGTGGTCAAAATATGTAAGCGTCATAATTCTTCCTTTTTTCTTTGTAATGCATGCAGATCATCCTCAAGGCTTGATTAGCTAAGGAAACCAAAGCCTCAGACTGATGATATCACTTTTTCTTTACCTGAGTACAGAGTCACAAGGAGTTCTCTTTGATGCTTTGGGAGTAGATCACAATGGGTTATGGAGCCAGGCAACATTAAATGAGTGATCTTAGAAGGAAATTCCCCCTGACCTATGATAAAGTTTCCTTGATTGTTGTCACCATCTCTAGGTGCTGCTCCTGTTTATGGTCACCTTTTTATATTACAAACTCCCTGTAAACTGCAAAGATTTGGCATCACCTACCACATGGACCTGGGACTGGTCCTTCCTATAAGGGTCTTAGATTGGGTCACTCCTGATTTTAATGGAAAAAATTCTAGTTTATCTCTGTTACATATAATTGTAACTTTTGGTTTAGGTGTGTGCTATTTATCACTATGAGGAAGGGTTTATTTATTTTTTTGTTTTCTAATGTTTTTAGTAGAATAATAACAGCTAGCATTCACATAGCACTTTAAGGCTTACAAGGCACTTTACAAATATTACCTCATTTGTTCCTCACAACAGCTATAGAAAGAAGGTTCTTTTATTATGTCCAATTTATTGCAGAGATAGATTAAGGAATTTGCCCGGGGTCACTCAGCTTCAAGTTATCTAAGATTGGATTTGAATTCAGGTCTTCCAGACTCCAGATCCCATACACTTTACACTGCACCACTTCCCTATCTAACAAATGTTTTCTGCATCTACTGATATAATCATATGGTTGTTTTTATAAATATTCTTAATTATGGTTAATTAAATGTATAATTTTCCTAATATTAAACAAATTTTGCATTATTGTTATAAATCTAATTTTATCATATTGAAGTGGGAAGGAAACTGTTCCCTTTACCGAAGCTGTATTCCCTTTAAGATTATCACTAAACTGTGTTCCCTTTAAAATTAAATTGTGTCCTCTTTTTGATCTCAGAGATCAGAATCTCCCAAGCTCCATGGAGTCTAGAGGAGGCCCATCTTCCAAGGATGAGAGAAGCAACACTATTCAAGGGCAAATCAACTCCCATTGATCTTTTTGAAATTCTAAATTCTCATTCAATTGAGAAATCCTGGTCTGATCAGTTCAGGCTGTCCCAGCTCCCCACCAAGATAACATGCTCCCTTAAACTCACTCCTTACAGAGGGCCAAGCAATTTGCTAAGATCCTGCCCACTGAGCATTCTCAGCATAAGATTCCATTTTCTCTATAGAACTCTGCCACTATAGAAGTCAGTCTCTTAGCAAACTAGTCTCTATCTAACAATAAACTTTCATTTTGCAATTAATAATTCAAAAATAAGTGAATTCTTTCACTTTAAACCTCCGGCCGACCGAAAGGGGATTTTAACAACTTTCTTATTGCCATTAACCTCATCACCACCAGGAATTGAAGGGATACAAATCTCATCAATACTATATAACCTTAGTGATATGTTGTTTTAACCTCTTTGCCAACATTTTATTTAAAAATTCCTTGGGAATAAGATCATTATCACTTGTCACAAAGATTTTCTTCTCAGTTAATTGTTTACATTTTAATCTTAGCTTTAGTGGATTTGTTTATGATCAAATTATTTTATTTTCTATAAGAGATATCAAATTAAAGTATTATTCCTTTTCTGATTATCAAAATCATACTAGCATTACAGAAAGAATCATAAATGAACAAGAATGTCTACTGTCACTATTTCTAATTTAGTGCTGGAAAAGCTCGATATAGCAATAAGATCAAAAAAAAAGAAAGAAAGAAATTGAGAGGATAAGCATAGCTAAAGAAGAAGCAAAAATTCCATTTTTTGCAAATGATATAATGGCATTTTAAAAAACTAAGTAGTCAAAATTAATTGAAACAATAACTTCAGTAAACTTTTAGAATATAAAATAAACTCAAATAAATAATCAGTATTTCAATAAACAATAAAATCCAGCATGAAAAGATAGAAAAATTCCATTTAAAGTAACTATAAAATGTGGGAATAGCTGAATAAATTGTTGTATATAATTGTGATGAAATATTATTGTACTGTAAGAAATGATGAGCAGGATGATTTCAGAAAAACCTGGGAAGATTTACACAAACTTGATGCACAAGGGAAGTAAACAGAACCAGGAGAACATTTTATTTAGAATTTTTTTTTTCCACAGTATATATGCATGAGTAATTTTTTTAATAATATTATCCCTTGTATTCATTTTCCAAATTATCCCCCCCTCCCCTAGATGACAGGCAATCCCATACATTTTGCATGAGTTACAATATAACCCAGATACAATATATGTGTGTAAATACCATTTTCTTGTTGCACATTAAGTATTAGATTCCGAAGGTATAAGTAACCTGGATAGAAAAACAGTAGTGCTAACAATTTACATTCACTTCCCAGTGTTCCTTCTCTGGGTATAGTTGTTTCTGTCCATCATTGATCAACTGGAAGTGAGTTGGATCTTCTTTATGTTGAAGATATCCACTTCCATCAGAATACATCTTCATACAGCATTGAAGTGTACAGAGATCTTCTGGTTCTGTTCATTTCACTCAGCATCAGTTGATGTAAGTCTCTCCAGGAGAACATTACATATAATAACAGCAACATTATAAAATAATAAGTTGTGAAAGACTAAGCAACTCTGATCAATACAATGATTTTACATTCAGGGAGGAGAAGGGGAACTCTGGAGGGAAGGAGAGAATTCAAAGCATAAATCTTTTTTTAATGTTATAATTTTCTTATGCTTCTAAAAATCAAAAAAACTACAAAATATGTAAAATACTAGGAAATCTATCTCCCATGACACATACAAAAGCAATATAATACTATTATGAACCATTGTTTACAAAAATAGACCCGGGTAGAAGTGACTTATGTGAACTGATGCTGAGTGAAATGAGCAGGAACAAGAGATCATTATATACTTCAATAACAACAGTAATATGATAATCAATTCTGATGGATGTGGCCCTCTTCAACAATGAGATGAACCAAATCAGTTCCAATAGAGCAGTAATTAATAGAACCAGCTACACCCAGCGAAAAAACTCTGGGAGATGACTTATGAACTATTAGGTAGAATTCCCAATCCCTCTATTTTTGTCTGCCTGTATTTTTGATTTTCTTCACAGGCTAATTGTATACTATTTTAAAGTCCAATTCTTTTTGTACAGCAAAATAACTGTTTGGACATGTATACATATATTTTACTTAACTTATACTTTAACATAGTTAACATGTATGGTCAACCTGCCATCTGGGGGAGAGAGTGGGGGGAAGGAGGAAAAAAGCTGGAACGAAAGGTTTTGCAACTGTCAATATTGAAAAATTGCCCATGCATCTATCATATAAATAAAAAGCTATAAAAAATAAATAATTAATTTAAAAATAGACCCAGGTAACTGGAAAAGCATTCATTGTTTATGCTAAAGACAAATCAATATTTTAAAATGACAATATTAATGAAATTAATCCATTTATTCAGTGCCATACCAATCAAAGTAACAACAGATCACTTTATAAAACTAGAAAAAACAAAAATGAAATTCACAGGTAGGTAAAAAAAAAAATTAAGAAAATTTTAATGGAAATAATGAAAAGAAGTGGGAGAAAAGGGAGTCTAGCAGAGCCAGATATCAGAATAAACTACAAAGCAGCAATCTTCCCCCAAAAAATAGTAGTGGTTAAAAAATAGAGAGATTAATTAAAGATTCTGACTACTATTTATCACAATTTGACAAAATGCCTGGAAAATTGGGTAGAAGTATGGAAGAAATTAGATTTAAACTAAATCTCACACCTTATACAAAAATAAACTTCATATTGGTAACAAAACCTAGATATAAAGGTCACATCATAAACAAATTGAGAGAAACCTTTCATATTTGTCAATAGGATAAAAGGACAAAAAGAACTGCTTCAAATTTATTTATAAGAATAAACTATTCTCATGTTTTTTTCCTTCCTGAATCTGATTTTTCTTGTGCAGCAAGATAACTGTATAAATATGTATACATATATTGGATTTAACGTGTATTGGACTACTTGCTATGTAGGTGAGGGCATGGGGGGAAGGAGGGGAAAATTTGGAACAGAAGATTTTGCAAAAGTCAATGTTGAAAAAATTACTCATGCATAGGTTTTGCAAATAAAAAGATAAAAATTTTAAAAAATTTTTAATATGCATGGATAATTTTTCTCTTTTTTCCTTTTTTTAAATAATAAGTTTTTATTTACCAGATATTTGCATGGGTAATTTTACAACGTTGACAATTGTCAAAACTTTTTTTTTCCAATTTTTTCCCCTCCCCCCTCACCCCCCAGATGGCAGGTCGACCAATACATGTTAAATATGTTAGAGTATAAATTAAATACAATATATGTATACATGACCAAACAGTTGCAGGATACAAAATAAATCCACACAAATCCTCAGCATTTTTATATATCACCAACAAAATGCAATAGCAAGAGATACAAAGAGAAATTCCATTCCAAACAAATGTTGAGAGTATAAAGTATTTGGGAATCCATCTACCAAAGAATAGTCAGGAATTATATGAGAAAAATTACAAAACACTTGCCACAAAAATAAAGTCAGATTTAAATAATTGGAAAGACATTCAGTGCTCTTGGATAGGCCAAGCGAATATAATAAAGATGACAATACTCCCCAAACTAATCTATTTATTTAGTGCTATACCAATCAGACTCCCAAGAAACTATTTTAATGACCTAGAAAAAATAACAACAAAATTCATATGGAAGAACAAAAGGTCGAGAATTGCAAAGGAACTAATGAAAAAAAAAGTCAGATGAAGGTGGTCTAGGTATACCTGATCTAAAGCTATATTATATAGCAGCAGTCACAAAACCATTTGGTACTGGCTAAGAAATAGACCGGTAGATCAGTGGAACAGATTAGGTACAAAGGACAAAAAAGGGTACATCTATAGCAATCTAGTCTTTGACAAACCCAAAGATACCAACATTAGGGATAAAAAATCATTATTTGGAAAAAACTGTTGGGAAAAATGGAAATTAGTATGGCAGAAATTAGATATGGATCCACACTTAACACCATATACCAAGATAAGATCAAAATGGGTCCATGATTTAGGCATAAAGAGGGAGATAATAAATAGATTAGAGGAACAGAGGATAGTGTATCTCTCAGACCTGTGGAGGAGGAAGGAATTTATGACCAGAGGAGAACTAGAGATCATTATTGATCACAAAATAGAAGATTTTGATTACATCAAACTAAAAAGTTTCTGTACAAACAATACTAATGCAAACAAGATTAGAAGAGAAGTAACAAATTGGGAAAATATTTTTAAAGTTTAAAGTTCTGATAAAGGTCTCATTTCCAAAATACATAGAGAACTGACCCTAATTTATAAGAAATCAAACCATTCTCCAATTGATAAATGGTCAAAGGATATGAACAGACAATTCTCAGATGATGAAATTGAAATTATATCCACTATATGAAAGAGTGTTCCAAATCACTACTGATCAGAGAAATGCAAATTAAGACAACTCTGAGATACCACTACACACCTGTCAGATTGGCTAAGATGACAGGAACAAATAATGATGAATGTTGGAGGGGATGTGGGAAAACTGGGACACTGATGCATTGTTGGTGGAGTTGTGAAAGAATCCAACCGTTCTGGAGAGCAATCTGGAATTATGCCCAAAAAGTTATCAAACTGTGCATACCTTTTGATCCAGCATTGCTGCTATTGGGCTTATATCCCAAAGAAATACTGAGGAGGGGAAAGAGACATATATGTACCAAAATGTTTGTGGCAGCTCTTTTCGTAGTGGCTAGAAACTGGAAGATGAATGGATGTCCATCAATTGGAGAATGGTTGGGTAAATTATGGTATATGAAAGTTATGGAATATTATTGCTCTGTAAGAAATGACCAGCAGGAGGAATACAGAGAGGCTTGGAGAGACTTACATCAATTGATGCTGAGTGAAATGAGCAGAACCAGAAGATCACTGTACACTTCAATGTTGTATGAAGAGGTATTCTGATGGAAGTGGATATCTTCAACATAAAGAAGATCCAACTCACTTCCAGTTGATCAATGATGGACAGAAACAACTATACCCAGAGAAGGAACACTGGGAAGTGAATGTAAATTGTTAGCACTACTGTCTATCTACCCAGGTTACTTATACCTTCAGAATCTAATACTTAACGTGCAACAAGAAAATTGGATTTACACACATATATTGTATCTAGGTTATATTGTAACACATGTAAAATGTATGGGATTACCTGTCATCAAGGGGAGGGAGTAGAAGGAGGGAGGGGATAATTTGGAAAATGAATACAAGGCTAGCTCCATTATAGTCCAATAGTCAAAAAACATTAAGCACCTACTATATGTAAGGCATTATGATAAGTATAAAAAATAAAAAATGATAAGGAAATAGGAGTGGAGATGTAGGAATCTGTTAGAAGAGCCCATATCATCTTCACATCTTATCTGTCTTAGTGAGGATAAGTTTTTTTTGAGAGTGAGTCTCATCTGTCATCCCTGAAGTAGTAAGTATTTTTCTTCCTTTATATATGCTTTGACCTAGTCAGTCTGTTGAGGTTCAAAGGAGATTTCCAAAAGATTGGGATTTCAGACTGGTGTCATGAGGTATCTTGAAAGAATTTTCAGGCTTGAACCAATCTCCAAGTCAAGGGGCAACGTTTGTCAAAGTTATAATGCCAATTGAAGTGGGCTAAGTTCCAAAAGAATTTAGCAAAGAACCAGAAGCAAGAGAAATTTACAGGCAAAAAGTTAGAACAGGTGCTTCATGTTGCTATTTGCTAATTTTATGGCTTACAGGTAGGTTGAGAGGTGGTCTATTCACTATTGTCTCAGGAACTTTTGTTATCGATTACTGATTGTTTTGCTGACAGCCAGCAATGTTTGTAGGACTACACTATGATATTCCCAAGGCCAGGAGACTTAAGGATTATTGATAAATATTGTTAGAACAATAGCACTCCTAAGGTTAGGAGGCCTCAAGATTATGGCTATATTTCCCCTAGAAGCTGTACTCCATGAACTCCACCATTCCCCTCTAGAGCAGTTTGAGAGCCAAATTCATTTGGGACAAAGGATGCAAGCTTCATCTTCTGGAGCTGCTTCAGGACATTAAGGAGTATAGAGCTGGCCCTGCCCGGCAGGAGTCCAAACTAAGGAGGGGAGACTTGAAGGTGGCGGCAGCAGCATCAGAATCAGCAATGGTATTCAGGTTGACCGGGTAGTTGGAAGTTTATAGCTTGGAGTATGGAAAAAAACAAATCTTACAAGTAGATTAAAAATTCAGGGGTCAAAATGAACAAAAAAGAATTAAAAAAAGTGGAGTTAGTATGGGGGTTACTAGGGACAGAAATCAGGAGTCCCACCCAGAGGAAGACTTGGGTGGGGAGGAGACAGGGGATGAGACCATCATGAATGTCTCACATTCAGCCAGTTTAGTGCTAGTTAACTAGGGTATAAGTAATATATTGTTTAAAAGTGTTAAGCTTTGGGTAGAAAGGATGACAGGCAGAGTAGAAATGATCATTGATGTTAAGTGCCTCAGCTACAACTTGGTTTATTTGAGAAGTGAAAGCTCCCCCATTGTTGCACTCTAAAGAGTTGGGCAGGGCCAAAACGAGGTAGCATCTCCTTTAGCAAAAACTCTGAGCCAGGGAATACTTTTACCCAATTAGTAAAAGTGTCAACAACCACAACAACAACCCAAAAACAGTTTGAAGGAGCCATGTGTAAAATCAATCTGCCAGTCCTCCCCAAGGTCTGTACCCTTCTAGATGGGCTTCAGGATAGGAGGAGGTTTCACAGATCCTTCGGGATTTTTCACAGAGGATTAGAGGGGCTTTCCTCTATTCTAAAGCTCTGGTAAGGGTAATGAGTCGGGCCCTCTGACCAGAGGTCCGGGGAAGTGGCTTAGCCTCTAAGGTGCTATTGAGGCTCATTCAAAAGTAACCTGCCTTCCTTTTCTCCAGTAAAAACTGGAGAGCTATCAGGGAGCAGGGTATCAGGGAACCAGAGAATCAAATCAGGGATGCCTAACAGAGGGGCATGATACCTGCTAAGCTTCCCATTAGTAAGCCACTGATGACCTTTGCTTCCCAAATGCTCTGAACCGAGTGGGGAGTTAAAATCACGAATGCATGGCCTAGGATGAGTTTGGAGGCTTCCTCAATTAGGAGGGCTATGGCAGCCACTGCTCTAAGGCAGGAAGGTCACCTCAAGGACACCAAGTTAAGTTGCTTTGAGAAGTAAGCAACAGCCTGGAATAGGATCCAAGGGACTGAGTCAAGATCCCCAAAGCCTGGCTCGCCCTTCATCAACATACGGAGTAAAAGGCTTTCTAAGAGAGGTAAGGCTATTAAAGGGGCAAAGGTCACTTTTGCTCCCAGGGTCATAAAAGCTTTGGCCTGATTAGAGCACCTCTCTAGAGGAAGTGTGTCAGGGCCTTGAATAGCTACAAAATCCTGCTATGCCCAGGAAAGTACGCAGTTATTTCTTTGAGACGGTTTCAGGGAGTGACAAGATCTAAACCACACTGAAGATGTTTCAGATTTTGTTTCAATAATCAATAGAATAACAGATCTCATAGTGTATTAATTTAGGGACCTAATTTCATAGGTAAATATCTACTCAATTACAAAATTATTTAGGATATAATGACTACATATTTTCAGATTGAAAATAGCAACATCTTACATATTTGAATTGTGCTCATGGCTTCTACCGACCACTTGCTCTGATTATAGAAACTTGCTACAAGAGAAAAAAACAGGAACATGAATACAATAGCATAACAGGAGAACACATCCTTAATCTCTATTTAGCAACCAATCATGCAGTAAAAATACAAATTCGAAAATCAAAATAATGAGAGTTACTGTCCCAAGAAATTTCATCTCAATAGTAAGTTTCACCAACTAGAAGCTTCAGGTCCATATAAAAACAAAAAAGAAATCTTACAAACCATTGTGCATAATTTATCAAATGTGCTTGCAAGACACAGTCAAAACTAGTGCAGGAATATCAGGTTAAAATTCTGCTCTGGGTACTTCAAGAAAGCATTAAATCATATTTGTTACCATCTTTGTTAAACAAGAAGACTATTATGCACTTAAATAAATATTAAATAATTTGCTGAAGACAGATGGAGAACTTGGTAGAAATAATCATTTTCAGAGAACTTGCAGTTCTAACAAACCTCTTGTTTCTTGCATTGCTAAGCAGTGGAATTTTTGATACAGCATCAAAAATGACTTTGCCTTAAAGTAGCCATAAATATGAAAAATAAAAAGATTCACTTATTTTTTTTATAATTTTTTTATTATATATATATATATTTTTTTTTTTATAATATTATCCCTTGTATTCATTTTTCCAAATTATCCCCCCCTCCCTCTATTCCCTCCCCCCGATGACAGGCATTTTACATGTGTTACCATATAGTCTAGATACAATACATGTGTGTGAATATCATTTTCTTGTTGCACAATAAACTTTAGATTCCGAAGGTACATGTAACTTGGGCAGACAGATATTAGTGCTAACAATTTACATTCCCCTCCCAGTGTTTCTTCTCTGGGTGTATCTACCTCTGTCCATCATTGATCAACTGGAAGTGAGTTGGCTCTTCTTTATGTTGAAGGTTTCCACTTCCATCAGAATACATCCTCATACAGCATTGTTGTTGAAGTGTACAGTGATCTTCTGGTTCTGCTCATTTCACTCAGCATCAGTTGATTTAAGTCTCTCCAGGCCTCTCTGTATTCCTCCTGCTGGTCATTTCTTACCGAGCAATAATATTCCATAACCTTCATATACCATAATTTACCCAACCATTCTCCAATTGATGGACATCCATTCATCTTCCAGTTTCTAGCTACAACAAAAAGAGCTGCCACAAACATTTTGGCACATATATGTCTCTTTCCGCTCTTTAGTATTTCTTTGGGATATAAGCCCAGTAGTAGCGCTGCTGGATCAAAGGGTATGCACAGTTTGATAACTTTTTGGGCATAATTCCAGATTGCTCTCCAGAATGGCTGGATTCTTTCGCAACTCCACCAGCAATGTATTAGTGTCCCAATTTCCCCACATCCCCTCCAACATTTATCATTATTTGTTCCTGTCATCTTAGCCAATCTGACAGGTGTGTAATGGTATCTCAGAGTGGTCTTAATTTGCATTTCTCTGATCAGTAGTGATTTGGAACACTCTTTCATGTGAGTGGATATAGTTTCAATTTCTTCCTTTGAGAATTGTCTGTTCATATCCTTTGACCATTTATCAATTGGAGAATGGTTTGATTTCTTATAAATCAGGGTCAGTTCTCTATATATTTTGGAAATGAGACCTTTGTCAGAATCTTTGTTTTTAAAAATATTTTCCCAATTTGTTACTTCCCTTCTAATCTTGTTTGCATTAGTATTGTTTGTACAGAAACTTTTTCGTTTGATGTAATCAAAATCTTCTATTTTGTGATCAATAATGATCTCTAGTTCTCCTCTGGTCATAAATTCCTTCCTCCTCCACAAGTCTGAGAGGTAGATTATCCTCTGTTCCTCTAATCTATTTATTATCTCCCTCTTTATGCCTAAATCATGGACCCATTTTGATCTTATCTTGGTATATGGTGTTAAGTGTGAATCCATATCTAATTTCTGCCATACTAATTTCCAGTTTTCCCAACAGTTTCTTCCGAATAATGAATTTTTGTCCCTAATGTTGGTATCTTTGGGTTTGTCAAAGATTAGATTGCTATAGATGTACCCTTTTTTGTCCTTTGTATCTAATCTGTTCCACTGATCTACCGGTCTATTTCGTAGCCAATACCAAATGGTTTTGGTGACTGCTGCTATATAATATAGCTTTAGATCAGGTACACTTAGACCACCTTCCTCTGAGTTTTTTTTCATTAGTTCCCTTGCAATTCTCGACCTTTTATTCTTCCATATGAATTTTGTTGTTATTTTTTCTAGGTCATTGAAATAGTTTCTTGGGAGTCTGATTGGTATAGCACTAAATAAATAGATTAGTTTGGGGAGTATTGTCATCTTTATTATATTCGCTCGGCCTATCCAAGAGCACTGAATGTCTTTCCAATTATTTAAATCTGATTTTATTTTTGTGGCAAGTGTTTTGTAATTTTGCTCATATAATTCCTGACTATTCTTTGGTAGATCGATTCCCAAATATTTTATACTCTCAACATTTGTTTGGAATGGAATTTCTCTTTGTATCTCTTGCTGTTGCATTTTGTTAGTGATATATAAAAATGCTGAGGATTTATGTGGATTTATTTTGTATCCTGCCACTTTGCTGAAATTTTGAATTATTTCTAGTAGCTTTTTAGCAGAGTCTTTGGGGTTCTCTAATCATACCATCATGTCATCTGCAAAAAGTGATAGTTTAATTTCCTCATTTCCTACTCTAATTCCTTGAATCTCTTTCTCGGCTCTTATTGCCGAGGCTAGCGTTTCTAGTACTATATTGAATAGTAATGGTGATAGTGGGCAACCTTGTTTCACTCCTGATCTTACTGGGAAAGGTTGCAGTTTATTTCTATTACATATTATGCTTACTGAAGGTCTTAAATATATGCTCCTGATTATTCTAAGGAATAGTCCATTTATTCCTATACTCTCAAGAGTTTTTAGTAGGAATGGATGTTGGATTTTGTCAAATGCTTTTTCTGCATCTATTGAGATGATCATATGGTTCTTATTAATTTGATTATTAATATGGTCAATTATATTAATAGTTTTCCTAATATTAAACCAGCCCTGCATTCCTGGAATAAATCCTACTTGATCATAGTGTATTATCTTGGAGATGATTTTCTGAAGTCTTTTTGCTAATATCTTATTTAAGATTTTAGCATCAATATTCATTAAGGAGATTGGTCTATAATTTTCTTTCTCAGTTTTCGATCGACCTGGTTTAGGTATCAGTACCATGTCTGTGTCATAAAAGGAGTTTGGTAGGACTCCTTCATCTCCTATTTTTTCAAATAATTTATATAACATTGGGGCTAATTGTTCTTTAAATGTTTGGTAGAATTCACATGTGAATCCATCTGGCCCTGGGGATTTTTTCCTGGGGAGTTGATTAATAGCTTGTTCTATTTCTTTTTCTGAAATGGGACTATTTAAGCAATTTATCTCCTCCTCTGTTAATCTAGGGAGCCTATATTTTTGGAGGTAGTCATCCATTTCACTTAAGTTATCAAATTTATTGGCATAAAGTTGGGCAAAGTAACTCCTTATTATTTCTCTAATTTCCTCTTCATTGGTGGAAAGATCCCCCTTTTCATTTGTAAGACTATCAATTTGATTTTCCTCTTTCTTTTTTTTGATCAAATTTACCAAAGGTTTATCTATTTTATTGGCTTTTTCATAAAACCCAACTCTTGGTTTTATTTATTAATTCAATAGTTTTTTTACTTTCAATTTTATTGATTTCTCCTTTTAATTTTTGTATTTCAAGTTTAATTTTTGGTTGGGGGTTTATAATTTGGTCTTTTTCTAGCCTTTTAAGTTGTAAGCCCAATTCGTTAATCTTCTCTTTCTCAATTTTCTTCAAATAAGCCTCTAAAGATATAAAATTTCCCCTTATTACTGCTTTAGCTGCATCCCAAAGATTTTGATATGATGTCTCATCATTGTCATTATCTTGGGTGAAATTGTTAATTGTTTCTATAATTTGCTCTTTCACCCAGTCATTCTTTAAGATGAGATTATTCAGTTTCCAATTACTTTTTGGTCTATTTACCCCTAACTTTTTACTGAATGTAGCTTTTATTGCATTGTGATCTGAGAAGAAGGCATTTATTATTTCTGCCTTCCTACATTTAATTTTGAGATCTTTATGTCCTAATATATGGTCAATTTTTGTATAGGATCCATGAACTGCTGAGAAGAAAGTATATTCCTTTCTATTGCCATTCAGTTTTCTCCAAAGGTCTATCATACCTAGTTTTTCTAATGTTCTATTTACTTTTTTAATTTCTTTCTTGTTTGTTTTGTGGTTTAAAAAGATTCACTTATTAACAACAGAAGCAATTAATTGGAGGAGGGGAGTCATGAGCTGCAGTGAATGGGTTTGTTTTTTCACTTCTTTAGGACTAGCCCTCAGGGAGGGAAAAGGTGCATAAAACTTTCACCTTTCCGTCCCCTTCCCTCATGCTACATGGTATCTTTCCTATCCCACTATGTTTTTCTATCCCACTTCACCTCCTTACAGCTAACTACCTCTTTTAGGGTGCTAAGTCCCTTTCAGGATTTAGCCTGCCAGTTAAGAGCTTGCCCCAACCTCATGGAGTATTCCCTTTCTCCTGGTAAATGGTAAATTCTTTTTTTTTTTTTCCTCTGTCTTATTTACTGGTTTAATCTTTATAATATTATATTCTTTTCCTCTCTTTACATCTCATGTCATCTTTTTTTTTTTTTAATTCATTTTTCCAAATTATCCCCTCCCTCCCTCCACTCCCTCCCCCCATGACAGGTAATCCCATACATTTTACATGTGTTACAATATAACCTAGATACAATATATGTGTGTAAATGCCAGTAAATGGTAAATTCCACTAAGAAACTTGTCCTTCCTTTCCATCTTGCTCCTCTCTGTGCCTTCACATCTCTCTCTCTCTCTTTCTCACAACCTATCAAATCAATAATCCTTAATAATTTTAAGTTTCAATATTACAATAACCTCTACTTAATTAGCAATTTCCAAATTTTAATAAATGATAGCCAAATAAACATAGCCTAGCCTTTCACAAAAATGGATAAGAATCTCAAGTAATTTATCGTCATTTCCAATTTTAACATATACACCAATTAAAAGGCTTATTTTAAAAATTGGTACTTTACCTTATGATATTCTAACTAGATGTTCCATTCAAACTATCAATTGCTCTTTGAGGAGGGGTGAGGGAAAGGAGGGGAAAATCTGAAACACAAGGCTATGCAAAAGTCAATGTTGAAAAATTATCCATGCATCTGTTTTGAAAATAAAAAGCTTTAAAAATAAAATAAAATGATGCTTTTAAAAAACGTTAAGATTCACAATATAGCTAATATCTGAACAACTTTGGACCAAATTTCATAAAACTAATACATATGTCTGTTAGGTTCTTACTAAGTAATTACTAAGTAATGTCTTATTAAGTAAGAACCTAATATCTCATTATCTCATTAGCACTTAGTAAGAACCTAACATATGTCCAGCAGAGCTGACAAAATTTTAAAGCATAGCTCATAAATTTTAGAAATTACCTAATACACATTTTAGAAAGGAACATATTTCATCTAAATAAGGAATACAAACATGGGACCTCTTAAGTTACCAGAACTTTGTTTTAACAATCTATATATTTTTTTTAACTTAAAATAAAATACAAATACAAACTCATTCCTTCATTAATGAACCTATAGACCAAACAAGTTATTCCTCAGGAATAATCATCTTACAAAATAGTTTCAAGAAGTTTAACAAATTTACAATTTAAGAGGAATTCTAGAAAAAGACTCCTCTTCACTTCTTGTCTGTTTACTTTGTTTGATTGACATCAGCTTTCTTTGTTCTCTTTTACCTCTACCCATTCAGCTTCATACTCTCAGGTCTTCAGGCTTTTAAAGTGCAAACCTTATCCAGATAAAGTTTGGCTCTTTTTTTCCCCCAGATACAAATTTTTAGTTACAAGCCAAATCTTAGTTCTACAATTTTAGAATGAAACTATTATCGATTGTTTTTGCTAGTCCACACAAATCTTTTTCTCTTTCCTCTGTGAATCAGAAGAGGCTTGCAGACTAGTCTGCTGCCAGGTTTTAAAAGTAGTCAATTGCTTTGTTTTTCTTTTTTTCCCAAAATCCCAAACTCTTAAATCTTCTGCTAACATAGTGCAAAAAAATTACAATTTACATAAAACTGCTTTTACTATCACATCTCAAATAACAAATTTCACATATTTTTTCTCTCCCTCCCATCCTTCTTTCCAATTTTTCTTCCTTCCTCCCTCTCTCTTTCTCCTCTCCTTTACATGTCTTTCCTTCAGAAGAGAATGGGGAAAGAGGGAAGAAAAAGAAAAGAAGTTCTCGTTACTCTATGCACTGTCCTCCTCCTGGAAGCTTTAATTTAGTTGAATGGCTTCCAAATTACTTTACACATACACAAAATTCATTCATCTCAACATTGGCATTGTATGTTGGGCACAGCTGAAAACCCATATAGTTATAAATATGGAGCAATTAAATCCAATAACATAAACACTCACATAGCATTTGTTTTATGCTAGACACATTTCCAATCATGAAATAACTAATTGCCAACTCCCCCACCATTGCTCTCAATTTCTATAGCTAACTTAATTTCTATAGCCCCCAGCTTGGCCAGAGCTGGGATCACAGGAAAAAGTCAGGCTTTTTTTTTTTCTTTTAAGACAGGAGTCAAGGGTGTTAAGAAATCTTTCCCAGCATTCTAACTGAAGCCTAGTTTTCTTCTTGCTGGCTGCATTTTAAATCTTTCCAAATAATAAAATCTAGGTCCCAGAACAGACATGGCACAAACATTCTGCAGAGAGACACAGACAAAAATTACATGGAAGAGGACCATCCCTTCCCTACACAAAGCGGCAATATCTCATCAAGTGCAGTTTTGCTTCGAAGATTTGGTTTGAACTCCTCTGTCCCCTCTCCCTGTGGCAAGGGCATCTCCAGGCTCATGGCTTGAGATCCTGTAAGACACTGAGCCTCTCAATTTGGATCCCCGAGCCTGGAGGGGTCTCCCCATTCCAGCAGTCATCCAGAGCTCCCCTGGCTCGGTGCCGTTTATCAGGACTTCCTTCTGGCTTCCTAGGCAGCACCCTTTAACCTTGGACCACTGAGCCTGATGATCCCAGAGTCGCCTTCTGCCTAAAGGCAGCTCAAGGACACAGGCAGCTCCCATCTCTGGATTGTGCCCACACAAGTCACCTAACTGTTCACTTGCCCTCGGGCTTCTTCTTCAGAGACTTGTGCTCCTGTTTGTATCTGGGGGCCTCTCTTCAGGCCCATACTTCACAGAGACCTGATCTCAAGCATGCTCAGAGAAAACCCAGCCTGGCGCCTGTCCCACATCAGGACCCCAGCTGTCTCTCTGGGAAGTCACAGATCCCAGAAACTCTGTGCATGGTGCTAGACCCCCTTACCCAGACTGACTACTCAGAGGCATCTTCAGATACAAACAGGAAGCATTTATGAGGTCCTTGCAAGGAGAGGGCCAAGCACTCCAGCTGAGCAGACCTGGAACCTCTCAACTCCTATTTCACAGCATTGTGTTTGGCCCAGAGAGCCAAAATTAGTGAATTGATTAAATAACAAAAGACTTGGATTCATTGGATGGGCTGAAAAGGAAGTGGCCATTGACCAAGGGCAGCAATGCTGATACTTCCTGGGGGTCACGTGACTTCCTGCAATTTAGGTCTAGGGTCTGGTCCACTCTATCTCAGACTTTTTTTTTTTAACTTCATTTGTTTTTAATTATAGTTTTTATTTACCAGATATATGCATTTTACAGCACTGACAATTGCCAAACCTTTTGTTCCAATTTTTCCTCTCCTTTTCCCCACCCTCTCCCCCCAGATGGCAGGTTGACCAATACATGTTAAATATGTCAAAGTATAAATTAAATACAATATATGTATATATGTCCATACAGTTATTTTGATGTACAAAAAGAATCGGACTTTGAAATAGTGTACAAGTAGCTGGTGAAGGAAATAAAAAATGCAGGCGGACAAAAACAGAGGGAATAGAAATTCTATGTAGTGGTTCATAGTCATCTCCCAGAGTTCTTTCCTGGGTGTAACTGGTTCAGTTCATTACTGCTCTATTGGAGCTGATATGGCTCATCTCATTGTTGGAGAGGGCCTCATCCATCAGAATTGATCATCATACAGTATTGTTTTTGAAGTATAAAATGATTTCCTGGTCCTGCTCATTTCACTCAGCATCAGTTGATTTAAGTCTCTCCAGGCCTCTCTATATTCCTCCTGCTGGTCATTTCTTACAGAACAATAATATTCCATAATATTCATATACCACATATATGAAGGTTATGGAATATTATTGCTCGGTAAGAAATGACCAGCAGGAGGAATATAGAGAGGCCTGGAGAGACTTAAATCAACTGATGCTGAGTGAAATGAGCAGAACCAGAAGATCACTGTACACTTCAACAACAATACTGTATGAGGATGTATTCTGATGGAAGTGGAAATCTTCAACATAAAGAAGATCCAACTCACTTCCAGTTGATCAATGATGGACAGAGGTAGCTACACCCAGAGAAGAAACACTGGGAAGTGAATGTAAATTGTTAGCACTAATGTCTGTCTGCCCAGGTTGCATGTACCTTCGGATTCTAATGTTTATTGTGCAACAAGAAAATGATATTCGCACACATGTATTGTACTTAGACTATATTGTAACACATGTAAAATGTATGGTATTGCCTGTCGTCGGGGGGAGGGAATAGAGGCAGGGGGGGTAATTTGGAAAAATGAATACAAGGGATAATATTATAAAAAAAAAATATATATATATATATATATATATAATAAAAAAAATATATTCATATACCACAATTTATTCAGCTATGCTCTATTTGATGGGCATCCACTCAGTTTCCAGTTTCTGGTCACTACAGAGAGGGATGCCACAAACATTCTTGCACATACAGGTCCCTTTCCCTTCTTTAAGATCTCTTTGGGATATAAGCCCAGTAGTAACACTGCTGGGTCAAAGGGTATGCACAGTTTGATAACTCTTTGAGCATAGTTCCAAATCATTCTCCAGAATGGCTGGATGTATTCACAATTCCACAAACAATGTATGTGTCCCTGTTTTCCCACATCCCCTCCAACATTGCACATTATTTTTCCCTGTCATTCTAGCCAATCTAAGAGGTGTGTAGTGGTATCTCAGAGTTGTCTTAATTTGCATTTCCTGATTAATAATGACTTGGAGCATCTTTTCATATGATTAGCAATAGTTTCAATTTCTTCATCTGAGAATTGTCTGTTCATATCCTTTGACCACTTATCAATTGGAGAATGGGTTGATTTCTTATAAATTAGAGTCAGTTCTCTATATATTTTGGAAATGAGGCCTTTATCAGAGATTTTAACTGTAAAAATGTATTTCCCAGTTTATTGCTTCCCTTCTAATCTTATCTGCATTAGTTTTGTTTGTACAAAAACCTTTCAATTTTATATAATCAAACTTTTCTATTTATCTCATAGACTTTTTGAGAAATCTTCACCTGGTCCCACTCAGTCCTTAAGGGGTTTACATTGAGGAGGTGGGAATAGTACAAAGCGATTTGGAGGAGAGGAACAAAAACAGCTTATTCTACTTGAGTAGAGTCTGAAAGAAAACTAGGAATTTTCAGAGCCTAAATGAGATGGGGAAGGCTTCCCAGACTTAAGGATCGTGTAGTCCAAAGATGAGGAGACAGGAAATGGAATGGCAGCCAGATATGAAAAACAGTAATAAGGCCAGACTTGATGGGGTTCATGGGATGCCGCTTCTAGGGGAAATATAGCAGTAATCCTAAGGCCCCAGATCTTAGAATGCTATTGTTCTAACAATTTATTTGTCAAGAATCCTTAAGTTTTCTGGCCTTATGAATACTATAGTATAGTCCTACAAACATTGCTGACTGTCAGACAATCTGTCAGTCAGTGATAACCAAGTTCCTGAGACAATAGTGAATAGACCACCTCTCAAACCTACCTGTAAGCCATAAAATTAGCAAATAAGTAACATGAAGCTCCTGTTCTAACTTTTTCCCATAAATTTCTCTCTTGCTTCTGGTTCTTTGGTAAATTCTTTTGAAACTTACCCCACTACAATTGGCATTACAATTATAATAAACTTTGCCCTTGACTTGGAGATGGGTTCAAGCCTGAAAATTCTTTTGAGATGACACTGGTCTATGACCCCAACCTTTCAGGGTCTCCTTTGAACCTCCACATTTGGTGGTCTGTACAGGAAGAGTCTGGTCTTCCTTGGCTTTACCCTCTCCTTGTCAAGGTAAGCTCCACATTCTTTTCTCCCTCAATCTTGTAGTTGGGACATCCCAAGCATCTAAAAGCTTATCTGGGTCATCTTAAGATACACGCTCAGAAAATTTTCCTTGACTGGGGATACTTGGGCTTGGAAATTCTTGCAATTTTTTGTAATGTTTCTAGAGAGCCTTTGCCAACGTTTGACCCTCCCTGGTATTGCAGAGGAGACGAGGCGCTATAGGATGGATTTTGTAAAAAGGTAACCTTTGCCACTTTTTTCACACTGGAGGACGTGCTATTGAAATTTCATTTCTTTTGACAAAAATGGGACAGTCCTCTTCCATGTCATTTTGTTTGTCTCTGTGTCTCTGTGCAGAATGTTATGTTATAATGACTAACAGAATTAGATTTTGTTACTTGGAAAGATTTAAAATGCAGCCAGCAAGAAGAAACACTTCTATGCTGTACTTAGGGAAAGATTTCTTAACATCCTTGACTTCCATCTTCAAAGGGGAAAAGCTGGACTTTTTTCTGTAGACCCCAATTCTGACCACACTGGGAGCTACAGAAACAAAGATAGCTAATTAAAATTATAGAACTATTAAAATAATGGTTTTGATTTTCAAGGTTTTGAGAGTTGCAATTTTAGGGAGGTTGGCAATTAGTTATTTTAAGATTACAAGAGAAAATTCCTGAGACATTAGCGATAATTCTAGGAATTTAACCTATTCTGAAAGAAGGGAGTAGAAAAGGAAAAAAAAAAACACCTAGATAAATAGCAACTTTTTGTGAACCCTTCCTTATTCCTATTTTTTTCAGAGTCCCCTTCTGTTCCATTTATAAAGGAAATATGATGCACTTTACATAAAGGCTAAACTAGTACCCCAGAAGGTATTAAGAAATCCTCTCTACAATCCTGACCACTCAGCATGCTCCTCTCCCATGAGTCTTGAGGATCTCTCAATTGTGGGGACTGCTGACAAGAGAAATAATAATGGTTGTTGTGAAGATCATTTGATTGCAAAAGTGCTTAGCATAAAGCAAATGCTACATGAATGTTATCTCTTTTATTTGATATAATTGGCGCTCTTTAACCTGACTCCCTGAGCCAAACGGATGGATAGCCGAGAGGTAAGGGTTTTGGTAGTGAACACGTGGGTCTTCTGACCAGGTGTTCACTAAGGAACCAACAAGTCAGGGCATCAAGTCAGGGCTTTATGTGAGTAATAAAGGCTTTTAAGATTACACTTGGATGTTCTTGATTGCGCTACCGGTTATTAAGCTATAGATTCAAAAGATCATGGCCAGAGACCTTTGAAAGCCTCAGAGGAGGCAAGCCAGGTAGAGTTGACACTGCAAAGGTCAGTGGTCAAAGGTACTCTGTTGGGCCTAGGACAGACTAGTAGTTGTAACTGCCAGGAGTGCATGTTACAAATGGGCTTTTATTTGTGGCCAACATATAACACCTATATTGAGATAAATGATTTTTTGTCTATGTTTAAAGTAATTTGGAAGCAAATTCAACTAAATTAAGATTACCACACTTGGGCTCCCTAGGATTAGGAGGATAGTGCATGAAGAAAGAAAGTCTCTCTTCCTTCTCCTTTCCCTCCTCTCCTGCCTGCATCCAGGGATACATGGATGGTAGAGTGAGAGAGAAAGAAAGAAAATATACTCAGATTGGTGAATTTTGTTATTTGAGATATGATAATAAAAACAGTTTTAAAGGAAAGTTCTAATCATAACCCACTAAAAAGATATGTAAATTGTAATCTATTTGCACTGACAGTGTTAACAGAAGATTTGAGTTTATGAATTTTTTTAAAACTCTGGCAGCAAATAGCCTGCTTTTCCATTATCTGGAGTTACACTTTGGGCACCCTGCCAATAAAAACTGGCACTTGACCCTTTTCAGCTCACAAAAGAGAAAAGGTTCATGTGAATTAGAAATAACCAAATGGCAATATAATGTGTATGAAACATTTAATTAGAATTTAGGGAATCTTATAAACTAAAGTTCAGTCCTTTAGAATTGGGGAAAAGAATGAAAATGAATATTTATACTGACTTCAAATATACTTTTCATGTTTTGCATGGGGGCTATATGAAAAGAAAGTAGATTTTTGACAACCAAATATCCCCCCATTAAATATGCAGTGGAACAATTACTGCAAGCTGTCCATGGACCTAAAGAGGTTTCTGTTATGTTTTGTAAAAGAAGGAGGATTCACTTCAGGCCAAGGGAAACAGGCTTGCAGATTCAGCCACCTGTGCTGCTGCTTATTTGCCCCTGACCATGGCACCTTTAATTCTCCAACTCCTGGCTCCTGCATTCTCTCATAGCTCCCAGGGAAAATAAATTCTGGACGGACTGTTAAAAAAAGATCTATCTGAAGGAGGGGTAACATACTTAGGGGAGGATTAGCAGAAGGATTTTACATATATGCCACCCCCACAGGGGTTTGAAACTGCTTTTGGTTTTTGTTAACACCTGAACTAATTGGGTAAAAGCCTTCCCTTGTAAGACTGAAAAAGCTCTAGCGTTTTTTTTGCTAAAAGAGATCATACTCATTTTCCCCAAATTCCTGTTTTTGTTTTAGGGCCAATGAGTGCAACATTGTGGCCTTCAGTGAGTATGAACTTTACAGATATTGTAGGAAAAGCTGTTTGGATGAGAGTGGGTGAGATTTCTGGCTACTGTCCCTAGTAACCTCCATACTAATTCTACTTTTCCTTATTTTTCTTTTTTTCATATTTAGTCCTTGCATTTTAATATACTTGTGAGAGTTGCTTCTTCCAGACTTCAAGTCATGAAATTCCAACCATTTGGTCAACCTGAAATTCCCTGACACCTGATTCTGACATTCAGCACTGGACACTGCTGCTGCTGCCTACAAGTCACTTATCTCCCCTTTTCAGTCTCCCCATTGGGTAGGACTGGCTCTTCGCCCCTTGTCAGCCTGAAGTAGCTTCAGAAGATGAGACCTTCGTCCCTTTGTCCCAAATGACTCTGGGTCTGGACTGTTTGAGGTGGGAATAATGGGATAATGGCCCTGAGCCCCCCAAGCTTCCATAGTGCTGTAGTTCCATGGCTGTCAAATGCCAATCTGATAGTCTGTGATGACAGGATTTCCAAAACAGATAGTGGGAGTTGGTGGAAGTGAGGTCTCTGGTTCCTGTTCATTGCTTTAAGTAGCTTGCTTATGTGCTTAATCATAAGGATAGTTCAAGATTTAGCCAAATTCAGGAGTAGCTAAAGTGCTTCCTGAAAGCTTCCACTGATATTCAGGGGTTGGTTCTAAATGGTAGAGGGCAGATTACAGTTAGTACTGAAGAGGGACCAGCCTGAAGGCCCAGGTCACAGAAATGCCCTAGAGGAAGATGTATATATTGGGGTGAGAAATCTTCAAATGGATGAAAAAGAAGGGGGACTGAATGGGATCAGGAGAAGCTTTCTCGAGAAATCTTTGAGATGGAGTGGGTAAGACCCTAGATCTAAGTTTCAGGAAGTCACTGTAATCCTTATTCTCAGAGGGTAGGACAGAAAGGGTCAGACCCAAGATCTAAGCTTCAGGAAGTTACATGACCCACAGGAAGTAGACAGCCTTGCTGACCATCGCTCAATGGTTACTTCCTTTTCAATCCATCCAATGAATCCAAGTCTTTTGTTACATAATTGATTCCCTGTTTCTGGGCCCAGGGCCACACATCCTGCTGCTAGGAGATGGAAGCTGAAAGGCTTGGGTCTCTCCTTGTAAGGACCAAATAAATATTTTCTCCTTGTATCTGAAGATGCTTCTGAATAGTCACTTTGGGTAGACCATCTCACATTTGCCTGGATCCCAGGTGCCTAGCATAGTGCACATAGTAAACCTGTAATACTTCTTGATTAATTGGCTTACCTAGCCTTTCACAGATGAGCAATATCATGTCACTAATGAACTTGATTTTAATCCTCTGTATTTCTTAGGGAAATGTTCTTCCAGACAGCAGATAGCTCAGTCCATAAGACTTCTATGCTTCCTACCCAAGGTTAGAGAATCACTCCTTTTCTTTTTAGCTAATCTTGGGATCAGAAATGTCCCCTTTGTACCCCTAGTTCCTCCTAATCTATTCTAAACCCCACCCCCATGCTTTTTTCAAGTAACTGAAATCACTTCTCAAGTTCAGATACTTTCCAGCATTCACCAAATACATTATTACACTAGTGAGCAATCTGTGAAGCTATCAGAGGTTTCCCCTAGGTGACATAGCCTTCCGTGAACACATGTTGATCAGATATCTAGCCAATTATGCCAGACTGCTGATCCCCATTCTTTAAATCATGGCCATTGGAATTATGGATTAACATAAGGATGCCTAGATTTATCTAAATGTAGTCTTCCCCCCACCTCTGAAGCATGCTCATATGGATTGCAGACAAGATTATGGAAATTTGAGCTAGGTCTGCTTCTGGGCAAGTGTGATGGAAACTCTTCTTCCCTCCTCCCTTCCCAATTCCCCCATTTTAGAATCACCACACATATCCTCTGAGAGCTTTCTGGTGTCCGTGAATTCTCAAAGATTCATACTGTGTGATGACAAAAACAAAATTCTTTTAATTGCTTGTGAATCCAAACCTCTGCAGTAACCTACTAAATGGGTTGTCCCTGCCCATTGTATTTCTGAGAAAAGAATGTGAACACACTTTAAAGTTTAATCAACATGATTAATATTTTTCCATCACTTTCTGGTTTAGAGAGCCAACAAAACCAATAAATCAAACCCTGAGTGTAGTGTTTGCCAATTTCCATAGGTTTTGCCGATTTCTTTTCTTTTTTTAATTTTTAAAATTATTTTTATAATTATAACATTTTTTGACAGTACATATATATAGGTAATTTTTTACAACATTATCCCTTGTACTCCTTTCTTTTCTGAATTTTCCCCCTCCTTCCCTCCACCCTCTCCCCTAGATGGCAGGCATTCCCATACATATTAAATATGTTATAGTATATTCTAGGTACAATATATATGTGGAGAACCGAATTTTCTTCTTCTTCTTCTTGTTGCAAAGGAAGAATTTGATTCAGAAGGTAAAAATAACCTGGGGAGAAAAACAAAACATCTAACAGTTTACACTCATTTCTCAGTGTTCCTTCTCTGGGTGTAGCTGATTCTGATTGATCAATTGGAACTGAATTAGATCTTCTCTTTGTCGAAGATATCCACTTCCATCAGAATACATCCTCATCCTCATACAGTATTGTTGTTGAAATATATAATGATCTCCTGGTTCTGCTCATTTCACTCAGCATCAGTTCATGTAAGTCTCTCCAAGCCTCTCTGTATTCCTCCTGTTGGTCATTTCTTACAGAATAGTAATATTCCATAACATTCATACACCATAATTTACCCAACCATTCTCCAATTGATGGACATCCATTCATCTTCCAGTTTCTAGCCACTACGAAAAGGGCTGCCACAAACATTTTGGCACATACAGGTCCCTTTCCCTTCTTTAGTGTTTCTTTGGGATATAAGCCCAGTAGTAGCACTGCTGGATCAAAGGGTATGCACAGTTTGATAACTTTTGGGGCATAATTCCAGATTGCTCTCCAGAATGGCTGGATTCTTTCACAACTCCACCAACAATGCATCAGTGTCCCAGTTTTCCCACATCCCCTCCAACATTCATCATTATTTGTTCCTGTCATCTTAGCCAATCTGACAGGTGTGTAGTGGTATCTCAGAGTTGTCTTAATTTGCATTTCTCTGATCAATAGTGATTTGGAACACTCTTTCATGTGAGTGGAAATAGTTTCAATTTCATCATCTGAAAATTGTCTGTATCCTTTGATCATTTATCAATTGGAGAATGGCTTGATTTCTTATAGAGTCAATTCTCTGTATATTTTGGAGATGAGGCCTTTATAGAATCTTTAACTGTAAAAATGTTTTCCCAATTTGTTACTTCCCTTCTAATCTTGTTTGCATTAGTTTTGTTTGTACGAAAGCTTTTTAATTTGATGTAATCAAAATTTTCTATTTTGTGATCAATAATGATCTCTAGTTCTCCTTTGGTCACAAACTCCTTCCTCCTCCACAAGTCAGAGAGGTAAACTATCCCATATTCATGGACTCATTTTGTTCTTACCTTAGTATGTGGTGTTAAGTGTGGGTCCATGCCTAGTTTCTGCCATACTAATTTCCAGTTTTCCCAATAGTTTTTTCCAAATAATGAATTCTTATCCCAAAAGTTGGGATCTTTGGGTTTGTCAAACACTAGATTGCTATTTTTATTCACTATCTTGTCTTGTGAACCTAACCTATTTCACTGATAAACTAGTCTATTTCTTAGCCAATACCAAATGGTTTTGGTGACTGCTGCTTTATAATACAGTTCTAGATCAGGTCTAGGCCACCTTCATTTGATTTTTTTTTTCATTACTTCCCTTGAAATTCTTGACCTTTTGTTCTTCCATATGAATTTTGTTGTTATTTTTCCTAGGTCATTAAAATAGTTTCTTGGGAGTCTGATTGGTATAGCACTAAATAAATAATTAGTTTAGGAAGTGCTGTCATCTTGATTATATTCGCTCGGCCTATCCAAGAGCACTTAATGTCTTTCCAGTTATTTAAATATGACTTTATTTTTGTGGCAAGTGTTTTGTAATTTTGCACATATAATTCCTGACTCTCCTTTGGTAAATATATTCCCAAACATTTTATACTATCGACAGTTATTTTGAATGGAATTTCTCTTTGTATCTCTTGCTGTTGGATTGTGTTGGTAATGTATAGAAATGCTGAGGATTTATGTGAATTTATTTTGTATCCTGCAACTTCACTAAAGTTCTGAATTATTTCTAATAGCTTTTTAGCAGAGTCTTTGGGGTTTTATAAGTATACCATCATATCATCTGCAAAGAGTGATAGTTTGATTTCCTCATTTCCTACTCTAATTCCTTGAATCTCTTTCTTGGCTCTTATTGCCGAGGCTAGAGTTTCTAGTACTATATTGAATAGTAATGGTGATAGTGGGCAACCTTGTTTCACTCCTGATCTTACTGGGAAAGGTTCCAGTTTATCGCCATTACATATGATGTTTACTGATGGTTTTAAATATATGCTCCTGATTATTTTAAGGAATAGTCCATTTATTCCTATACTCTCAAGTGTTTTTAGTAGGAATGGATGTTGGATTTTATCAAATGCTTTTTCTGCATCTATTGAGATGATCATGTGGTTTTTGTTAATTTGGTTATTGATATAGTCGATTATGCTAATAGTTTTCCTAAAAATGAACACCAGCCCTGCATTCCTGGTATAAATCCCACTTGGTCATACTGTATTATCCTAGGGATGATTTTCTGTAGTCTTTTTGCTAATATTTTATTTAAGATTTTAGCATCAATATTCATTAGGGAGATTGGTCTATAATTTTCTTTCTCTGTTTTCAGCCTACCTGGTTTAGCTATCAGTAACATGTCTGTGTCATAAAGGGAATTTGGTGGGACTCCTTCAATCCCTATTTTTTCAAATAGTTTATATTGCATTGGAGTTAGTTGCTCTATAAATGTTTGGTAGAATTCACATGTAAATCCATCTGGTCCTGGGGTTTTTTCTTAGGGAGTTGGTTAATAGCTTGTTCTATTTTCTTTTTCTGAAATGGGACTATTTGCACTATTTACTTCTTCCTCTGTTAATCTGGGCAAGCTATATTTTTGAAGGTATTCTTCCATTTCATTTAAGTTATAGAATTTATTGGCATAAAGTTGGGCAAAGTAGCTCCTAACTATTGTTCTAATTTCCTCTTCATTAGTGGTGAGTTCTCCCTTTTCATTTTTAAGACTAACAATTTGCTTTTCCTCTTTCCTTTTTTTAATCAGATTTACTAAGGGTTTCTCTATTTTGTTGGTTTATTCATAGAACCAACTCTTAGTTTTATTAATTAATTCAATAGTTTTTTTACTCTCAATTTTATTAATCTCTCCTTTTATTTTTAGAATTTCAAGTTTTGTGTTTGGGGGTTTTTAATTTGTTCCTTTTCTAGCAATTTTAGTTGTAAGCCAAATTTGTTGACCTTCTCTTTCTCTATTTTATGCAAGTAGGCCTCTAGAGATATAAAACTTCCTCTTATTACTGCTTTGGCTGTATCCCACACATTTTGGTATGATGTCTCATTGTCATTTTCTTGGGTGAAGTTATTAATTATGTCTATGATTTGCTGTTTTACCCAATCATTCTTTAATATGAGATTATGTAATTTCCAATTATTTTTTGTTTTATTTTCCCCTGGCTTTTTATTGAATGTAATTTTCATTGCATTGTGGTCTGAAAAGGATGGATTTACTATTTCTGACTTACTGCATTTGATTTTGAGGTTTTTATGTCCTAGTATATGATCAATTTTTGTATAGGTTCCATGAACTGCTGAGAAGAAAGTGTTCTCCTTTCTGTCTCCATTTAGCTTTCGCCAAAGCTCTATCATATCAAAGTTTTCTAGTATTATATTTACCTCTTTGACTTTTTTCTTATTTATTTTGTGGTTTGATTTATCTAATTCTGAGAGTGCAAGGTTGAGATCTCCCACTATTATAGTTTTGTTATCTATTTCCTCTTGCAGCTCTCTTAATTTCTCTTTTAAGAATTTAGATGCTGCACCATTTGGTGTGTATACATTTAATATTAATACTGCTTCATTATCTATGCTATCCTTTAGCAAGATATAATGCCCTTCCTTATCTCTTTTAATTAGATCAATTTTTGTTTTTGCTTGATCTGAGATAAGGATAGCTACCCCTGTTTTTTTGGCTTCACCTGAAGCATAGTAGATTCTGCTCCACCCTTTTACTTTTATTCTGAATGTATCACCCTGTTTCAGGTGTGTTTCTCCGGTCCTCCTGAATTCAAGGCTGGTGCTCTATCCACTGCACCACTTAGCTGCCCCTCAATTCTAATTTTCAATGATGTTTTTTTCTTCACTCACTTTTTTTATATCTTTTTGTAATTGTCCAATTGAGTTTTTATCTTCTATGGAATTTTTTTCCATTTCATCAATTTAATTTTTTAGAGAGCTGTTTTCTTTTTCCAACTCACTAATTTTATTTCTCAATGATTTGATTTCTTTATCCACTCTGTCTTTAAATGAGTGGGATGACTTCTCCAGACTCTCTTGCCAAGCTTCCCTTTCCTTTCCCCATTTCTCTTCTAGCTCTCTTGTGAGAGCCTTTTTGATTTCCTCTATGAGAGTTTTGTGTATTGAGGAGCAGATCATATCCCCCTTAGGGGGATCGTGTCTGCGATCTGAGGCTCTAAGAATGCACTGAGTCACTCTGGGTGGGGGTGGGGATGGCCAGGTCCAGAGACGCTGGCTTTCCGGGGTTTTATTCTTTACCTCCCATGTTTACACTTTCTCCAATGCTCCTGGCTTGCAGCCAAGATGGAACATCCACACTGGGGTAAAAGTCTTTTTGCAGAAATGGAAGAGATCACACCCCTCCCCCCTCAGGTCTGCACAGTGTGAGCTGCCTGTCTCGCTCTCGCTGCCTGCCCTGCACCCAGTGTGTTCGTCCCCTCCCCCAAGCAGTCACAGACCTTTTCTGGCAATTTCAAGGATATCTTCTGTTGGTGATTATTTGTGGGTTTCTTTTCCGGTCAACCATTAATTCCAAGGCTTGTCATGAAGTAAATTCTGAGAGAAAACGCCGAGCTCAAGCAGTTGTGTGCCTTCTCTCCGCCATCTTGGCCAGAAGTCCGATTTAGCCGATTTCTAAGGTACAAAATTTAACAATTTGGCTCTTGAGCTAATTCAAAGTAACCTTCACATCTCTATCCCTGACCCCTAGATCTCATCTATCTTCTAGCCTTTAAGTTAAACACAGCTCTTGGAGCACTCTTGGAGAAAAGTTGAAAGGTGTATTTGTTGTAGGAGCAATAGAACATCCTGCATCTAGATCAGAAGGACCAAATCAGCTCCAGTCTAGCTATGTGACCCTAATCTCTTAACTTCTGCTTGCCTCAGTTTTCTCAACTATAAAACTATAATAGCACCTACCTCACAGGATTGTTATGAGGATCAAAGGATATAAAATTTATAAAACATTTAGCACATAATAGGGGCTTAATAAATGATTATTCCTTTCTTCCTCTCCATCCAAATCCAAATCTTGAGTCAATAGCTTCCTAGATAAGCCCAAGCCTCCAAAAGGGCATCTTCAGGGCTTGTATCATTTTTTTCTGTGCTACCAGGCCTTGTGAGACCTGTCCCCCTGAGCAGCAATAAGAGCTCCTGGAGTGATGATATTGATCACAGATGAAGAGGGAGACCAGCCAAAAAATAGAGAGTTGCCTACACAGAGAAAGACCATCAGAAAGATTCCATTTGACTATATATAGTGGAGGCAAAATGTAAAAAAAAATATCCTTTCCAAAGGAACTATTTGCGAGGTCTAAATATTAACCTCTCAATTGAAATGACTTTATTAATAATATTGAAATACTGGGTTCGATTCTAATCATTTAATAATACTTTCATGGCTTAGCATTCCATTTTCTTCATAGGAATAAAATTACCTGTTCCATACCTTATTCATATGTGTAGCCTGAAGGTCTTTTTACTTTCCCTATTTTCTGTGGAGATCTCTTTTTTTATTATTATTAAAGCTTTTTATTTTCAAAACATATGCATGGATAATTTTTCAACATTGACTGTTGCAAAACATTGTGTTCCAAATTTTCCCCTTCTTCCTTCACCCCTTCCCCTAGATGGCAAGTAATCCAATATATGTTAAACATGTTAAAACAATATGTTAAATCCAATATATGTATTATATGTAAACATGTTTATATAATTATCTGCACAAGAAAAATCAGATCAAAAAGGAAAAAAAATGAAAAATAAAACAAAATGCAGGCAAACAACAATAAAAAAGTAAAAATGCAATGTTATGATCCACATTCAGTTCCTATAGTCCTCTCTCTGGGTGTAGATGGCTCTCTTCATCACAAAATCATTGGAACTGGCATCAGTCATCTCATTGTTAGAAAGAGTCATGTTCATCAGAATTGATCATCGTGTAATATTGATGATCTCCTTGTTCTACTCATTTCACTCAGCATCAGTTCATGCAAGTCCCTCTAGGCTACTCTGAAATCATTCTGCTGATCATTTCTTATCGAACAATAATATTCCATAACATTCATATACCATAATTTATTCAGCCATTCTCCAACTGATGGGCATCTATTCATTGTCCAGTTTCTTGTCACTATAAAAAGGGCTGCCACAAATATTTTTGCACATGTGGGTCCCTTTCCCTTATGGAAATCTCTTAAACTAGAACCAGAAATAGAATTATTGAGTGGAAATTCAAGATGGGCATGAAATTGAAGCACTAGAGAGTCTAGTTCTACTATTGAGAAGACATAACCCGAAACAATGCACCAAAGCCAACAGAAAGGATAGGGTAAAAGGATAGGAATTGTCCCAACTGTTAGCTCCTGTGGCATCAGCAGAGAGTCATCTGGAGAGTCCCTGTGCTAGATAAGTGATTTATTAAGCTTGAATTTTTATTTAAGCACTGGCTTTAAAACTATGGAATAAATATGTTGTACATCAACAACTTGGCTCTAAGTTTTTATATGATATTGGCCAGCTAGTATAACTTACATTCAATAAACCATATTCCTCCAGCTTCTCACTCCTCTAAATATGTAATATTTATATACTTAAACATATATTTGTATATATAAACATATATGTATATATGTTTCTCCTTTCCTCCTCTTTGTCATTTGACAGTTGTAGATATTTTGCATTTGTTAGTGTTTATCAAAATTTGTAGCCTTGAACATATCAGTCCAAGGTGATGGTGTTGGTTAGAGGGAGAGGATGGAGCATGGAGAGGGAGGTATACAGTGATTCAGCCCATTCTGCCCCCTGAACTAAAATGTTTCCCTGAAGCTTGAGAAATTATCTCTTCTGCTGTGGCCAAGAGGGTTTCAGATAAACAGAGTTTTAAACTTGTGAATATATAAAAATTAATATTGAGCTTAGCTAGATCTGGCAAAGATCTATAGAGAGTGAATTTGCTGCATTATGCACCCTTAAGTGGCTTCCCTTCTTCTGGTCTAAGGACATTATATGCATCAGATAAAATATTTCCTGATTATACAAGGTGTTGTATCTCCTCAATCCTTTCTCAGATGTCATTCAGTAATCCGTTAAAAATGTCTTTGCTGTTGTTTACTCACATTATAATATCATTAGCATGTATTAGCATGGTCCTTGTCAGTATAACTTTTAATTATCAGGGTCCATTTTCAAATATATCTTTTTCCCATGGTCTATTGCTACTTCTCCTTATTCAATCAGAAACTGTCCTACATCCTTAAGATAATATGCTGGCTACCCTTTGATCCAGCAGTATTACTACTGGGCTTATATCCCAAAGAGATTTTAAAGAAGGGAAAGGGACCTGTATGTGCAAGAATGTTTGTGACAGCCCTCTTTGTAGGGGCCAGAAACTGGAAACTACGTGGATGCCCATCAATTGGAGAATGGCTGATATAAATTGTAGTATATTAATATTATGGAATATTATTGTTCTGTAAGAAATGACCAACAGGATGATTTCAGAAAGGCCTGGAGAGACTTATATGAACTGAGTTGAATGAAATGAGCAGGACCAGATCGTTGTATATACTTCAACAACAATACTATATGATGATCAATTCTGATGGATGTGGCCCTCTTCAACAATGAGATGAACCAAATCCGTTCCAATAGAGCAGTAATGAACTGAACCAGCTACATCCAGCGAAAGAATTCTGGGAGATGACTATGACCCACTATGTAGAATTCCCAATCCCTCTATTTTTGTTTGCCTGCATTTTTTATTTCCTTCACAGGTTAATTGTACACTATTTCAAAGTCCGAGTCTTTTTGTACGGCAAAAAAACTGTATAGATATGTGTACACATATTGTATTTGACTTATACTTTAACATATTTAACATATATTGGTCAACCTGCCATCTGGGAGAGGAGATGGGGAGAAGAAGGGGAAAAATTGGAAAAGGTTTTGCAATTGTCAATGCTGGAAAATTACCCATGCACATATATTGTAAATAAAAACTATAATAAAAAAATTAATATGCTGGCAATAATATATTCTTTCTCCCCACCCCAATAGTCACATTGTAAAAGAAAACAGACCAAATCACACACACACAAACACAAAATAAAGTGGAAAATAGCATGCTTAGATCTACTTTCAGATTCCATCATTCTTTCTCTGAGGTAGATAGCATTTTTCATTATGGTCCTTCAGAATGGTCTTGGATCATTGTATCGCTGAGAAAAACTGAGTCATTCAGTTAATCCTCATTTAATATTACTATTACTATATACAATTTGTCCCAGTTCTGCTTACTTCACTTTGCATCAGTTCCTGTAAGTCCTTACAGCTTTTTTTTTTTAAACAATCCTGTTTGTCATTTTTTAAAACACAATAGTATTCCATGACTATTATATACCACAATTTGTTTAGCCATGCCCATGAATTGGAAATTCTGGAAGAATACATAGTTTTATAGCCTTTGGACATAGTTTCAAATTGCTCTCCTAAACATGAGTTCACAACTCCACTAAAACTGAATTAGTGTTCCAATTTTTCCATATCCCCTCCAATATTTATTGTTTTCCTATCATATTAGCCAATCTGACAGATATGAGATGATACCTTAAAGTTGTTGTAATTTGCATTTTTTTCTAATCAATAATTGATTTCTGATTTCATCTGAAAACTGTGTTAATATCTTTTGACTTGTTTTCTTATAAATATAACTCCATTCTCTCTATATTTGGAAAATGAGGCCTTTATTAAGGGACATCTGCTATAATTTCCCCCTAACTTTCGGCTTTCCTCTTAAACTTGGCTACATTGGTTTTATTTGTGCAAAACCTTTTTAATATACTCAAAATTATCCATTTTGCATCTTGTAATGCTCTCTATCTCATTTAGTCATAAATTCTTCCCTCATCCATAGATCTGACATGTAAACTATTCTATGCTCTCCTAATTTGCTTATGGTTTTTCCCTTTTATGTCTAAATAATGTACCTATTTTGACCTTATCTTGGTATCTGGTGTGAGATGTTAGTTTGTACCTACTTTCTGCCAAATTGTTTTCCAGTTTTCTTAGCAATTTTTGTCAAATAGCAAGGCTTTGTCCCAAAAGCTTGGATCTTTGGGTTTATCAAACTTTAAATTATGGCCATTTACTACCGTATACTGTACCTAATCCATTCCAACACCACTCTATTTCTTAGCCAGGACCTGATTGTTTTGATGGTTACTGTTTTATACACTTTGAGAGCTGATAGTTTTTAAAAATTAATTCCATTAATATTCTTGGCCTTTTGTTTTTCCAGATGAATTTTATTACTTTTTCCAACTCTATGAAATACTTTTTTGGTAGTTTGATTGAAATGGCACTGAATAAGTAAATTAATTTAGGGAGAATTGTCCTTGTTATTATGGATCAGTCCACCCAAGAACAATTTCCAATTGTTTAGATCTGGCTTTATTGTGTAAAAAGTGTTTTATAATTGTGTTCATATACTTCCTGGGTTTGTCTTGGCTGATGCAATTATGTATTTTTAAGACTAAAGCTAACAGAGTTAATGCAAATACTATATCAAGGGCTTTTTACTTCATAGCCCTACCCCTTGGACAATTTAATACATTTGGTTATATCATATTCATCTCATATCTCCTATGAAGTCCCTATGACAATATGCTCAAGATTTGTTTTATCTTTCCTTATTGGATCTATGTGGGGAAAAAAAAACATAAAAGAGAGCTTTTTTACTTCTCAAATTTTCCTTTTTATTGCTGGCAGTTTAAATCCTTAGAAGACATTAATAGGGCTATATGTTTGCTTTGGGTAAAGGAATACAAATTCTGACTTTTTCATTACACAGATGATAAACTTTGGCCCAGAAAAGTTAGATGATTTACCCATAGTCATATAGTTAGTTCAATGGTAGAATGAAAAGAAAGAATGGAAGAGTTTAGGGGTTTTGGAGATGTAAAAATTTCATTTAAAATAAAAAAATCAAGTTAAGAAAACAAGCCACCAAAAGGGGGATATCCTATATAATAAGATCTTTCTATAACTAGAATTAAACCTTAATTGTTAAATGTTATCAATTGGAAACCTTTTTGATAAAACACAAAATGCTGGGAATCATATTGGAATGCAGTCTGTTTATGGTCAGTTGGATGTTCATTGTCCTACATTCTCAAAAAAGACCAAAAGACATGATTATGTTAGAGTCAGTCGCCATCCAGTATCCAAGTCAGTCGCCATCCAGTATCCAAGTCAGTATCGAATTGTGGCTGATTAGACCAAGATGAGTTTGAAATACTCTGCCACAGGTCAGACACAAATAGTCCCTGTAAATGTCTGGGGAGGATTCTCTAAATTTGCATATCATGTGTTTCTTTTGAGCTACTTTAATTCTGCTTTACTCAGAGAATGGCACCTTTTCTGATGAGGGCACTCCATGCTGGGCAGTCCCATGCCAGTGTCTCCCATTTTATACAATCAATTTCCAATTTCTTGAGAGAGACTTTGAGAGTGTCCTTGTAACACTTTTTCTGACCATCTTGTCAGTGCTTGCTCTGTGTGAGTTCTCCATAAAATGGTCTTTTTGGCAAGCATACATTTGGCATTCGAACAATGTGCCCGTAACAATGGAACTGTGATAGAGTTAGAATGCTTGGTAGTATGAGAAAAACTTCAATTCATGGTACCTTATCCTGCCAAAGTGATCTTCAGGATTTTCCTAAGACAACCCAAATGTAAGTGACTTGTTTTCTTGACATGGCGCTAGAATACTGTTCCGGTTCCCAGGCCTACAACAAAGAGTTATCACAAAGCCTCTATAGACCTCCAATTGGGTAGCTGGACTAATACCCCCT